>NC_054486.1:7638268-7990657 GCF_017639515.1 Carcharodon carcharias
CATAGTCTCCCTGACATGTCTTGTGTGCCAGTGTAAGACAAATGAGATAAATTCTGAGTTGGTCCGTTGGATGTGCTGGTTATTAAGTTGAGCGTGTTTGGAAATAGCTGACTTGACCCATTCAATGCGTTTGAAGCAGTTTTGGTGTTACTTGAGGCTAGTGTGTAGGCTGCGGTCTGTTTCTCCAGTGTAGAGGAGCCCACAACACATGATATGCTGTAAATTCCGGATTCATTGTGAGATAGTTTCTTGTCTTTGTGGGTCTGAAGGATGGAGTGCAGCTTTTTAGATGATTTGTGTTGGACTTCTGTGTCCGCTGACTTGAGTATGGTCTGTGTGAGGTGACACCCATGTATGGTAGGCTGGTTGTTATCTCAACGGACTGCAGAGGTTCAAGAAGGCAGCTCACCACCACCTTCTCAAGGGCAACTAGGGATGGGCAATAAATGCTGGCCCAGCCAGCGAAGCTCACATCTCATGAATGAATTTTTAAAAAAACTCTACTTACTTTATCATTAAGTAATTAATTTCATTATCATAGTTGGGGAAGTGCAGTCTGGATGACCTTTTTAGTCTTTTGAAGTCCGGGACACCAGTTAAAGCAGATTTTAATAAACTTTCCAGTCGTATCCAGTGTTAATAAAATATTCATTGGAATAATTTTACTAACTGTAACTGTACATGATTCCACCTTCTAAGATACTAGTGCCTGTTTTACAAGAAGCTCATGCAGTTGTGAGGCTTGTATAATGCTCTGATTTGCTGCAGCAAGCAGGTGAGCTGTTTTGCTTCTAATGCACTGAAGAGTCAGGCACCATATCAGGCAGAAAGGTTGTGTTTGAAGACAATTTTAATGAGAGATCAGATGCTGCAGGCACCATTAGTATTGAGCTTGAGAGACTCACATGGACCCAATCTGAGAGAATATACAGGGAGGGAGAACCTTCATCACAAGGTGCCTCAGCTATAATATCTTTCTCCACACCATTGGACGGTAAAGTAAAACTCTCTCCATTGTAGTTGCCAACCACCTGCTTTTTGCATGAGTTTCAACTTTCCAGCTCCTGTGTATGCTGTTGAAATGGAGGACTGGAAGTCAGAAGATGCAAGTTCTAGAGGAAATGTTCAGCAGCATGTGTAAACCCGAGGTTCAGATCACTTGAGTGTTCAAAAAAGGATTCTGAAAGCAACAGCCCAGGAAGTGCCTAACTGTCTAAGTTGTACATGGCACACATGACTGATTCCACAGTGACCCCTTAGCAAACCTCCAGCAGAAAATCTCCCACTGGAAATGCCTCAAGAAGACTGGCCAGTGACTGTGGCTTGTGTGTCAAATGCACTGTATCTAAATCATTCTGTGGCTGGGAGGTGAATTTTTTTTTAGTTGCACATTTTTTGTTTGAGTTATTTGCTTTTTTGAAGCTTTGTTCATCAATTTTTTTTTAAGTTTTGTAGGTTAGCATGTGTGCACTTGGAAGCAGATTTTTTGAACACCTGCTTGTTGAGACAGCCGCAATGATCCTTCATTGTGCCAAAGGCTTCCATGCTGAGAGAATTGATGGACCTCATTATATCAGCCTGCACCAGAAATCCCAGGGTTTCGAGCAAATATTAACCAAAGCCACAGACTAATCATAGTCATCCTAAAATTATAACACAGAATTTTCAAACCAACCCGCCCCAAATCAAATGAATATCACGTGAGGAATTCCGTCAGCATTATACAATTACCTTATTTATATTTTCCCCATCATTCTCCTCAACCTGGGTAAACAATGGCCCAGAACGTCTGACCCCAGGGGGTTGTACCCCAGAAGATGCACTGGGGGACCTCCCTGGAAGATCCCATGCAGGGACTGCACAGGGAGGTTAAACTTCCACTGGGCAATTACCCTGCATTGGGGACCATCCGATACTCCGAATAAATTGCAGAATTCAGATGCTTCTGGCCCTCTTAGCATAATAATTACCCAGGAAAGTTTAGAAAAACTAAAACCACTTCTTACTCCTCGGTAACTATGGTAATGACCATCCCTGACTCCCCCCACTGCAAACTCCAACCCTGACCACCTGACAACACCCAAACCGCACCCCCCCCCACCCCTTTCATTACCTCGACACCCCCTTCCCCCGACTTCCCGATTACCTTCCACCCTCTTGACTGTGCTCCTGACCCACCCCATCCCTCCTCGATTACCCTCGCAACCTCCCCGACTAATCCCTCACCCCCTGTCCACCCTCCCATCCCCTCAACCACCTTCTAGAAACTCCTGCTGAATACCTCCTACTCCCCTGACTACCCTCCCATACCCCCCACTATCTGCCCCAACTCCTGAGTACCCCCTGACTGACCACCTGACCCTCTCCGGCCGTTCTACAACAGCCCCCCAATCCATCCCACCCCCACACCCATCCCACCCGCTTACCTTATACTCTTACCTCTTCCTGGCTTCTTAAAGTGGATTTAAACACAGGGATCTTTGAACTTATCTGGTTTACTGCAGCTAGTGTGTTAAAAGGGGTCATGGCTTCACCTTACTTGATGCTGCTGCCCTGCATTGGAAGGCCTTGGGAACCAGGTATGCTGCATATTTCTCACCAGGACTGGGATGGAAGGTCAGGCAAGAAATGTATTTTCTTTAGAAAAAAACACTTGTTTATAAACACGCATTTTCTACATTTATTTCCGCCAACTACATTATCCCTTATAACAACAAACATTTCATTCAATTGTATTATCTATTCTAAAATCAAGCATTGGGATTCATAGTCCCACTTCAAAGTGCCCGTAACCAGTTGGAGTTGGAGTTGTCAATCAAACTGTGAAATGGCAGGCACCCAATGGTAGATCTAAGGTTTATGTCAACAGACAGAATGAAATCGCAAGCAATATTTTTTTATAAACACTCCAGCAAGGTGTTTTTTTTTAAGATTGAAAGAGCAGGAGTTTTATATGTCTTGACAGCCTGACAGCTCCCTTTGACAGTTCAACTTGACAGTCCTGACAGTTATTTTTGACATTTCCAGCGAGTTTCACAGTTCCAATGGGCCTATGCAATTTTTACGCACATCCATGTCTAATTTTAGAAATCCATAAGGGCATCTAGCTGCTCCCAAGGAACACATGACCTTCCCCAAAGGTGTCCTGGGGCCATATCCAAAGGGGTACCTTACCTCTCCAGAAGGGTACCTTGGCTATCCAAACAGGTCCACAAAGTTCAGACCCATTCACACCAGGTCTGATCTGCACACGGTCGGAGTTCAGGCACCTCTCACGCCAAAATCTTACATGAGTGGAGGCAGCTGCTGAGTTCTATGAAATACTCATGTACGAGACACGACCTGACCCCATTGAAGCTCCTGCGAAAACGATAGGTGCCGTGTTTAGGGGGCGGGGCTACTGATTTCGGGGCTCGCCTGCCATTTTCACAACAACGGAGATGCGCTCCATCATTGTTCTGTTTGTATTTCGTGCCTTTTTAAAATTTGCCTTTCGTTCTTTTACTTTTTTTTTATTTACTCCACTTAGATGACCACCCACAACCTCTTTTCAACAATTCAAAAATCTTGTCAGGGAATTCCATGAATTATCTCCAATCCTTTTCCTTCCCTTTGTTTGAGTCTCACTTCTCTGTGTCCAGTTCCGATGAAAAGTTTAACCTGCCTCTCTCGTTATAGACAAATCCGCTGCAGATTTCCAACATTTCCTGTTTTCATTTTTGCAACTTGATTGACTTTTTGGTAAGGTATTAGGATTAGGGCAGTGCAGTTGACATCGTGTGTATGGTCATTCAAAAGGCATCTTGATAAAGTATCTCATAATGGGCTTTTTCGGAAATTTGAAGTTCATGGGATAAAAGGTGATAGTAGCAGCATGGATACAGAATTGGCTTAGCAATAGAAAACAGAGCGGTGGTAATGGCTGTTTTTCGAACTGGAAAGGGGTAAACTGTGGTGTCCTCGAGGGATCAGCACAAGGATGTTTTTGATATATATTAATGGTGTGAACACAGTTTTGAAATTTGCAGATGACATGAAACTTGTGCAGTAAACAGTGAAAACGATAATAATGGACTTAAGAGGACATAGACAGATTGGTGGAATGGGTGGAAAATGTGGCAGATGAAATTCAACACAGAAAAGTTCTGGTAGGGAGAATGAGGAGATACAGTACAAGCAATGGGGTTGATTCTTAACTGCCCTCTGAAATGGTCTAGTAAGCCACTCGGTTCAAGGGAAATTAGGGATGGGCAACAAATGCTGGCCTTGCCAGCGAGACCCACATCCCATGAAAGACAAAAGGCAAAAAAAGTTGAATGGTAACATTTTAAAGGGGGTGCAAGAACAGAGAGAGCTGGGGGTGTTTGTGCACAAATCTTTAAATCTGGCAAGTCAGGTTAACCAAAGTGATTAATAAAGCACATGGGATCTCGTGCTTTATAAATGGAGACACAGAATGCGAAAGCCAGGGAGTTGCACTAAACCTACATAAAAACACTAGTCCGTCCCCAGTTGGCGTATTGTGTTTACAACCACACATCTTTAGGAAGGACAGGAGGGTTTTGGAGAGGGTACAGAAGAGGTTGAGTAAAATGATTCCATGGTTGAAAGATGACAGTTATGTGTAGATTGGAGAAGCTGGGTTTGTTTGCCTTGGAGTAGGAAAGGCTAAGAGGAGATTTGACAGGGATGTTTACAACCATATAGGGTTTAGGTAGAGGAAACTGTTTCCAATGGCTGAAAGGTTGATAACCAGAGGCTACAAATTTGAGGTGATTTGCAAAAGAATTAGAGGTGGCATGAGGAAAAACATTTTTACAAAATGAGTGGTTAGGATTTGGAATGCTCTGGCTGATAGGGCGGTGGAAAGAAATTCAACAGTAGTGTTCCAAAGGAAACTGAGTGAATCTTTGAAGGAGAAACAAAATTCCAGCTGAATGGCAAAAAAGTGGAGGAGTGGGACTAACTGGTCTGAAACCTGTGTCTTAAATAAAAGCAATTACAAAGGTATGAAGACAGAGTTGGCTAAAGCGGACTGGGAAAACAGGTTAAAAGGTAAGTTGGTATAAGCAATGGCAGATATTTAAGGAGACATTTTCAAACCCTCAACAAAGATATATTCCATCAAGAAGAAAAGGCTGTATGAGAAGTTTGCACCATCTGTGACTAACTAAGAAAGTTAGGGCTGGTATCAAATTGAAAGAAAAGATATACAATACTGCAAAGATTAGCGATAGGCCAGAAGATTGGGAGAACTCTAGAAACCAGCAAAGGATGACTAACAAATAACAGAGGGAGAAATTAGAATATGAGAGTGAATTAGCAAGAACTATAAAAAAAAACAGTACAACTATAGAATAGGAAGAGAGCAGCAAAAGACCCTTAGAGGATGAGACTGGGGAATTAATAATGCGAAACAAGGAAATGGCAGAGATTTTGAACAGTAGCTTGTATCTGTCCTCACAGTAGAAGATACAGCAGGCATCCCAAGAATAACAGAAAATCAAGGGGTGAAAAGGAGGGTGGGATTTAAAAACACTCAATATTACTAGAGAAAAAGTACTAGGAAAACTAATGGGGCTAAAGGCTGACAATTGAGTTCCCTGGGCCTGATAGCCTGTATCCTAGGATCTTAAAAGAAGTGACTGTGGATGCATTGGTTGTAATCTTCCAAAATTCCTTAGATTCTGGAAAAGTCCCAGTGGATTGGAAAACCACAAATGTAGCATCTGTATTCAAGAAAGGAGGGAGCAGAGAATAGCAAACTATAGACCAATTAGTCCAACATCTGTCACTGGGAAAATACTAGAATCCATTATTAAGTAGTAGCAGAATATTTAGAAAATACAATCAGGCAAAGCCAACAGGGTTTTCTGAAAGGGAAATATATTTGGCAGATGTGTTAGAGCTCTTTGAGGATGTAACAAGCAGGATGGATAAAGGGGAACCAGTGAATGTAGTGTTTTTGTGTTTCCAAAAGGCATTTGATAAGCTGCCATATAAAAGATCACTGCGCAAGAAAAGAGCTCATGCTGTTGGGATGATATATTCATAAGGATAGAGGATTGGCTAACTAACAGGAATCGGACAGTCAGGATAAATGGGTCATTTTCAGGTTGGTAAACTGGACCTAAATCGGGTGCCACAGGGATCAGTGCTGGAGGCTTCAACTATTTACAGCCCACGTTAATGACTTGGATAAGGAGGCCAAGGCCAGGATTTTATGGCCTCTCCCACCCGGTGGGATATTACGGTCCCGCCAAACTGAATGGAGATTTAAATGGCTCGCCGCATCCACCAGGGGGAAACATGCCGCAGAGGGGCTGTAAAATCCTGGCCCAAGGGTGTTGCAGCCAAATTTGCTGACAATTGAGTGGGCAAATATTTGGCAGGTGGAGAAAAATGTGGGAAAATGTAAACTTGTCCACTTTGATTGGAAGAATAGAAAAGCAGCATATAATTTAAATGGAGATAGACTACAGAATACTGCAGTACAGAGGGATCTGGATGTCCTTGTACATGAACCACAAAAGGTCAGCATACAGATACAGCGAGTAATTAGAAAGACTAATGGAATGTTGGTCTTAATTGCATGGGAGATGGAATATGAAAGTAGGAAGTCTTGTTATAACGCGCTGGGTGTTGGTGAGAACGCAGTTGCAGTAGTCTAAGGAAGGATATATTTGTATTGGATGCAATTCAGAGAAGATTCACTAGATTGATTCCTAGCATGAAAGAGGGAACGTTGAGCAGGCTGGGCCTTTACTCATTGGAGTTTAGAAGAATGAAAGGTGACCTTATGAAACATATCCTGAGGGAACTTCACAGGATGGATGCCAACAGGATGTCTCCCCTCGTGGGGAGTCTAGAACTAGGGGGCACAGTTTAAGAATAAGGTGTTTACCATTTTTGAGTTAGATGAAGAGGAATTTCTTCTCTGAGAGTCGTTAATCTTTGGAATTCTTGACACCAGAGAGCAGTGGAAGCTGGGTTATTTAATATATTTAAGGCTGAGTTTGACAGATTTTTGATCTACAAGGGGTTATGTGGGTTGGCAGGAAAGTAGAGTTAAGGCCACATTTAGATCAGCCATGATCTTATTGAAAGGTGGAGCAGGATCGATGGGCCAAATGGCCTATTTCTGCTCCTATTTCTTATGTTCTATGTAACAACTCTTGACACCATTCAGGACAAAACTTTCCACTTAATCAACACTTGATCCACTAGCTGAAACATCAGGGCCATATTGTGCATGCAACATATTTTACCTACAGGCTGCACCTCAGCAGCTCATCAAAGCTTCTTTGGCAGCATCGCCCAAATAATGCATGGCTCCAGCAGAAAGAAGCACAAGGGCAGTGGATTTATGGGAACAGACTTACCCCCAAGTTCCCCTCCAGGTCACACAAATCCTGGCTTGGTCATTTACCACCATTCCGTCATGACTGGCTACGTATCCGGGAACACCCTACAGACCAGCCTTGTGGGAGCTCCCTCGCAACACGATTGCTTGATTCAATACCATCTCAAGAGCAACTCGGGATTGGATAAGAAATGCTGGCCTTGTTAGTGATGCCACATCCTGAGATTGAATTGAAAAAGTCATGCCTTGGCTTTTATCATATACTTGATGTTTAACTTACTGTGAAAGACACATCAGCAATGATGTTAGCACAGATTAAATAAAAATGATTTCATTTCATTTCTATATGTGTTTTACAATCTGTTGTTTCTTTCCCCCATCCCATCCACATTGTATCTTCCTGCACAGCTCAGTCCTGTATCTTTCAGCAGCAACTGTATCAGATGGAACCATTCTTAGCAAGCCAAGGTCTTTTCCCCCTTCATACATTATCACTTTTATTGTTTGTCAATATAATTATTTGAGCAAGAAATCTTTGAAATTTTTCAACGTTTGAAGTCCATGATCCTGTAATCAATTAAAAACAAAACTTTCAAGTCTATTTTTGGATATTGTGTGGAAATGAAATTCACTTTTTATATTTTAATTTCTACTGCAGTTTGCAAATCCAGTAAGCACATTGAAACATGGTCCTATTGCCACTTTGAGTTTCCTATAATGTACACAGAATTTAACACAATGCGTTATTGACGACAGAGAAATTATTGAACCAGGCAAGAGACAGGCTCTGGTTAAAAAAAAAAATTACCATGTAGTCACAAAGGAGTTAATACTGCTCAACATCCTTAAACTTAAATGAACTTGCTGCATCTGAAGAATTACAGAGATCCAGATCTGATGGCATCCCAGTATCTGATTAGTACTAACGATTTTACATAGGATACTAGTTTACAATTAGCCTTTGTAGTGCAAAAGAATGCCATTGTGTCTTATACATGTATCAGAAAATTTTATCAGTGATTTGGTGGATGTTGTAATTAGGATGGCTGCCCTATGATCTGCATTGTGCTGATTAAATTCCATTTCATCTGACAAACATGATCCTTATCCAGGAAATAGTTTGCAATCAGAATATTGGATCTGACATCAGAGGTAGCCACCCAGCCTTCGCTCATACTCCCTGCTTCAAAGGTATTCTCATTGCTATTATTGGTCTTACTAATGATGAAGTATGACACTCAGTAAACAGAATCTGGACCAGTGTGGGCCTCTGTGCTTTTCTTGGCAAAAAATCTCTCCTGGATGCCAAATCAATTTGGCTCTCATTAAGGCAGCTTTATATCTGCAAATGTTTTTGTGTCTGGCTGTGGTTTTGTTCGAATGATGTAATTTCTCCCTAATCATGGCCAACACCTGTTTCTGTTAACAGAGGCCTGTGTGTATAACTTTATCTGAACCAGCTTTTATAAAGGCACTGAACTTGGGTCAGACTAATTACAAATCATGTCCCCAAAACAGAAAGGAAGCAGTTTGTTATTGTGACATGATGCATCATCGTCTGTACAAAGTTGGAAACTTAACCTGAGTGCTCTTTATAAATATGTCGCCGGTCTGATCAATCTATTGCAGCTATAGTGTACCTCGAGTTGTTGTCTAACACATGTAGCTTATTTTTAGATGCTACATTTAGGATATTTTAGAAATAAGTAAAGTACAATTGGCTTTTTTGTTTATTGAGAAACCAAACAAAAATATCTGAGGGGTAAAAATTGGTCAGTTTTTTGGATGCATAACCAACTCTGAGTAGACAGCACAGGCCTGAATCTGGAGGCATCCACAGGCAGCTCAACAATTGTAAGGGCTTCAGTTTGTTGCCACCTGACTCACTGGCAGCAGCTCTGAGGTAAGTCCCAGGGTTAGGGTAGGATGCAGTTAGATAGACAATGGAAGGAGGGCTGATTACAGGTTGGTGGAGGCTCTCGGGAATGGAGTGGACTGGGGGTGGCTGAGGGGATGGGAGGACCATTCTCATTCTTCACAGGAACATATCAGATGGGATTGTAGCTTTGCTAAAATGTGCACTGGAGAATCCTGAGCTGGACAGGTTCAGAGCCGACTTCACTCGTTGCCGAGCACTTTTCTGCATTTTGCCATTCCCATCTACATAAGGGGCCTAAGATTTGTTTCAGGCAGGCGTTGTGCCAGGTCACCTTTGCCAAAATGGCAGCATCCATACCCTTTACACTGATTGGGCAAAGGGCAATACTCTTCCAAAATTGTGCCAATCTTGGACTCATGAAACTGGCACAATGCAGACGAATTTCTGTCCCAAGACAGATAAGTCATGATTTTGAATTAATGTGCCTGGGAAGAACGGCTTGCATTTGAGTTGGCTGGCTGACTAAACCTGGCCAAATTTCAGATTGAAATGGAGCTAAAGCTCAATCTGGATATAAATCAGGCCTCTGATCCAAATGCACCCCGATACCACCAGAACATTAGGTTGAAATCAGGGCTATGGTGTCAGCCACCACCAAGATTGAAAAAAAGTAAATGTAAAGGTGAGAGGAATGAGGGAGTCGTAATTAAATCATACCAAGTATAAGTTTGAAAAGCTATTAGATTGTAGAGGAAAGGAAACACAGAAAACGGTGTTGAGTTTTGTACCCTGAGGTCCTCGGAAGGAATGAGTTTATGTTTTGTATTAACAATATTTTAGAGATAAAAGAGCAAGCATAATTGTAAATAGAATTATAATAACTGTTCTATGCCAATTCTACAAGAAACTAGCATATATCTGATTTCACATAAGTAGATGAGGCAATGCAACCCTTTTTAAAGGCTGCACAAAGCTTGTTGTTAAAATAATCTACAAATTAAATTGCTTAAATTTATTTGTTATTTGTGGTATTGTAAAAATAATACAACAGCAATTTGTGTCTCCCAAACTGTAACAGGACACTTCACTGCCAGGTTTCTCTTCTATTCCACTTGCAGTCTAATGCTGGGTCTGGCTATGAGTGTTTGGGTTTTGAAATGCAATCATTACTATATGTCCTATCTGGCTTGTCAGAGTCATGTGACCTCTGCCATGAGGGACTCCCTGCAGGCAGCCATCTTACATTCAGTTCAATAAAGACATTACAATGGAAAGACTGAGGTCTTTGATCTTGTAACATGGTGTCAGGAGTGGAGCTGAGATTCAGTTTTAAAAAGCTGGAAGAGAAGCCACTGCTACTGAAAGAGGAATACTAGAATGTTCCAACCTGCTAAAAGCTGCTGAAAAAAAACACACATGAAAAGGCTAATGCGAGCTGAAGGCTGCAAGTAAAATACTGGGTGAGACAAAATGGCTAAAAATATTCCACTCTCAACTCCTGTTGAAATGAAAGGAGATATGTGACAGGACTGGCAGTTTTCCCACTTGCAATGGCAAAACTATGAGATTGCAACAGATCTAATTAACAAGCAGGAGCCGATATGAGTAGGAACACTTTTAGCACTGCTGGGGAGAGACTGCTACAAATTCTATTCCACCCTAAATCTATCCAAAGAACAGAGAAAACAGAATGTTGAAATTTTGAAAGCCTTAAAGGCATGCTTTGAACCCCAACAAGACGTGACTTTTGAATGATATGTGTTCAACATTAGAGGTCAAAGTAAAAGGAGTCCATTGCTCAGTATGTAACTGCAGAATCATGCGAATTTGGGCAACTGAAAGATGGTCTCATTAAAGATAGATTTATCTTAGGCCTAAGAGATCAATCAGTGAAAGCAAGCCTACTGAGAGAAGAGAAAATTACTTTCTAGAAAGCGATAGATGTGTGCAGGAACGTGAAGCTTGTAAAACGTCAGTGTGAGCACATGTATGGCAGAACAGACCAGGAGATATATTATGCTGAGAAGCATTCCAGGCCAAAACAGCAGAACAATTATGGACAAAGAATCACAGAATCTCAGAATCTTTACAGTGCAGAAGGAGGTCATTCAGCCCATTGAGTCTGCACTGGCTCTCTGAAAGAGCATTCTACCTAATCCCACTCCCCCACCTTATCCCCATAACCTTGCACATTCTCTCTTTTCAGATAGCAATCCAATTCTCCTTTGAATACCTCGATCAAACCTGCCTCCACCACCCTTTCAGTAAGTTTGTTCCAGACTCCAAACACCCTCTAGGTAAAAAAATCTTTCCTCACATCCCTTCTACTCCTTTTGCCAATTACTCAATTTTCTCAATCTGTGCCCTTGGGGCAGGATACGAGGACATCATAAAAAGGAAAAAAAGGATTGTCCAGTGTGGGGAAAGCAATATTTTAACTGCAAGAAGCTGAATCACTTTGCACACAGGTGTTTGGCTAGAACGAAAGAGAACAAGCCGATACAGATAGCCTCTGGAGTGATATCAGCTGAAGAGTCTGATGAAGCACTATACACCATACAACAGGGTTGGTTCTGTCAAGTCAATAGGTGAGAAATGGTTTGTAACTATTAGAATGATGACTGCAGAAGGAGAGCATGAAGTGTCAGACAGACACTGGTGCACCATGCAACATCATGACCTTCACAGACCTGTGCGAAGAGAATGATTAAAATACAGGGACTTCAGCACAGAAGACCATTCAACCCATAGTATCCATGCCAGCTCGTCCTACTATGCTGCCTTTCCCCCTTAGCTCTGCAAATATTTTCTCATCAGGTGTTTTATCCAATTCCTTTCTGAAAGCCAAGATTGAATCTACCTCCGCCACACTCTCGGGCAGCGCGTTCCAGATCTTAACTGTAGTATGAGGGTCTGGCACAAAGTTAATGCGGGACTGATTACAGTACCACGCACACAGTGGTGTAAGAGAACACATGACAGAACAGAAGCAGCGACACTCCAAGGCAGGGGAAGCAATACCCGAACCGACCAGTAGAGTAAAGGTGCCACCATGCCAGTGCTGTGGAGCAAAGTGATCACTGCCCAGCAATTTCAGCCCAAAGCTTTCAATGTATCTGAATAGGACACTTTTGGAAGCTGTGCAAAGACAAAACATCAAAAAGCCCAAAAGATCCTAAGAGGATTCACAGTTGAGACTGCACACCAAGAGGGCACACAACCATGCTTCTTGGATGAGGTCAAAGATCCTGCATTTTCATTCTGGAACTTGGACACCTTGGTTAATGGCTATCTCACAAATCTTAAACTGGACACAGGAGCCAGTGGTATGGTCCTATCGGACAAAGAATTGTGACTGACAGACCTTTGGTTATGAACAACAGACACATCACTTTATGGGTCTGGAGAAATCTGACTTCTGGTCATAGACATGATTCTGGAACCGCTAAGGTATTGCAGCAAACAAATCATCCTTAACCAGTCTTTTTCTCTCTTGAGCAGAGATACCTGTGTAGCCCTGAATCTCCTCAAAATGGCAGATGATGTCAAGACAACCGCTGTCGTCAATTAAACAGAATTGCAAGTTCCTGACAGTTCCAACAAGAAAAATTCTCTCAACGGGGATTTCAGCTCTGAACTGTCTTCTCTCTTGGCAGAGCAGGTTTGTCCCCTTTCATTACAGGTACCAGAAGCCCCTCATTGGTCAGACCAGCCAACCCGTCAGGTGGTTACCACAACATCTCGAGTAGATGACAGTCAAGAGAGGAACCAGCAACGAGAAGAGCCTCAACCTCTGGCTCCAATGCCAGTTGGAGAGAAAAACCCTGAGACCACAGAGCAGGTGCTGCAATCCCCAGCCAGCAAGACAGGGCCACAGACGATGCTGGAACTGAGTAGCAGCCATCCATTGATGACAACACACCACACAGTAAAATGTGAGGGCGAGCTTACCGCCAAGTCACATCCTCACAACCGGAGGAGCCATCTTCCATCCCAGCATGCATCACGGCAAGCCGCACCAAAAGGAGGAAGAGAAAATAACACTATAGAGACGAGCCCAGAGTTCATCCACCCCGGAAAGACAGAGATAAACCAACCGTCATCTATCAATACAATTGGGGAATTGGGGAACGAGTGATTCAAGACCAAAGAATGGAAAAACAGGATGAAAAGATACCCAGATGCCTGAACAACCTGAAATTCAACAAAGTTTACCTGCAGTGACAGAGCCTACCGCTCCTCCGATGGCAGTGAGAACACGAGATGGAAGGGATAGAAGACCTCCAGACCACCAGAACCTATGAACTCAGAGGCTTGAGGGGGGAGGTGGGGTAGAGGTAATGATGCAATACCTGGGGTAAACTGGGATAACTTGTAAATACAGTGGATAAAGACTTGGGGGAGAATCTTCTCCCCGTCCGATGGGCTGGTTGGACGCGGGCGGGCGCAGAGTCCATCACTGACCGAGATTGGCTGCGCACCGCCATTTTGCATGGGCAGGCCAATTAAGGCCCGGCCAGCGTGACGGGTGCTTGGAAGCGCTCAGCGCTACCTGTGCGGGCTGGGGGAAGAGGGAGGTGTGGGGCAGGCACGCGTAAGAGCGCAGAAATCTCCCTGAGGCATGGAGCTGCCTCAGGGAGATTAATTTCATAAGATAAACTTTAAATAAAGCACCTAAAAAATCACTTACGCATGTGCCAGCATCACATGAGCTGGGATATGTTTTTCAAATGTTCCAGAAATATTTATTAATGTTATAAACCCTTCATGAAACCTCTTCCCATCTGTGGATGCGGTTTCATGAAAAATGCGAAGGCCACTTGGGCTCTTTGTCTGCAGCTTTCTCAATTGTCTTAATTGTTTGATTAATGGCCTTAACAGGCTTTTGACAGTTTGGCAGGAGCGCAGCCGACTCCAGTGCGTGCCTGCCGAACGGAAGATCAGAATGACGCACGGTGACGTTGGGAAGCATGCCCGGTGTCACCGCTCATTTCTTTACATGTCGGCGTGTAGGGGGTGGGGCCTGCATGCCGAACAGAAGATTCTGCCCTTGGGGGAAAGTGTAGTATAAGGGTCTGGCACATAAAAGGTTAATGTGGGGCTGAATACAATACCAACCACACGGTGGTGTAAGAGACCACATGACCCACACCTGGGGGTCAGTGTAGCGCTGGACAGAGCCGTGTGTAGAAGCAAGCATGGAGACAGTTCCTAGCTTGGACCCTTTACAGTACCTTTGTATATAGTTTCTAGCAGTTAATAAATATTTACTGTTGATCTAACTATGGCCAACATCTTGAAACAATAACCACTCGCTAATAAATTTTTCTTCATGTTGTCATTGCTTCCTTTGCCACTCACCTTTAATCAGAGCCCTTTGCTTCATGACCCTTCCACCAATGGGAATGGTTTCTCTCAGTCCACTTTGTCCAGACGCCTCATGAATTTTTAAGTCCTCTAAGAAATTTATTTTAACTTCCTCTCTCCACATAACTAAAGTTCCTCATCCCTGGAACCGTTCTTGTCAATCTTTTCTGTACCCTTTCTAATGCCTTCACATCCTTTCTAAAGTGTGTAAATTGGACACAATGCTCCAGTTGAGGCCTGACTAATGTTTCACAAAGATTTAACATAGCTTCCTTGCATTTATACTCTATGTCTCCATTTATAAAGCTCAGGATTGCACATGCCTTATTAATCACTTTCTTAACCTGCCCTGCCACCTTCAATAATTTATGCACATATATACCCAGGTCTCTGTTCCTACAAGCCTTCCCACCTTTTTTAATCTTTATATTCATATTGCCTCTCCTCGATGTTCCTACCAAATAATTCAGAAAACATTTCTCTTTTATTTAGGTGACTGGGAGAGGAGGACTTGGAGCTGATGCCTGTCACCGGGCTGGTGATGGTGGGTGCGTTACATTTCACTCAGGGTGTCTGCATTGCTGTGGTAACACGCACTTTTACACGCATGTTGTCACCTGGAGCTACATATAGTGATGGTAGAGGCTCCAATGTTCTTCCCATCACATGGCCAACCTGGAATCTCTCCCTCACTTACCGCCTGCCAATGGCGTGTGCTGGGAGGATTTACAAGTTGATAGTTAACTTGTTTGGCCACTTTGTGAACCGACCTTCCTTGGCCATCAGCTCCTGGGGTGGGATTCGAATTGAAAATTCTGGCTCGGAGGCACAAGACGTCTATGCCACCAGATTAAGGGATATTTATGTATCAACCATCACTATGGGAATTCCTTTGTCATATAAATGGAAGAGGGAAAAAGGAACTAGAGTAGCGTGCTGAAGCAGCATCTGAGCAAGATGCTACAACCACACACATTACCCACCAATCAAAGCTTTAATAGATCTTACTATTAAAAATCTTACTGAATCTGAGTAAGGCTCTCTGTATGAAAAGAGTAAGTTTCACTAAAGGGTCTGCAGATGCACACACTACCATTTGCTGCAAATGACTTCCAACCAAGCTTGTTTAGCCGAACAGCTTTATCAGTTACTATGAAAGTCACACAACATGGACTTTTGTTTGCCACCGACTCATTGGCAGCATCAACAGGGGAACTTTGCACATCACCCAGGGCCAGGCTGTTCAAGCAAGCAGTAGCCCGTTCACCTGCATTTCCAATCTTCAGGGGAAGAGGAGAATTCCTACATTTGGGATGACCAAAGGGCAGCAGTACAACAGGGCAGTGCAGTTCTGTCATGTTGCTGGGTTTTATAAAGTTAACATTGAAATAGGTTTTGTAGTGTGAATTTCAACAACCGCCACTTAAATTTTCTCAGCAGTGTGGGATACCACTTGCTTAATTAGCTTTCCTCCAAAGAATTACGCACATGACTGAAACTTTTACAGGCAGTTGTCATGACATCTTTGTCTGCAGGAATTAAAGCTTCTTTATTCAGGAAAGAGAATTAATTGCCTGATGGCTTTTGAGCAATAAAACCTGGGTCTTGCTTCCACGGGCCTTGACCCTTTAGGGAGTTGGAAGAACAAACACTTAAAGAGCACTGCAACGAGGCCTATTCTTCAACACAATTGATCATTGAAAGAACTAGAGAGGTCCTGAAGGATAGGATTCACTGTTTTGATAAATCAGGAGTGCCACGCCTAAGTGTGTACCCTACATAGTGGTGGCTTGCTTTCCTTAGCATTATAAGTTATACAGTCGCAAGGTTTTGGGTCAGGATTGGTTAAAGTGCTGGAACTTCCTACCTAACAGCATTATGGAGGTACCATTACCACATAGACATTCGCCATCCAGGAAGAAGGCCCACTAGCTCCTCAAGGGCAATTGGACATGAACAATAAATGCAGGTCTCGTCAGCAATGCCCATATCCCAATACTGAGGAAAAAAATGAGGAGGTTTTGAAGAAGGAATTAGGATTACAAATGTATCAGTGAGTCCTGTCTATTTCATTATCCATGGTAAAATACTACTTTTGCTTCATCTTAGTCATGTGACATTTGGGGATGTTTGTGTTGCCTACTTGAGTGCTAAATGGGTGGGACAGAACAGCTCACTAGAGAACCCATCAATGATTTCAACGGAATGAAGATCAGGTGTGCTACGTACAGAATGTGTGTCTTGTCCAAATGTATGTTACCACCCAGGCAGTGGAAATGTAAACTTACCCCATTATATTTGCTGTGCTATAGCAACAGGCAAACTGTGGGACCATGGTAAAACCCTGGGCTGCCCATCAACAATACCACAGGGTATTTAATTGACTTGACCATACAAAATGGTAACAGCCCACAGGTATCAGTTTGTGACTTAACGAATACAAACCAGCTTCTTGAGGAAATTTAAAGCAAGACTTCCCAGACCTGGCTTAATTAAGTCTGTGATGTATTTGAGAAATCCAATAGCATAGCACGCACTGTCCCAAATATTGAGGTTCTAAGACACAGATTAGCAACATTATGCTCAGTAAAACAAAATGAGTGGCAACTACCAAGTGCCATAAATGAATAAGTTAATAGATGAAGTTATACTACCTTAAAATATTGGTACTTGGCTAGCATTTTGTCACTGATGTTGGGTTGAAAGCGAAACAGGAGTAAGGATTGTGATTTCCCGAATAATGTCTATGATTTAGGAAGAAGGCAACCGTCTCTAAATACCATGGACTGGATTTTATGCTGCCCATCATGGTGGGAACCAGGCCCACTTAATCATGGGGAAGGCCCCATGTCAGTCTCCTGGCAACAGGAAAACCTCCTCCAATTAAGTCAGGATGGGGTAGGGATTGATGTGGGGTTCCCGGCAGCCGGCAGTGGGGTGTCAGAAATGGACGCCCTGTATCCCTGCCCAAAGGCAGGTCCTTGCCAACATTTTGCCAAATCGCAGCAGAGTGCCATGATCTTTTACTTCAGGTAGGGTGAGGAAGCAGGACCCGAGTCTACCTCAGGCTGAGTGGGGTTTGAAGCCCATGCCCCTTCACCTTGGCAGCGTAGAAATCTACTTGCTTTCCCCCATTTGTTACCCATCTCACTGTTATCAATTCAAACGTGTTTATAATGTATTTTGTTGCCTAGATAATCCATTGCTTAATTGCTTTCATCTCCAGCACTTAGGACACTGGATATTCCTACTGCATCATGGCTTAAATGTACAATGCTTGTAATAGATTGTCAAGATCCAAAGAATCAATTCCCTAACAGCTGATAGCAGCTTTTGTTTCATAAAATTGCTTTCTTGCTGTATTTAAACATTAGCTTCACCTCCTTTCCTTTCATTAGAAGTGAAAGGAGAACAGTAAGATTTGAAAGGTTATGTAGCCAATAAAAGGTGATGTTTAATAACTATCCTGTACTGTCTTGGCTTTTGATTTTTCCCCATAAAATAGTGGCAGGCTCACTGAAATGAAATAATATGTCAGACAGTGTGACACAGCATCTTAAAACATTGTCCTTTCACCTTTGGGACCGGGGTTAAAATCCAACACAGATGCTCTAATAACTGTCAACAGCTTAAGTGAAATGAATTTGGGATGGCCTTAGCTACAGTTGTAATGGGTTTGTGTCCAGAGATTAAAACTGCCCATTTCTTGGCAATAATTGACACTAAACTGAAAATCTGACTCAAAGAGGTATGATGTTGGTTTCCAGAATAGATGGTAGGCATCTACCTACCTTTGCAGCAAACATCAGCATTTGTAGCCCCTATGCAGGCACCAACTAACAGACTAACATCCCAAACATATCATAGAACCATTGATGGTAAGAACACAGCAGAAGAACACAGTGTTAAGAACACAGCAGAAGTCTATTTGGCCCATCAAGTCTGTGTCAGATCTCCATAAGAACAATTCTGCTGGTCCTACTCAACCATCTTTCTCTGTAACCCTGCACCTTTTTAGCTTCAAATACCTCACCAATTCCCTTTTGCAAGCCACAATTGAACCTGCCTCTCAGGCCCCACATTCCAGATCCTAAACTTCACCCCACCCCCCCACCCCAGCAATGTTTAAAAAAAAGTTTTCTCATGTTGCCATTGGTTCTTTGGCCAATCACCTTAAAACCAGTGTCTGATCCCTCTGCTAATAAAGAACAGTTTCTCCCTATTTACTCTATCCAGGCCCCTCATGACTTTGAACTCCTCTATCAAATCTCCTCTCAACCTTCCCTTCGCCAAGGAGAACAGGCTCAGCTTCTCCAATCTATCCTCATAATTCAAGTCCCAGGTTCTGGAACAATTCTTATAAAACAGTTCTGCATCCTCTACAAAGCCTTGATCCTCATAAAGTGCCCAGAATTGAACACAATACTCCAGTTGAGGCAGAACCAGTTTTTTTTTATAAAAGTTCATCATGACTATCCTGCTTTTAAACTCTATTATTCTATTTATAAAGCCTGGGATCCCATATGCCTTATTAACTACTTTCTCAATCTGCCCCGCCACCTTCAACAATTTATGCACATATACTCCTAGGTATACGCACCCCCTTTAGAGTTGTAATCTTTATTTTGTATTGCCTCTTCTTGTCCTTCCTACCAAAATGTCTCACTTCACATTTCTCTGCATTAAATTTCACCTGTCACACATCCACCCCTTCCACCAGCCTGCCTATGTCCTCTTGAAATCTACCGCTATCCTCCTCACAGTTCATAGTGCTTCCAAATCTTAATGGGAAAGCAAGTTGTGAGGGACAAGTACAAAGGGATATAGATAGGTTAAGCGAATGCACAAACATTTGGCAGATGGGATATAGTACAGGCAGCCTGCGATTTTATGACGTTCAAGTTACGATGAATGGCGCTTACGAATTTACAAATTGACACCCTGTTACGACTTTATAACATCGGTTTTGACTTAACGATGCCACGCCATCCAACTGGAGGGCTCTAGCTGGGGTCGGCCGATATCGAATGGTCCCAAAAACAAATAGGCTTCTGGGAGAGGTCTGAATGCATCGGGACGAACGCCTAAAACTCACGGGAAATGATGTCGCGATTTCCCAGTAAAAACGTGGCCTTGGCCCACTGACGGATTTCCTATTGATAACAACGGGGTTCTGGCGTCTGTGGACTGATGTCAGTCATCCCGGAACATCGCACCTGATTGGTTCTGTGCAACCCACTGGCCCTAGCCGGGCTCAAGCGTTGTCCAACGCCAAGTTAGCCGGACCCTGGGCGGCTGTCAGGGAGAGAGGCCTGAATTCACTGGGCCAGAGCAGTAAAACACAAGGGGATGGAGATCGCCCTTTATGGAGAACGATGTTCCCCAGGTTTGCGTACGTGGATTCCCATTCATAAACACGTTCGGAGACTAAGCCCAAAAAGACCCACATAAAAATCCCGAACGTGGGTTGAAAAATGTGAAATCATGAACCAAAATATCGAACATGAACTCCTGAGACTAAGTCGGAAAGGAGAAATGGGTAACCAGTAAATAGAATATCGAGCCTGGGTTCACGAATCAATCTCCCAAGTGTAACATTGTTCCTATGGGAAAATCGGTTCCAATTTACAACGTCTTGACTTATGACGTGATTTTCAGGAACCAATTGTGTTGTAAGTCTTGAGGACTGCCTGTATGGGAAAATGTGAAGTTATCCACTTTGGTGGGAAAAATAAGAAAAGCAAACTTTTATTTAAATGCAGAGATACTGCAGAATGCTGCGGTACAGAGAGTTCAGGGTATCTCATAGATGAATCACAAAATGTCAAGAAAAAAGCAAAATACTGCTGATGCAGTATTCTTCCTCTCCTTCATCTGAAGAAGGGTCATAACTCTGTCTCTCTCTCTCCACAGATGCTGTCAGACTTGCTGAGTTTTTCCAGCAAGTTTTGTTTTTGTTGCACAACATGTCAATGTAGGTTGAGGAAGTAATTAGGAAGGCAAATGGAATGTTGACCCTTTATGGCAAAGGGGGGGTGGAGTATTAAAGTAGGGAAGTCTTGCTACAACCGTACAGGGTTTTATTGAGCCTGCACCTGGAGTTCTGTGTAAAGTTTTGATCTCCTTATTTAAGGAGAAATATACCTACATTGGAGGCAACTCGCGAGGCTGATACCTGGGATGAAGGGATTGTCTTATGAGGAAAGTTAGAGCAGATTGGGCCTATACTGATTGCACATTTTTGCAAATGTGCTTATCCTGGACACGCAAAGAGTCCGGGTCTAGGATTTTTATTATGGCAGGGTTTCCCTTCCTGCCACACGAATAATCAGTGGCCAATGCTTCACGGCCAATACTGGCTGCCCCACAGCCATCTAACACTCCAGGAAGTGTTCATTGGCTGGAGATAAGACTGCCACCCCCTCAGTCAGGAGGACCCACCTCAGAGAGCTGCCAGCCCACCTGCGACTTCCAGGTGACCCCAGAGTCCAAGTCCCAGGAAAGCAGGACCAGGTTAATGGGCAGAAAGTATTGTCAGCTGGAGAGGAGCTTGAATTTTGGGTTTCGGAGCTGGAGTGGAATCTGGTGTGACTGTGTGCAGGTCCCAGGATGGGAAGGGGAGGTGACACAGGGGGGAGGTGGGCAGAGGGGGGTGAGGGTGTTGGTGGAGAGGCCAGGGGGCGAGGGAGCACCCACATGGGCCAGACCTTGTGGTGGGGGTGTCCGAAAATGAAAGGAGGCTGTTAACGGAGGTGCAACCCCCTTCTTGCCTGAGGCCTGAATGGGGTTAATTTCCAGGTATCCCCTCTGCTCCTGAGCTCCTCCAGCCAGCCTGAAAGTTGAGGCTGAATGTCATTAATTGGCCACATAAGGGCCTCAATCAGGGCAAGGGCGAGGGGTCAGCCTAGGCCTCACCTGTCCAACCATAAAATTGTGGAGAGTTCGGTTTGGGTGGGAGACAATGGCCATCTGATCTGAGGAATTTTACAGGCATCCCCCCTGCAAATGTGCCAGCATGGAATGTAACATTCTCTCCCTGGAGTTCCCACATAGAACAAGCTGTGCATTCCACGGCACTGAGCTGCCCTGCCATGTCTCTAGTTACTAGTTATTTAACATAAACTAAAGATTTATCAAAGACATGTACACCAAAAAAATTACCTAGTTTTAAAATTGTAGGTCGCAGATTCTGAGCTGAGTTTGACACAACCTCCTAGCTTAGAGCAAAAATTAAACTGCAGTGTTCACCTGTCAATCACTAACCTGCTGCCCTGGAACATCATCGTCTTCGTTAAGTTGATTTTGAAGCTGCGGCTCCTCTCATTCACCCACGATCCACTCTACTGCTCTCCCTCTCCCACAATCCACTCCCCCGCTCTCTCTCTCTCCCACACTACACTCTCCTGCTCTCCCTCTCTCACAGTCCACTCCCCCGCTCTCTCTACCACAGCCACTCACCTGCTCTCTCTGTCTCCCACACTACACTCACCTGCTGTCCCTCTCCCACAGCCACTCACCCGCTCTCTCTCTCCCACAGTCCACTCTCCCGCTCTCTCTCTCCCATACTACACTCTCCCGCTCTCCCTCTCCCACAGTCCACTCACCCGGTCTCTCTCCCACATTTTAATCCTTTGCTTTCTCTCACAAAGTCCATTCCCCTGCTCTCTCTCACACACACAGTCCAGTCCCCCGCTCTCTCATTCACAGTCTGTTCACCACTTTCTCTCCCGCAGTCCACTCTCCCACTCTCTCTCCCACACTACACTTCCCCAATCTCTCTCTCCCACAGTCCACTCCCCCTGTTCCTCTCTCTCTCCCACAGTCCACTCCCCCTGTTCCTCTCTCTCTCCCACAGTCCACTCCCCCTGTTCCTCTCTCTCCCCCACAGTCCACTCCCCCTGTTCCTCTCTCTCTCCCACAGTCCACTCCCCCTGTTCCTCTCTCTCCCCCACAGTCCACTCCCCCTGTTCCTCTCTCTCTCCCACAGTCCACTCCCCCTGTTCCTCTCTCTCTCCCACAGTCCACTCCCCCACTTCTCTCTCTCCCACAGTCCATTCCCCCACTCGTCTCACTCTCCCACAGGTCCTTGTTCTCTCTCTCTGCTGTTCCAATGTGCACATGTACAGAAGAGGTGCATTTTGGGGCCCAGCTCAGCAGCCCTGAAAATGATGTGTTTTCGTAGTGCTAACGTGAACAGTAAAAATGAAATTGGGAAATTTTTAGGACCTGCGATTTTAAAAAAATAAATAACCAGAAAATTCAATTTGGAGGGGAAGCAGGAATGGCCAATTGAAACCGCTGGCCATTAGTCAGGCAGGTGAACAATGGGTGACTGTTTCAAATTTAGGCTGGCCATTCGTCTGCTTTTCTACTAGGCAGTCTGGTTTTCAGCTGATCTCTCCATTGCCTGGTAGCAGATGCCTTTATGTCCAGTGTATTAGGGTTAGGGCAGAGAATCAGTTAAGAGGCAAGTCTGCAAAATATAGGAGCCTAAAAGTCAACCACCAGCCAGGGGTGCATTGCAATTCAGCTTGTTGTTCTTACCAATGTTTTGTTCACTTGAAATCAAGCCTGTATATCACAAAGACAGATGGTTCTAGTGTATTTTTTAATTGTGGATGGGAGGCCCATGATGTTGTCGACTCTGTGCACAGTGCAGCAGCAACGATGTCTTTCTCCCTCGGCACACGCTGATGGTCTGGGTGTCTGGGGTATCCCTGGCCTCCAGCAGTTCCAATGCTGCTCATCTTACACCTGATCAAATCTGACAATTCTGCCCAGAATTTTTCTGTGCTCGGGGTGACTTGAACCTGTCACTTTTCGCAGGTTAATGGAATGAAAACAGGAATCAGTGTATGCAGAATTACAAAGTATGATTAATCCTTTTGAGTACGAGCGTAAAGAGGGATAAAAGGAACAAAACCCTGTTCCTCCTGGCCACACGGGGAATTTCAAACACGCAATTTTAACTCCCGCTCAGTTTCTACTGAAGTTATTGAAAAACATCATCCCTCAAGCCCCAATAATGCTGAACTCTAATGTAATTAAAAAAAAACTAATGAGTTAAGTCACTCTGAAGTAGTGCCCTTGGTCGTTGACCTTTATTCAGGTCTCTTTTTTTTAGCTGTGTGCTGAGTTTTAAGCTGTCAGCTTTTTTTTGAGGCTGTCTTAGCTTTTTTTGAAGTGGTTTGTCAGCTTTTTTGTTGGTAGGTTGGTATGTATCAGGAAGCGCAGGACTGCATCCTCAGGAGTTCATGTTGAAACAGACAGAGTAGGGCTGTACAGCTTTACGCTCTATCTGACCCCTGCTACAACCAACTTGGGAAGTGTTTGCTTGCACAATGTGCATAACATACAAACACTGGTTCATTCGCTGACTTAATAACCACCACAAAATCTTTTAACAGAATCCAGTATCACATTATGGGAAGGGATTCGTTTAATTGTTAGTAATAGCAATTTAAGCAAAAAATGATTAATTCTGCTAAAGTTACACTGCAAGGGTCCATTTACACCACTGCTTTGAAGAAGTTTAGCTTTGTATTAACACTAACCTTGCAGCATGAATCCAGGGTCAGAGGTTAGCCTGACTCTATATCAGAGCAGAGTGAGACAACCTAGAGACGACAATTTCAACTGCTTCAGTTTGACAGTGCACGGAGTCGAAATCCAATGCCCCAAGTCATACCTGGTTTGAAAAGGGCTCAGGGACTCGCTCCACACTCTGTTCACTTCCTATATCTACCTGACCTTTAAGTGTTTAGGGACAGGATCCCCATTTGGCACTCTCTATAAATGTTTACATTTTTTGCTTTTAAAGGACAACCCCACCCCTGTGTGTCCTCAGACATTGCAGAGAGCTCTCCTACATTGAACAGTTAACATTGTAGCCAGGCAGGAGCCAAACAACATAAACAAGGTTCTGCCTGGCTGGAAGCAGAACTGAAGTTAGAGCTCTTAGACTAGCAACTGCTGTGTATATTCACCTTTGGAAGCAATGCTTTTACTGAAGCCTGCCTTTGGAAAAAATTCTGCCATGGCAATCTTTTCCCATTTGAGGCATTTGATTAAAATCCGTTTTCTAATTTAAAACACCAAATATAATTTCCTTTAAATAAAAAAATGAGCCTTCCAGCAGAACCATCATATTTTCGATAGTGTTCAACTTCTGATAGAAATTTCCGTTGTATGGATACAGAAATGAAGTCATCGTAACACATAAAGAAGCCTGGTCAGAGGTTCCTGTAGAATCATATGCAGCTGGTTAGAGCACTTACAACTGCTGCCAGGGAATAGATTCATTTTTCCATTGAAGCAATCAATTTAGCACAAGTGTTTTAAGCAGGGCTTTCAGAAATTGGATCGCAGTTTAATGCGGTTTAAAACCGTTATAATATCCTATGCTCATTGAGGATAAAATGGTTATCATTTCATGCAACAGTCTTAAAGTAACCTAGTTACCATGATTAGAATGCTCTGCGCTCTCCAGAATGCATGAGGTAAGTTGTTGAAATAGCCTTGCACAAATAAACTATTATTTTGCAGTAAGGTAAGAGCAAAATACTGCAGATCTTGGAAATCTAAAACAAAAACAGAAAATGCTGGAAAAACTCAGCAGGTTTGGCAGCACCTGAGGAGAGAGAAAAACTGAAGTAGAGTCACACGGAATTGAAACGTCAGCTCTGACCCTCTCGCCACAGATGCTGCCAGACCTGCTGAGTTTTTCCAGCATTATCTATAATTTTGCACCTTTTAAATTATTTTGCGTGTGAGGTGGGGGGGGGGGGTGGGGGCGGTGCGGTTAAGAGCAGCTGTTTTGTATTTTCTTCTTTATGGGGTGTCTCTCCTTCTATATGCCAGATATCATCCCACAGTTAATGAAGTCACCAGTTGCCTGACTATTATTTCTCTGAGTTGATGTGCCTTTGGCAGGAGATGGAAGCCCTTGGTCTTCCCCATCCAAAGGAGCTGCAAGGGAAAGCACTTTGCTGCTTTGGAAAAATGTATTTAATTTCTAAGCACTTTGAATATGTAAATGAGGCCGGTTGATAGACTCCTTCCAAAAATTGGGCCCTCCATTGATGTGTTCAAAGGGTAAGTTTGCCTGTTTTAGCCAGCTTCCAGGGATTACTAGGACAACAGTAAACTTCCCGACTCGGCAGACCAGCCTTTGTTTAAAGTGTCTTGTTGGATCCAGTTTTCACCCTGGGGAGGCGATGGTGGGATAGAGTCCGTTTTGGCCGACCCACGAAGCAGATTGTAGAAGGCCACGAGGGGTGGGCGAGTGCCGACGCAGGCTGGCTGAAGGACCAACCTTGGTTCGCTGGGACTATGTCTCAGTTGTTTTAGCTCTTGGGCCCTCCAGCCCTCAACCTCTCACACCCCTTCCTCCCCTCACACCACCTCCCCCCTATGCACCTCCATAGTGACCACCCCAGTATCCACCATGGAGAGACCACAGGAGCCAGGTGGAAAAGTGAAAAAGGCTTCCAACAATCTGATACAGCTCTTACTCATGCACACTTGAGTGTGAAAAAAGCTCCCATTCAAGAAATAAAAACAAAAAACTGCGCATGCTGGAAATCCAAGACAAAAACAGAATTACCTGGAAAAACTCAGCAGGTCCTGTAGCATCGGCGGAGAAGAAAAGAGTTGACGTTTCGAGTCCTCATGACCCTTCAACAGAACAGTTCTGCTGAAGGGTCATGAGGACTCGAAACGTCAACTCTTTTCTTCTCCGCCGATGCTGCCGGACCTGCTGAGTTTTTCCAGGTAATTCTGTTTTTGTTTCCCATTCAAGAAACCCATTCAAAGCTTTTAAATCTCCTCAAGTGGTTGTCTGTTATAAAAACAAACGCACTTCTCTTCAACAGCCACATCGAACACATGCTAATCCTTTAATAGCCTATTTGAACTGCCAATAAAACTATTGTAAAAGCAAAATACCGGCGGATGCTGGGAATTTGAAACAAAAGCAGAAAATGCTGGAAAAACTCAGCAGGCCTGACAGCATCCATGGAGAGAGAAACAGACTTGACGTTTTGAGTCCGTATGACCCTTCTGCAGAGCCGGCCAGTGCACCAAGGCAGGCCTTCTAGCCTGCCCACCTCCACTCCCAGCAGCCTCTGCATTTGTTCCGGAGTTGCCTGGCACAACTCCCAGAGAACCTCGCCACCCCGGAATGATAATCCAAACTCCTGGGGCACTTTCTTCCAGGCCGGGTTTGCGGAGCCGGGAAAATGTCCCAACCTGGGAGCAGAAATCCAGGCCTTAAGACGCCTTTAAGATGGAGGTACAAATATCAGAATTGTTTTAAAATAGTATACACACCGCATCCATAGAATAAACAGAATGTTCAGTCGGAAAGCATGAATATAAAGTAAATCCCATTTGTAAGAGATGCCTTTATAATTCATGATTTTGCTACTCACAAGTTATAAGGGCCTTCTTTCCTCCAGGGATAAGTTTCATATTCTGCACTTTCCCATTGAGTAAAATCTAAATAGCCTAATTTTTCTGCAATGAGTGGGATCTTGCCACAGTAGAACCCAGAAATTAGAAATCAGAATAAGGTCATAGCCAAACTAACCATTGATGACCGGAACGAATAGTAATTATGTCAAGAATGATCATAGACATGATCTAGAATCTAGACCCTGGTGACATTTTCTTCAATCTGTTTTAGCTATCTAACTTATAGGCAGACCTATCAGCTGAACCTCATCGCATCACTAAAAGTCAGACATTTTTGATTAGATTTTTCCGATTTCTTTGAAGATCATCTATTGCTTTACCTATAAACTACTAAATAAATCAGCAAATGGTTTATGTGCTAGTTATCAGAAATAAAACATAAATTCCTGTCCGTTTATATGATAAACCTGCAGTGTTTTATAGAAGCATATACTGACCATTTTGCCTGACAACCCCATGTGAAATCTGTTTCTTATTGAATCAGTTTATATCATAAACCAATCATGGTTTATTCCAAAATGTTTGCTAGTGTTTTTCAAATCACTTATTTTATGTTATGTTATGAAGAAACCCTTTGTGACTGGATACACAATAGGTTTTCACACTGTGCATTTGTCTCTGGTCTGTGGGTTTGTATCCAATTATTGAATGCAATGAGTCCCAGTTAATAAAAATTCTAACCTTATGTACACCATTGTTGAGGTGTTACTTGGAAAATTGTGTGGTTTGGAGTACTGAAGCAGCTGACAGTTTCCTGAGAGAATCGCAAAGCTGATTCTCAAAGCTTTAAGCTATGAAAAAAGTCTCAAAGAACAGAATCTATTTTCACTGGGGAAATGGAGGGAACATGAATTTAAAATGCTGAGACTAATGGATAATTTAAACAAAGAACTTGCATTTAAATAGTGTCTTCTCATATCCTCAACCATTTCAGAGCATTTCACATGCAATTGTCGACCTCAAAGGAGATGAAAGTGTTAGTTAATTTTGCGCATAGTAAGATCCCATAAACAGTAAATGAAATAACCTCCTCACGAATCCGTGAATCTCTTTTTGGTAGAAGCTGTGGAAGTTTTGGATAAGACATTAGGAGAATTCCTTATTGAGTGCTCTGGAATCTTTGGCATCCACCTGGACATTACTGAATAACAGCACTTCCAACAATGGAGGAATACATATTACTTGAAATGTGAACACAGAACTGAGGGTTAGAATTTTAAAATTAATAAACCTCAAGTAAGGTATGAGATCTAAAATGAAAGCAAAATACTCTGGATGCTGGAAATCTGAAATAAAAACAGAAAATACTGTCAAAACTCATCAGATCTGGCACCATCTCTTCCTCTTCTGAAGAGTCATGCGGACTCAAAATGTTAACTCTGTTTCTTTCTCCACAGATGCTGCCTGACCTGCTGAGTTTTACCAGCAATTTCTGTTTTTGTTTAAGATATGAGGTTGTTGAAGATGTTCCATCGCCCTTACGAAAGATTGGATGTGTGGATTATCAGATTCTTAAGTAAAGTGGTAAATGCTGTGCCAATTAACAGCTCCAGTTGAATGCACATTTGATTAGGAACAGGATTAAAGTTAAACACAGAGAGAAATAATCAAATGCATTGTGGAACATGATGGGTCCTGAATTGCTGGGATAATCGATTACAGTAGTGTTGGATCTTGTGGATCCTTGTTTGAAGTGATGGCCAAGTTGGTACTATAGATAGAGTTGACCAGCAGACACTTCTCAGGTGGAAAACATTATGTTTATTTACAAAGGTACTCAGCAGCAACTACATGTGTGCTTTCACTTCAAACGTCATCGCCATACTACTGACGACTAATTGCACATGTAGCCTGTGCTATTGGTTACTCAAGATCATGTCATTTCCTTAATAGCATTCTTCTTAAAGGTATATTACACACTAGCTAAAACCGTAATTACCACAAGTAGATTACTGGGATAATAGATTACAGTAGATTATAGGGATAATAGATTACAGTAGTTTACAGGGATAATTGTTGACCTGCTGTAGAAGGTAATAATCTATACATTCTTACTGGTGAAAGTACTTATGGTGGCGAAATTCCACATGTGAGGGTTGGAAATTAGGGGGTCTTCAAGTCAACAAATTCCCATCTTCCTGATAAAAGCAAAATATTATGGATACTGGAAATCTGAAAAAGAAACAGAAAATGATGGAAAAACTCAGCAGGTCTGGCAGCCTCTGTGGAGAGAGAAACAGGGTTAACGTTTCGAGTCTGTGTGACTGGAAAAGCTCTGAAGAAGAGTCGTACGGGACTCAAAACAGAAACTCTGTTCCTCTCTCCACAGTTGCTGTCAGACCTGCTGCGTTTTTCCGGCATTTTCTGTTTTTATTTCTTTTTTCTCCCCGCTGACCTGCGCTTCAAATTCCTGAGCTAGGCGCCTGGCCACACTGCCTTGCACAAGATGTACGAGGGTTTCGTTAAAGTTCAAATCTTATTCGAAATATGGTTGAGTAGGGGAGGCTTGTGGATCAGCATGTGCAGTGTGCTAATTACCCAGTTAAAAGGCAGTCAGACTCTCACATGCTGAGGGCAGAGAGTTTGGGTGGGATGTTCCGCACCCGCCCGCTACCGGGATTGTCCGGTCCCGCTGCAAGTCAAAGGATTTCTGGCTGGGGCCCCGCCTTGCCGGAGGTGGGGCAGGGCAGAAAAATCCCGGCCTTTGGCTCTGATATCAACCTGAAGATGGCATTCCGATGAGGTGTGGGTGACATAGGGGACGACAATTCAGCGGGCCTGAACCTGCAGCCTCAACTCCACTGATCCCTCGATTCTAGACCTCCGGGTTTTGCGTCGCCAAGTGGCGCGGTGGGCTTGAGGTGCACCTTGAGTGACACGATCTCAGCCGTGTTTAAAGGGACATGCCACAAATGCAAATTGAAGATGTTCAGCTTGAATGTTGGGCATAGAGCAAGGATATGACACCTCACCGGAATGACTGTTGGGTGCAGTCAGTGGCAGGGAGAATGTACCTTTTCCTAGCATTGGACAGAAGGAAGCCACTGTGCTCACCAGGAAGACATGGCTGGAAGTAGCTGAGGAGATGAACAGCAGGAGCCCGCTGCTCAGGTCACGGATACAATGTAGAAAGTAGCTTAAGCAACCTAACCGGATCAGGGAAAGTGTTCCAACGTCTTGCCCTGTTACCCCCACCCTCAGCCCAATAGGCTGCCTTACCTCCTGCTGAGACTGGCCCTGCACAGGGGCAGGTGGACTAATCCTGCACAGGGCCCTCAGGGGCTGCAAAAATCATAAGGTCAGAGGCTGCAAGTATTTCAGCCGTCAGGGGGGAGGTCAGAGCAATCCAGCTGTCTGTCCCTCTGCTGAAGCCACTCGGGATGCACTGTGCAGAAGCAAGAGGAAGCACTAAGTTGAAGAAATTGTAATTTCCCAAGGGTATGTATTTGGGTATTTAACAAAATGTTAGACTGTTAAGTTTCCTATTTTATACTTTTAGATAAAATTTAATAGTTTTCCACATCTTGCTCATTATTGCACCCTGAGGGCCAACTCACCCTTTCACTTGTTTCATGATGAATGTCAATAATTGCCAACACCCATTGATATGCAATAGGCAGGTCAGAGGTTGAAGGAAACTTAAGCACATATGGTGGGGGTGGGGGTGTGTGTGTGTGTGTGGTGGGGGTGGTGGTGGTGGTGGGGGGGGGTGCAGGAGAGAATCTTGGTACTGGCAGTGGGAGCAGACCACAGGATTTCATTCCTTATGTTTCATACTCGGTGAACATTTGCGATATTAGAGCTCCCAATGTAAGCAGCTGGCCTGTCGATGGGTGCCCCATTTTCATTCTCCTGCTCCACAGCTTGATTGGCCCCCTTTCCATCATCTTAAAAATTCACTCCCTTCACCAGCAACACACAATGGCAGCGGTGTGTACAAGATGCAGCTTGCCAAGCCTTCTTCAACAGCATTGTCCAAATCCACAACCTCTACTATCTAGAAGGACAAGGGCAGCAGGCACATGGGAACACCACAGCCTCTCTAAGCTACGCACTATCCTGACTTGGAACGATATCATCGTTCCTTCGCTGTCCTGAACCCTAAAATCCTAGATTCTAAAACTCCATCCTTAACAGCAGTGTGGGTCTACCTGCATCACACGGACTGCAGCATTCAAGAAGGCAGCTCACCGTCACCCTCTAAAGGGTAATCCCCTTGAGAAGGTGGTGGTGACGCTCACATCCAAAAAAAGAAGCAAGAAAAGCACCTACATCCACCCCTGACCCTAATTCCTCTGAAATCAAGGACAATAATTGGGGCAAGCAGAGGTTTCACTCCGAAGAGATACTTCTTCCCAGAAACTTTGAGTGATGGATGAGGTATTGAGTATCTGGTTTGTAGGCCCTGCATTACACTCCCAACAGATTTATGCTGTGCATACACCAGTGCGGATTTCTTTGGCTCCTCCATCTATTCTTAGATTGAAAAACTGCATTCAGAGCATTTTTTTTTTGGAATTATAAAAATTAAAGCATAAACCTCAGGGTCAATCTATGGTGTAGCTTTTTTATGCTTCTGGGTCTGCTGCATGAAGTCAGCCAGTCGTCAGTCAGTCAGTCCAATCCAAAAAAGCAATCTCATGGTGCTGTATGAAAGATGACAGTGTCTTAAGGAGCCACAACTTAGCCTGGGTTTAAACAGTGAGCTGTAAATCTTTGTACAATTAGTTAGATGTGAATTGGTCAGATACTTACCACTGATTAAATCATCACTACTTTCTTGCTTATTCTTACCTCAATTTTATTGCCTCTGTCTCTTCTGCTTCTCTTTAGTTTCGTTTTCTATTTCCTCTTCATCTTATTTCCATAGTTTGCGATTTGTATTTATAACCCTGGTTATTGTTTGAGACCATTTAATATCATCCATTTCACTGGTAAATTGGGTACGAGAACAAAAGGACTGTGGTGTAACAACACTTATGCAAAGAATTCATATGTGCAGGAACAATAATAGTGTATTTGAATTGAAGAGGGCCATCACTACTTTGTCAGTGATCAATGGTGTTATTTCTTTTTATATGGTAATCTGAGAGATTCGCTGGTTCTTGAGCAGGCACAGTATTCAGCAACATTTGTATAATCTTTTGGTACACCACGCTGGGAAAATGAACACTGGTGTTTGTGCCAACGAAGGGTTAATGACTTAAGTGAATAATTGCTATTAAAACAATACATACTCCTGAACTTCAGGATTTCACACAAGAATGGAGGGTGTTTTTTTTTCACTTCTTGTGGAAATAAAAATCTTTTGCTGTCCTTTTCACTGAAAAAGCTGCTTGCACCATCCAGGTATTCTTTACAAATGATTTTCTATCGATCTGCAAGGCTTTTCTGCTGCTTCCAGACAATGGAGGAAAGACTGCAGTGACCCACTACCCACAGGAAATTCCGCACTTTACAAGAAAGATTGTTGCACATGGAGGGGAAAGTTGAGAAATAAATAATCTACCAATAAGAAAAGTTGGAGGCTGATTGAGTGAACGGACAAACAAATGAGTGTTGGTGTGCCATTAATAACCCGTTTACAGACTGCAGTAATTTTAAAACTGGGACATATACTGGGTCATGAAAGCAATGTAGTACAGGAAGAGATGTGCATCCTCCATGGGGTTGTAAGTAGGCATCACCAAGCCAGCAATTTTCAAAGTACAAAGCTCATTGCAAGATAATTGGGTTAATGAAGTATGATAGTGTGAGGCAGGTGAAAATTTGTATTGCTTTTGCTATTAAGCAAAGTATCCTAAATAGTTTAATTGCTTTTCTTGGACAAATTGTCCCTCTGACTGGGATACAGGAAAAATAAGGACAAGATCACAATCATTGAGGAAACAAAATGAAAAATGCAGTCTGCAGGAAAAATTTCGAATAATGATCCAGAGGAGTTGGAGGTCATTTTGACTTTGTGTGATACTGAATGATGAGTGATAGTGAATCAGCAACCAGTTTTATATATATCTCCTAATTTAATTTACCTTGAAGTCAACAGAAATATAAATTGGGAGAGCTGTAATAGGGGGCTCCCAACTCGCCATTACCTGTTTTATGCTAATGCTCTGTCAACATTACACCCACTGAGATCAACAAAACTTTGCTGTTTGGTATATTTGCAAAAGAGAATCTGCACCAGCCCTTGCTCCTGTATTTTTGTTATACCATAGTGGCCTGGGAATTGGTTTGGACAATTGTTGGAATGTCGTCAAATTATAGCCAATATTAAAAGTTGGTATGAACTCTGGACTTTATAAAATGGTTATGTTTGAAATTGTCTCCTTTAATTCAAGGTTAAATGGCATAGTTTGGAGCTGGACATGTAAGAATTCAACTCTCAAATATGAAAAAAAGAGCAGGTCTGTGAAATGTGTTGCTGTGGTGTCTTGTCCTATGCAAAGGTTCATTAGAGGTTTATGCCTATTTCCCACAGTGCATGTCTCTAACGTTTCTGCAGCCTGGAGAAAAGGCCCACAGTGGAGGTGACCCACCTCAAAGAAAGTCGGGAATATTGTCAGCCATGTCTGTCTGGGCTCCTTTACCTATGATAAGTTACAGGTTTTCTCTTCCAGGGACAGGAGTAGCTTATTTACCCACTTTTAAAACCAAGGTGTTTAAATATATCTGAAAGGGAGGAAAGAACAGATGAGGAAAGGCTGCTGACATTGTATTGGGGACTTCTCTTCAGCTGATGGAACAGTGGGCTTCCTACAAACCATTGAAGACATCATCACTGGCCCAGTGGCATGTTTGCGTTGTCACAGAGGCCATGTTTGCTGCCATATCAAAGTGGTTATGTTTCTATTTTGGACTTCAATTAAACCAATTATTGAGACCAAGCTAAGAAATAGTTTTATCACTTTTGGGATGAGCGTTTGTCCCATTATTGCCTCCTTTCTGGCAACCCTCTTGCAAGTAATTCAAGTATTTTGCCCAAATAGCCATTTTTCAGACTTGAACCCTGACAGTGATTGTCAGCACTCATTCAGCCATGGTTCATCAGAGGACCAGTTGTGGCAACCCTGGGAAAACAGCGTTGATGGTGTTCATTCCTTTTACTGGTGTTTCTGTGACTCAACGATGTTATGGAAGATAATGAGGAGAAGCCGAGTGGAAATTCACCTTCTGAGCCTTTTTAGAATTGATTAACCCATAGGTGTAGGGGGGACATGAGGAAGAGCTTTTTTACACAGAGGATGGTGGGTGTCTGGAATTCGCTGCCCAACTTGGTGGTAGAGGCAGAAACTTTAAACTCTTTTAAAAAGTACCTGGATCTGCACCTTAAGTGCTGTAAGCTGCAGGGCTATGGGCTGGGTGCAGAAAGGTGGGATTAGAAAGGGCACCTGGGTATCCACGGGCTGGCATGGACAAGATGGGCTGAATGGCTTCCTTCTGTGCTGTAACTTCTCTATGGGTCTGTGGTTCTAACATATATGGCACTAAGATTGGCCAAAAACAAAGGAAGCCACCTTTATTGATGCTCCTAAATGTTTCTCAATGACAATGATCATTTTAGTTAACTGCCCAGTGGAATCTGCCATTATTTTCAGATTGCAATGTACAGGTTGCATAGTAAATGGAGCGCTGGTACATCTTTCTTTAGGTAGCTACATTAGAGAGGGTGCAGAAAAGATTTACAAGAATTGCTCCAGGGATGAGGAGCTTCAGTTACATGGATAGATTGGTGAAGTTGAGGCTGTTGTCCTTAGAGAAGAGGAGGTTAGGAGACAATTTGATAGAGGCATTCAAATAGAACGTGGGGGTCTGGACTGAGTAGATAGGCAGAAATTATTCCCAATGGTGGAAGGATCAAGAATCAGAAGAAAATGATTTAACATGACTGGCAAAGACAATGGTGACATGAGGGAAAACCTTTTTTACCCAGTGAGTGGTTAGGGTCTGGAATGCACTGCCTGAGAAGGTGGTAGAGGTAGGTTCATTCAAGTTTTTCAAAGGAGAATTGAATACGATCTGAAGAGAATACACTTGGAGGAATGTAGGGAAAAGGTGGGAGAGTTGGACTAGCTGAATTGCTCTTTCAGAGAGCCAGCACAGACACAATAGGCTGAAGGGTCTCCTGTGCTGTAACCATTCTATGATTCTAATTAGTAGCTCAAATCATGAAAGTCACCATACAAGTTCCATGTCAGCAGATTAATATTAAATCAAAAATGCTGCATTTGATTTCCTTTGTGGGCATTGTCAATAGAAACCAAAATGTTACAACACGAGTGCATCTTCTAAGGCACTTTCAAAGGATCCAACATCCAGTTGAAGAAACACAAGTCTGATGAAAGTAATAAAGTTGTACATCGGCACAATCACAGTAATGGTAGTACAATTCGTGGAAATTTAATTCAGTTTTGGAATCACAGTCAGTAGAATAGAAAATCCTTTGAGCATCAACTCATTTTGGAAAAAGAAACTCATCTTTTTATTACAACCTACTGGTGTAACTCATAATCTATTAACCTCTGAGTCATTGTGTAGCACACTTACAGAACCCAAACACTGTAATTTTATAGTGTGTTTTGAATAATTCATTGATCTTTAGTGTTTAGACTTATTTACACCAAGGTCTGGTAGCTTATTTTAGACTCGAATGGTCTAAAGCTTGGTCTCTGAGTAGAGCTACCCCAACAACAATGATAGTTCTCAGCAGGCAGACTATACCTAGTCAGGAATTTCAGTGACTATTTACATTTCACTAGTTCTAATCTAAATTAATGTAAAATTTGGTGTATAAACTATATGTCAGATATCATGTTATATCCTCTAAATATGTCAAAGAAACTTATTCATCAAAGAATGAACTTGAGTTTGTATAGTTCCTTTCACAACCTCAGGATCTCAAAGGGTTTCACAGTCACTGACACACATTTGAACTTGGAGTTAAACTAGTTAAACTGTATTACTGTTTGTAATACAGAGAAAGTCAGCCATCAATTTTTGCATGTCAAGCTCCTACAAACACTACTATGATTAGGAAAATGACCAATTAAACTGGTACGTGTTGTTTGAAGGTAACAGTGGTCAGGACACTGGGAATAACCCTTCTGGTTTCTTCAAATACTGCCATGGGGGCTATTACATCCAGCTGACAGAGTAGATGCGACCTTGGTTTGGAGTCTCATCTGAAAGGAGGCATCTCCGACAGTGACCTCTCCCTCAACACATCACTGGAGTATAAACTGGGATTATGAACTCATGTTTCTGGAGTGAGATTTGAACCTATGATCAGTCTGACTAAGAGATGGCAGTGCCAGCACTGCAACAAGTCCAACATCCAAATGTAGGAAAGGTAAAGGCCGGGATTTTCCATTCCGGCCCTAAGTCCCGTGGCAGGGGTAGGAACTGGGAGTCTTTCCCGCTGCAGAAACAGGTGGGAAGTCGCACTGAATTGCACGGTGCTGGGAGCATTAATTCCGCAGTCGGGCGTTTCCCGGCATATTGCGCGGTGGGATGGGCTGGGTGACGTGTGCCCCATTGTTCCATCTGGATGCCATGTTTAAAAGGTGCGCGGACATCAGCTCCTTTGTCCCGAACCCGCCTTGGAAGGAGGGGTCGGCCCAGCAATCCCAAGGCATCCAGGCCCCAGGCTCAGCGATGATTCCCCCGATGTGCAGCGGAGAGGCCAGGAGGGGCGTCCTGTGCCCAGGGGATGGAAGGGTGGGGGGGGGTTGCTGAGCTGCGTGGGCCAACCCTGCATGGTCGCCAGGGTGGTCGGTGCCCACGGCCTCCACTAGAGGACTGCCCCGCTGTGCCGGGAATGGACGGATGACCTCGTCCGTATCACCAGGGTAAGTGAGCCCCCAGCTGCTCACACTCACCTCACTGAATGGTAGAGGGGACATGGGCCTCGGTGGCAAGGGCACCATCCGGGTGGCCCGTACAGAAAAGAGCCAGCCCACGTGATGGGGTGATGACTCATAGCCTCACTGCAGCCCGTCTAGTCTGCAGGGGGGAGAGGCCACTGTGTCTCCCTGACCCTTCCACACAGAGAGCTCAGATGCTGTCTGGGAGGGAGGTCGGGGGGAGGGGAAGGGGTTAGACGTCGAGGGCAGCAGCGAGCAGCGCTAATGACATGTCTCTGTGAGCCTTATCCTTCTATCTGCATGGGCTCACCGCTCGGGACAGAGCTGCCCCAGAACCCTTGTGGGCAGCCTGAAGTGCATCAATCGCAGTTGAGGCACAACAGCAGAGAGAAAGAGAGAGAAGAGAGAGAAGAGAGAGAAAGAGAGAGAAGAGAGAGGGAGATGACAGGAGGTGGCCTGTCTGATCTCAAGAACCTCACTGAGTTCAAGGAATGGGCAGCCCAGTCTGAAGGGAAGGAACCAGGCCAAGCCTATGTGGATGGAGAGGTCAGTGGGCAACCTCCAAGGATCCATGCATAATGTAGTCACATAGAAACCTAAGGGTCATGTGTTCCTCCATGTTGGAGACAGCCCATGCAATCGCTCGCTCTCTCCTCTCTCACTCACAGGTGTCAGCAGGGAGAAGGGTAGGCCTGAAGAAGAAGCCCTGTCCAGCAGTGCCTCCAGCCCACAGAAGACCGAGGACACTGGGGAGGAGGAAGAAAGTGCACCTGTAGAGGCGTCACAGCAGTCACCTGCACCCTCCTCCAGCGCAGAGACACACCTCGGGGGCTACTAGATCTCATTCAGACAGGGTCTCACATTCTGGTGGTCACCGCATGGAAACGTGTCCGCAGCAGGAGGAGGCAGAGTCAGCCAAGCTCACCGGCACTCGGAGGACTGATGGGGAAGAGGTGTCTGCAATGCCCGAGTCTGATGATGGGCTTCTGGGATCGGCCTTGCACGAGATTCTGGAGAGGCTGCGAGAGGCGGGGGAATGTCAGGTGGAGTGGGCAGAGGCCCTCAACAGAGTGGCACGTGTGGTGGAGGAGTCCATCTGTCTGCTCTCTGATGAAGTGGTGTGACCTGTGTGTCCACAGAGGTCTACATGGGGAGGGTGGCACATGCTGTATAGAACCTTGTTCAGCAGAACGCCCAGTTTCTGCTGGAGATGCGTACAGACCGGCACTCCATCGCTGCAGCTATGGGTGAGATCTTGCTGTGGTTATGCGAGAGGGGGATGGGGCACCTCAACTTCCCTCCAGGTGTCCCTTCTTCTCAAGGAGCCAGACAGGGCCCCTCAGGCACCCAAAAGGAGTGCGAGCAGCTTTTGGACACCCATGGGACCTCCATTCAGTACTCTCTGAGGGGGGTCCGGCCCTTCGGAATGGCCCTTGCCTTCAGCATCATCCTCTGTAGCCGCAGAGGGAGCAGCTGCCCCAGAGCAGGACAATGAAAGGAAGCTGGGGCCCCTCCAGGCCTGGGGTCTCCAGAGGACATCAGCCAAGGTCACTCCACAGGGCAAACTGGTCAGCAGGCTGCCCCCACCCCTGCTATGGATGTCGGGTGAATCACTGAGAAGAAGGGGTAGGGAGCACAAGGTTAGGAAATTATGATTTCACACGTGGTCACACGGGTTCTCTATAATTGTTAATGTTCTTACACTTTTGTAAATAGACCACACTTGCACTTTAATAAGGTCTGATGTGGTTTAATCGCAATTCGTATTCATTAAGTCTGTGCATACCCACCCCCATCTTCAGGGGGACAGCCCAGGCTGGGCCTATGTCGCTCAGAATGAGGCATGTGCAGGGAGGCAAAGGTCGTTTGCGGGGGCCCTTGTGAGCCGTGTGTAAGAAGCCTCTCGCGCAGACTGAGCCTTTGGCCCTCACACACTCATCTGTTCAAACGCCCCGGCACTGTCAGTGCTACACGCTGGGGTTCCCCTTCAGTTGGCCAGTTAATCTCCACCCCCGCTGACCCAACTCCACCTCAAGGCTCTGGGTAGTTATGAGCAGCCGTGGTGCATGTGACCTTTCAGACTTCCAACCTGCCCCTGTGACCCATATCCACCCCCCACCATATTCATTAACCGAACTGGTGAAAGCTAGACCTCCCCACAGTGACACTACAGCCCTCCCCCATCACCCTCTGTCCTGTGCAGGTGAATGTCCAAGTGCCCTACCATCCTGAGGAACCCCCCCACCATGACAACAGACATGCTGCTCCATCCTGCTGAACCCCTGAATCCAGTTTTACTTCCATGCCCCCTCAAACAACTCTCAGCGCACCTTCACCTGTCATCGCAGGACACTCACCCATCCACCCTAACGGCTCCCAATGCCTCTTTAACCCTCACCATCCCTTCCAATCACCAATTCCCTCAGTATGCCACAATGAACTCATCAGTTGACACCATGGACACCTCCCTCTGGAACCTTTCTCCTCTTCCCCAACGCCCATTCACACCTGCACATCCCATCACGCTCGCTCGTACATACACACCCCCCCAAGCCCATTAACGCCTGCTCACCACAACATGCCCATTTACACCTGCATACCCAGCCCCCTTGCAGCACTCTACCATGGCACTTCCAACCCTGCTGCTCCATACTGGCTCACCCATTCCCCTCTTTCCCCTACCACTCCCAACCTCCCCCACCCATCAGGCCCAGGCTACCACACCCACACCATCTCTTCATTCCTCTCCTCCCCATCGAATCCCCCCACCACACAGACCATTGCCGCCCAGCAGCACCTCATGAAGCCAACCACCTGCAGTGCAACAATCCACCTCCTGGAATCTCCTGCAGAGTGAGGATCCACCTCCTGGAATCTCCTGCAGAGTGAGGATCCACATCCTCGAATCTCCAGCAGAGTGAGGACCCACATCCTGGAATCTCCTGCAGAGTGAGGATCCACCTCCTGGAATCTCCTGCAGAGTGAGGATCCACCTCCTGGAATCTCCTGCAGAGTGAGGATCCACATCCTGGAATCTCCTGCAGAGTGAAGATCCACATCCTGGAATCTCCTGCAGAGTGAGGATCCACATCCTGGAATCTCCTGCAGAGTGAAGATCCACATCCTGGAATCTCCTGCAGAGTGAGGATCCACCTCCTGGAATCTCCTGCAGAGTGAGGATCCACCTCCTGGAATCTCCTGCAGAGTGAGGATCCACATCCTGGAATCTCCTGCAGAGTGAAGATCCACATCCTGGAATCTCCTGCAGAGTGAGGATCCACATCCTGGAATCTCCTGCAGAGTGAAGATCCACAACCTGGAATCTCCTGCAGAGTGAGGATCCACATCCTGGAATCTCCTGCAGAGTGAGGATCCACATCCTGGAATCTCCTGCAGAGTGAAGATCCACAACCTGGAATCTCCTGCAGAGTGAGGATCCACATCCTGGAATCTCCTGCAGAGTGAGGATCCACATCCTGGAATCTCCAGCAGAGTGAGGTCCACATCCTGGAATCTCCTGCAGAGTAAGGATCCACATCCTGGAATCTCCTGCAGAGTGAGGATCCACATCCTCGAATCTCCAGCAGAGTGAGGATCCACATCCTGGAATCTCCTGCAGAGTGAAGATCCACATCCTGGAATCTCCTGCAGATCAAAGATGCACATCCTGGAATCTCTAGCAGAGTGAAGATCCACATCCTGGAATCTCCTGCAGATCAAAGATGCACATCCTGGAATCTCCTGCAGAGTGAAGATCCACATGGTTGATGCTCCCCCCACCCACTACTGCACGTGGTGTTCCCGGGTCCACAGTCACTGGTGGCTTCTACCTTCCACCCTCTGCAAGATGCCCCAGGCTTCCTTCCAAATGAGTCATGACATGTCCACACCGCGTAGGTCCAGATGTGTTCCTGACTGATGTGCTATCCCACCAGCAGTGCAGAGAATTGGACAGAGGTCGACAATTCCAGTTGGGGGCTTCATCTGCATCTCATAAACGGGATGGAAAATGGCTTCACACCGACCTCTGGCAGGAATGGCCACCCACCATGATGGGCGGGAGCGCACGTTCCCGCTGTCATTTCACGCCGGCGGAAGACTGATTTTTCAGCTCCCCACCCCCACCCCACCCCACCTCACCCCACCCCCACCCCACCCCACCCCACCCGCCATTACACCCACCACTATCGGGACTGGAAATTCCTGGCCAAAGAAGACAAAATGTACAATCAACGAATTCTGAAAGGTCACCAACAAAATATTAACCTTTTCCATTTCGAGGGTGATCGACCTCCTATCATTTTGTGATTCTGCTGAAGCAGCTTTTTTTTTGTTGGATCGATGTCCTATAAATGATTGTATATAAATCTGCTGTCCCTCACTGGGATGTCACCAATCAATGAGGTCCAGTTTGAGGTCACCATGAAGATAATATTACGCCATCGTCTGTCACTCCTTGGCTGATGATGTGGAGTGATAACCTAAAGATGCCTTGAAATGGAGTTGTCTACAATCCTGCTGAATTAGACCTAAAACGTATTTGAAACTGTTACCTTGTCAGTTGTACAAGGAGTCGAATCATGAATTAAACTTGCTGATTGTCAGTTTTGGGCAGTGAGCACAATTTTATTTTGTAACAAGTAGAGCCTAGCTGAGGCTAAGCTTAGTAATGCACTTTCACTGCTTTTGTATATGAATCTTAGCATTTTGAATCCTATCAGTTCATAACATTTTCCCAAGTACCTCATATACTCTGTAAAATTTAGTTTTAAAATGTTGTTAATCCTGTTATCACAGGTTGTTAATAAAAAGCACATTAGTTGGTGATTTTACTGCCAGACTTCTTCTTGGATGACTTGTCAATAAGAGGTTAATTCATTCACTCAGCAGTGAGCTATTGGGTGAAATTGGACTTCTGTGGTGTTGAATTGGCAGTCTACTTTACACACCAACTGGCTTTCTTTCCCAGACACGGTATAAAACAGGCACCCGATCCATGACAGTTCCTTTTGTGCAATTGCTAAAGACTGATTTCAACCGTTAGTGTGAGTTAATTCAAACAAGCTAAACTGTAAACACCAAATAAAGCGGAGATGTGGAGAGTAACTCCCTCGTCAGTTCTTAAAGAGGAAGAATTAAGGCAATGTGGTTCAAGATTCTACTGGTGCCCTTTTATTAATATTCTTTACACAAGTTTTAAGATTCACTGATGACACAACCTACAACAGCCTGCAACCATTCATCACTAAAGCTGACATGTGAATAGAATTGTACAATCATTCAGCACAGAAGGAGGCCATTCTTTCCATTGGGAGCTATCTAATTAGTCCCAATCCCCTGCTCTTTCTCCATAACACTACAGACATTTCCCTTTCAAGTAGATATCCAATTCTCTTTTGAAAGTTACTTTTGAATCTTTCAGGCAGAGTATCCCAGATCATTGCAACTCATTGTGCAAAAAAAAAATCTTTTCATCCTCCCTGGAGTTGGGGGGAGATTTACCAACTATCTTAAATTCTATTTCAATGCACTCCTGGCTGTCCTCCCACATTCTACCCAATGTAGAATGAGGGCATCCAAAACTCTGTTTCCACTGGCAGAAGGTTCGATGCAGAGATAGAAAGAGGCGAGGCCAGAGGAGGGTTTGAACGTAACGATGGGAACTTTCAAATGGAGGCATTGCTTAACCAGAAGGTGATGTAGGCCATGAGCAAAGGATTGATGCACAAACAGGATTTGGTTTGAGTTAGGACACACATCTTCACATTAAAACTCCTCATGATTTTGAACATTTTTATTAAATCTCCCCCTTAATCTTCTCCGCTCTAAAAATGACCTCTTGGGCAAGGATCAGAGGATGAGCGATACCTGTGGAGTTCCACTGCAAAGCAAGGTTTTTAGTCATTTAGAACAGAAGTGGGAAGAAAAGAAAAATAATGGTGAGAAAGGTTCCTACTGATGATTTTTTTGAAACCCCAGAAGGAAAAAGCAGTTTGGACCAGTATTCTTATCTCCCAGTTTTTACTGGTGTTCCATTTTAATGAATACAAGACCAGTTCAGACCAGTATTCTTACTTCCCAGTTTTTACTGGTGTTCCATTTTAAGGTATGCAAGACCAGTTTGGACGAATATTCTTATTTCCCAGTTTTTACCATTTTTTCCTTCTGGGACATTTTCACAAAAGCAAATGAAGTATAAACAAATTATCCTGGTAGCTGTGTTACTTTCTGACCACAAATAAAATGATGTTCAGGAAGGGACACACTAAGCAACAGTTAAAAATAAACCTCTTAAAAGGTCACCTTAATCTAACTGTGCCAAACGTTTTCATATCTATTTATGATCGGAACATCTTGAGCGTTACCACAGTTGCTAAAACCAAAGTGCCACAGTCAAAACTATCTTGGCTGTTTTTCATAAATCGGTCTGCCTGAGTAGAGGCAACATTTCTCATGAAAATGCAAAGGTTTACATCTAATTAGAATTATTGCAGATCAGAGAACAGGTGTCTCAGAGTAATGATGTTAATATACAACAGGAAAGGTCCTACTTCCATTCAGGGTTGATTAATACTGGAGTAAGTCCTAGGAGATAACCCATCTCTTTTCATGTCTCTGTGCTAATTTTGTCTCTGGTATGATTACTTATCTTGGCTCCCTGATGGTTTCAGTTGGCTAAGTAAGTGAATAGCAGTTGATCAGCCTCAATCTCCTAGTTTAGTTGAACTCAATTCAGGCTGACAAGGTGGATTAGAGAAGGGTATTACAATTGGACTCTGTGCTTCAGGTCTCCTTTTCCTGACAACTACTGAGAGACCATTGCGGAGACTGAGGACAGAATCTGACTTTTCTATGTTATCCCTTATGGTAAAAGGGGTCCCGACACTTAAGCACCAGTTTTAACTCACCATGTGCGTTAGGTGGACAGGGTGTGTGAGAAGCCCCTATAATACTGAGGGGGTCACATTTCCATCTGATTAACAGACTGTCTTCCTGCCTGTATCAGTGCATCAGGCAGCCTATCTCCATGACTCAGCATAAATCTCAGGTAAACAAAAACAGAATTAAAAAGCACTTTACAGCCTTCCGGACTGAATATTGAATTCAACAACTTTAGATCTTGAACTCCCTCCTGCATCCCCACTCCCTTTCCATTTCTTCCCCCTTCCTTTTGTTTTTTCCAATAATTTATATAGATTTTTCTTTTCCCATCTATTTCCATTATTTTTAAATCTATATCTTTTATGCCCATGTTAGCCTTTCCACCCCACCCCCACTAGAACTGTACCTTGAGTGCCCTGCCATCCATTCTTAATTAGCACATTCGTTTAGATAATATCACCAACTTCAACACCTCTTTGTTCTTCTGTCTGTGACATCTTTTGATTATCTGCTCCTATCACTGCTTGCTTGTCCCTACAATCACACCACCCCCCCAGCCACTTCTCTCCCCCCACCCCCCCTCCCCACCCCACCTTAAATCAGCTTATATTTCACCCCTCCCCTCATATTCATTCAGTTCTGTTGAAGGGTCATGAGGACTCAAAACGTCAACTTTTTTTTTCTCCGCCGATGCTGCCAGACCTGCTGGGTTTTTCCAGGTAATTCTGTTTTTGTTTTGGATTTCCAGCATCCGCAGTTTTTTTGTTTTTATCTTTGTATTCCCTAATTTTATTTTGCTTGAACAGCGGTGGAGAATCCTGTGGCAGCACATTGGAGTTGTAGGGCTGCTTCGATGTTTCATGATTCGCTGGTGGAGGGGGTCAGAACAAGAAGGGAGATACTGTTCCCAGCAGGAGGCTCCACAAGGTAATGATTCCACAGATTTGGTCAGAAATGGCTGACAGGGTCAGTGACACTAGCATCACCCCCAATAACTGGCTTCAACGTAGGAAGACATTCAGTCACATCAGGAGAGCAGCAAGGCTGAGAACAGCTCCTCAGGGACAAATTGCAACATGCTCTTCGAAATATACTAGTGGGGACAGTTTCAAAATAAAGGCACGGAACTTCCAAGGTCTGGGGAAGTGTATCTAGGGGAACCCTAAACTGGGAAACCCTCCCCCCGCCCAGCCTGGAAGGCCCCAGATAAGGTTTGCATGGCAATTGCCTGGGAAGTGCAAACTTCTGATGGGCATGGACTGCAGCGATTCAAGAAGACAGCTCACCACCACCTTCTCAAGGGCAACTAGGGATGGGCAATAATTGCTGGCCCAGCTAGCAAAGCCCACATCCCGTGAATGAATTTTTAAAAATTGCCCTGCACTGGGAACCATCCAAAAATGTGATTTAAGTCACAAACTTTGGATCTTCCGACTGTCTTACTGCAATAGTCACCCAGACAAAGTTTGAAGAATTAAAACCACTGCTAGCTTCTGGATTACTATTGCTGCAAGACAGTCGGAAGATCCAAAGTTTGCAATTTAAATTGCATTTTTCAATGGTTCCCAGAGCAGGGCAATTGCCCATCTGCCTATAGTTACCCAGAAAAGTTAGAAGAATTAAAACCACTTCCAGCTCCTGGGTAACTATAGCACTGACCCACCCTGACCCATCACAACTACCCTGACTACCTACCAACCACTACCCCACCCAATACACCCGCCGACTCCCCAGGGGATGCCCCCTACCCCCCCCATGGGACCACCCCAACTACCCGCCCCCCCCCCCCCCCCCCCCCCCCCCCCCCCCCCACCACCACCACCACCCCACTCCCCGGCCCCCCGCAGGACCACCCTCACAATCCTGCTTGCTTACCTTGTACGCTTACCATCTATCTTTATTTCTATCTATATCTATTTCGATCTATTGTTTCATCTCCACCATTTAGCCCATTTCGATCCCTTCCCCCCACCCCGCCCCCCACTAGGGCCATCTGCCACTAGCTTGCTACCCTTAATGTCCCCATTAGCACATCCTTTAGATAATATCACCACCATCAACACCCCTTTGTCCTTTTGTCTATGACATCTTTGGCAGTCTCTTCTTGGTCTCCACCTATCACTGGCCCCCTATCGAGCTCTCCTGTCCCACCCCCTTCTACCAGCTTATATTTCATCTCATTTCTATATGTCTTAGTTCTGATGAAGGGTCATTCGGACTCGAAACATCAACTGTGTCCCTCACCGCAGACGCTGTCAGACCTGCTGAGTTTTTCCAGGTATTTTTGTTTTTGTTCTAGATTTTCAGCATCAGCAGTATTTTGCTTTTATGCTATTACACTTACCATCTCAGTGGCTTCTCAGTGGTTGGTCCTTTAAACTTACCTGCTTTATGGCAGCTAGTGCTATAAAAAAGGCGCGTGGCATACTTACCTCTGACTGATCTGCCCTTGACTGTAGGCTTCGGGATCCCTCTGTGCCACACAGATCTCACCCAGCCTGAGTCGGAAGGTCGGACGAGATAGGAGAGGCAGCATTTCCAGGTAAGTCATCACAAGCAGCATGGCAATCCCATCCAATTTCCACTCCACCGGAAGTTACGGGCCAAAGTGCCTTCCCATTTAGGATGGAGGTGAGAAGGAATTTCTTCTCTCTGAAGAAACTTGACACCGCCTAGGCCAAAGCAGCCCACTTTATTGCCGCCATATCCACAAACATTCACTCCCTCCACCACCAAGGCACAATGGCAGCAATGTGTACCATCTACACGATGCACTGCTTAACATCACCAAGGCTCCTTAGGCAGCACCTTCCAAACCCACGATCACTACCATCTAGAAGGACAAGGGAGCAGATAGATGGGAACACCACCACCTGGAAGTTCTCCTCCGAGTCACTCACCATCCTGACTTGGAAATATATCACTGTTCCTTCACTGTCGCCAGATCAAAACCCTGGACTCTCTCCCTAACAGCACTGTGGGTGTACCTACACCATAGAGACTGCAGCAATTCAAGAAGGTAGCTCATCAACACCTTCTCAAGGGCAATTAGGGATGGGCAATGAATGCTGGGCCCAGCCAGAGACACCCACATCCCATAAATGAGTTTTTAAAATTCTTATTTTCTTATATTATGTACTCAACACTTCCTTTACTCTCTCTAAACCACACATTAGCAACATTCTGTTCTCATATCCTCACACTTTACCAACCTCCATCTCCTTGTCACCCTCCTCCCTCATTTCACATCACTTTACTTTGATTATCTTCCTATCGTCACTTCATCTGGATTCTTCTGCATCGCTCACCGATGGGTTTTATGCACAAGCTCTATAGATCCCAACTTCACTCTTCAACACCCTCTTGCTGACTCTCACCCTCTCTTTCTGACTCTCACCCTCTCTTTCTGCAGGCCAAGACACCGCATAATGCTAAGGACAGGATCAACACAGGGGTGAGCTGGGGGAGTGCAGAGGAGGACTCAAAATTAAAACTCTCATAAGACCATAAGGTGACCAGAAGACATAGGAGCAGAAGTAAGCCATTTGGCCCATCGAGTCTGCTCTGCCATTCAATGAGATTATGGCTGATCTGATAATCGTCAACTCCACTTTCCTGCCTTTTCCCCATAACCCTTGATTCCCTTCCTGATTAAAAACCTGTCTATCTCAGCCTTGAATATACTTAACGACCCAGCCTCTACAGCCTTCTACGGTAAAGAATTCCACAGATTGACTTCCCTCTGAGAGAAGAAATTCCTCCTCATCTCTGTTTTAAGTGGACGCCCCTTTACTCTGAGATTATGTCCTCTGGTCTTTGACTCTCCCACAAGGAGAAACAACCTCTCAGCATCTACCCTGTCAAGCCCCTGAAGAATCTTACATGTTTCAATAAGGTCACCTCTCATTCTTCTAAACTCCAATGAGTACAAGGCCCAGCCTATTCAACCTCTCCTCGTAAGAAAATCCCTCCATACCCAGGATCAACCTAGCAAACCTTCTCTGGACTGCCTCCAATGCCAGTATATCTTTCCTTAGATAAGGGGACCAAAGCTGTTCACAGTATTCTAGGTGTGGCCTAACTAGTGCCTTGTATAGTTTTAGCAAGACTTCCCTATTTTTATACTCCATTCCCTTTGAAATAAAGACCAACATTCCATTTGCTTTCCCTATTACCTGTTGAGCTTGTATGTCAGCTTTTTGGGATTCATGCACTAGGACTCCCAAATCCCTCTGTGCTGCAGCTTTCTGCAGTCTTTCACCATTTAAATAATTTTCAGCTCCTCTATTCTTCCTGCCAAATTGCATAACTGCACATTTTCCTGCACTATATTCCATCTGCCACTTTTTTGTCCACCCATTTAACCTGTCTGTATCCCTCTGTAGACTCTTTGCATCATCCTCACCACTTGCCTTCCCACCTATTTTTGTATCATCTGCAAATTTGGCGATAGTACATTCACTTCCCTCATTTAAGTCAATAATATTTTGTAAATAATTGAGGCCCCAGCACTGATCCCTGTGAAACTCCATTAGTTACAGGTTTTCTTCCTGAAAATGCACCCCCACCATCCCAACTCTCTGTTTTCTATTTGTTAGCCAATCCTCTATCCATGCTAATATACCACCCCCAACACCATGGGCTCTTCTTATTAAGTAGCCTGACATGTGGTACCTTATCAAATGCCTTTTGGAAATCCAAATATATTACATCTTCTGGTTCCCCTTTATCTATCCTGCTTGTTACCTCCTCAAAGAATTCTAATAAATTTGTCAGGCATGATTTCCCCTTCATGAAGCCATGCTGACTCTGTTTGATTAGATTATGTGATTCTAAATGCTCTGCTATTACATCCTTTATAATAGACTCTAACATTTTCCCAATGACAGATGTTAAGCTAACTGGCCTATAGTTACCTGTTTTTTGTTTCTCTCTCTTTTTGGATAAAGGTGTTACACTGGCAGTTTTCCAATCCTCTGGGACTTTTCCAGAATCTAAGGATTCTTGGAAGATTACTACCAGTGCATCCACTATCTCTGTAGCTATTTCATTAATATCCTAGGATGCAACCCATCAGATCCAGGGGACTTATCCATGCAACAAGTCCTGAAGTTCTATGATCCATGTGGAGCCTTGAGCATAAGGGAGGGTGAGTCTGGTTGCTTACCGTAGTTGGGTGCCTGCATATTATTTGTGACTCTTCATTCATTTCAGAAAATATTCAGAAAGTTTCACAGGTTTAACCTGCATTCATGAGACTTTTACCTGGTAAGGTACAGCTTCACTCCAACTCTTGCCTCTTTTGTCTCTCTTCCAGGTACCTTCTCTGCAGCAAGAGCAGAAGACGCCTGGAAGGAGAACAATCTTACTCAGTGTTATTGGCTCTATCCTTCATGACATCAGTTCAGACACTGACACTCCACATGGCTTAGATGTTAGGGCAGAGGAGTTTGGGCATGGTGAAACACCTAGGACCAATGACCAACAGTAGATACTGGTAGCTGGGCTAGAACCACTGGAGGGCAGGTTCTCACCCAATTCTGCATCAGGACAGAGATTGGGGCCAGCCATGAAAAGAAAACTGCCCATCTCACACAAGAAGTTAACGAAATGTTGCAAAGCTTGACTCAGAGTTTCAGCTCTTCCACTGAATATATGGAGGAGTCTGGTTCCAACAGGTGTGGTGTCTTCATGCATGGCAACAGCAGTCTGCAGTCTCCTCTGATGTAGGTGGTCACCTTCTGGAATACTGTACTGCGATTCCCTCAAAGAAAATCAGTGTCAGCAGGCTTTGCAGCTTTGGTGAATGCTCAAACAGCTGCCATTTGCATTTCTGGTCTCAACCTCAGACAGATTGATAGCCTTGAGGAAAGAGGGACTTTTGAGGAGTCGATCATCCTCTGCAGTTTGTAGATTAATGGAGGTGGTAAGTCCCAGATCCATGAGAGTGGCAGTGGTGACATGGGGCAGTATGTGCTTCCCTCTCTCAGGACACCGACACTTCTGTTGTTTCACCCACTCCTCAAACAATACCTTGGCACCATCTTCAGCAGAGCCAGAATACCCTGAGATCAGCTGAAGGGCAGCAGTTTGCAGCCGAGCCCTCACGGGCACCAGCACAAGCATTGAGGAGCCACTAGTCATGGGCAACGCGAGAATGCCACATGAGGAACAACAGCTTTGCTGAGGCCACTAGGGGAGCACTTCATAAGAGTAGCAATGTTAGTAAACCTTTTATGAAAAACACGGTTGATTGCTTGGGTGAGAAATTAATGGAAGGCAATTATTATATTTTCCATTAAATTAATCACTTTTATTGCATTTGGTCTGTGGTCTGGTTTAATAGCAATTTTTGACCCAGCATTGTCAGCATGTAATTGATCTAGAAGTTGAATGTCCTTTAATAGTGGGTTAAGGGAAAGTGAAGGATGTAACAAGGACTATTCAAGCTGAGAAGCTCTGTGCATGTTTTCAGCATGAGCAGTTCACTGGAAGTACTGAGTAATTATCTGATCTCTCCGTTGCCCCAAGAGATTATCTTTTATCTGCTGCTTCCTCATTATCCCCAGGTCTTCCTTGTTTGATCAGGATTGTTACAATTGCTCTGCCTTCTCCAAGTGAAATTCACGGTGTATGCACAATATGCAGCATGCCATCTTAACACTGAGGACATCCTCCATCATGTTGTGTGACATTGCAACTGCGCTAAAGGGTTAGATTCAGAACAGGTCTAGCAGCTCAAGAAGTGCTATGGGCCATCAGCTGTGGCAGAATTGTATTCCACAACAATCTGTAACTTCATGGTCTGGCCTAATCCTCACTTTATTTTATCATCAAGCGAGGGAACTAACTCTGGTTCAATTTCAAAGGGGAATGTAGACCAGCATGCACTAAGCATCAAGCATACTTGAAAATGCCAACCTGGTGAAGCCACGACACAGGACTACAAACAGGCAAAACACCAAAAGCAGCATGTTATATACACAGCTAGGCAAACCCACAACCAACAGACCAGGTTGAAACTCTGCCACATCCAGTTGTGAAAGATGTTGGACAATTGAACAACTAATGGGAGGGGGAGGCTCCATAAATATCCCCATCCTCAATGATGGCAATGTCCGGTGTGCAAGACAAGGCTGCAGCATTTGCAACGATCTTCAAAAAGAGGTGCCAAGTGGATTATAATCTCAGCCTTCTCCGGAGGACCACCAGCATCACGGATGCCTGTCTTCAGCCATTTCAGTTCACTCCACGCGATAGCAAGAAATGTCTGAAGGTAGTGGATACAGCAAAGGCTATGGGCCCTGACAACATCCCGGGTGTAGTGCTGAAGATTTGTGTTCCAGAACTAGCCATGCCTGTAGTTTTGTCCTTCTAGCACAGCTACAGCAGTGGAACCTAACCGATAAAATAGAAAATTGTCCAGGAAATGGTCCTGCCCACATAGAGAAGGACAAATTCAACCCAACCAATTACTGCCCAGTTAGCTTATTGATTAGTAACATGATGGAAGGTGTCTTTGACAGTGTCATCAAGTGGCACTTACACAACAATAACCTGCTCACCAATGCTCATTTTAACTTTCACCAGGACTCTTCCTCCTAATCTCATTGCAGCCTTGGTCCAAACATGGAAAAAAAGGAGCTGAGTTCCATTGGTGAAGTGAAAGTGACTGCCCTTGACACCAAGGCAGCATTTGGCCAAATTTGTCATCAGGGAGCCCTAGTAAATATATGTATATATACATATACATATATACATATATACATATACAGATACATGTAAATATAGTAAGTATATGTAGCTGTATAGATACTGTGTCTACAAGAGCAGATCAGAGGCTGGGAATTCTACTGCGAGTTACTCAAGTCCTGACGGTCTGGAATGCGCTGCCTGGGAGGGTGGTGGAGGCGGGTTGCCTCACATCCTTTAAAAAGTACCTGGATGAGCACTTGGCACGTCATAACATTCAAGGCTATGGGCCAAGTGCTGGTAAATGGGATTAGGTAGGTAGGTCAGGTGTTTCTCACGTGTCGGTGCAGACTCGATGGGCCGAAGGGCCTCTTCTGCACTGTGTGATACTGTGACTCCTCAAAGACCGTCCACCATCTACAAGGCACAAATTAGGACTGTTATGGAATTATGTCCAGTTGTCAGGATGAGTACAACTCCAACAACACTCAACAGAAGTTTGACACCATCCAGGACAAATCAGCCCGCTTTATCGACACCCCATCCACCAACTTAAAAATTTGTCCCTTCCACCACTGGTGTACAATGGCTGCAGTGTGTACCATCTGTAAGATACACAACAATAACTTACATATCTTACATAGATGCACCGTCCTGAACAGATCCAAGAAAGTGATTCTGGTTCTGTGCACCCTGTATGCTGGGTTGCCTCCTATCAGCAGTCCCCTCACCTGTTTTCTAATAGGTCCAACTGCTGGTTACTAAGGAAACCTCTTGCCCCAACTGTTCCTCTATCCAAATAAACTGGATGATAATAGCACCCATGAAAAGCAAATAAAGCTTATTGAGGGTAAGCAAGGCAAAGAAGCATCAGAAAGAAATGATTTGGAAGCTGGAAATAATAAGCAATAAAATTAGCTGCAGCTGAATACTCCTTTGAATATTGCTTCAATGGCTCTCAGCCACCCACTGTGCCAGGTTTTACTGGTGGGTCCAGCACTGGAACATAGGAACATAGAACTTAGGAACAGGAATATGCCATTTGGCCCCACGAGCCTTCTCCACCATTCAATAAGATCATGGCTGATCTGGTTGTCTTTCTGCCCCCACATAACCCTTGACTCCCTTGTTTGTCAAAAATCTGTCGAACCCAGCCTTGAATAAATTCGATGACCCAGCCTCCAGTGCTTCCTGGGGAAGAGAATTCCACAGACCAACAACTGTCTGAGAGAAAAAAATTCTCCTCATCTCTGTCTTAAAAGGGGTCCTCTGTGGGCATGAAAGTGTTAATAAGCCTGGCATTAGCAACCTATACATTGATGTTAAACAACATAGTGTGCTTTATTGGTCCACAAATTAAGAAAATAACATTTGTAACCATTGACTTTTGCAATATAGAGATGGAAAAAGATCACGATTAAATTGGTCAGAATAGAACTTGCCCAGCATTTGCTATTACAGATGTTGATATTTTGATATTGATATTTTCAGAGTTATTGATATTTTGATATTGTAGTTTGCTACTTTGAACCACAATTTTGAAACAATTTATGCACTGGTTTTCTTTGTAGAAGTCATACCAAATGTAGTATCAGAAATCGAACAAAATATTTTTAGTGTAACAAAATGGTCGCTTGGTGGACTGAGAGCTGATGGGAGAGGGTTAGGCTGTGGACAGACAATGACCGGAGGAGAGAGAGAACATGTCCAGACAAGGAGAGAACACGCTCAGGCACATAGGCAGAAACAAGTCAAAATGCACCTACACACACACAGAACCCTGGAACAAGGACCAGTCCAACCTAGTTTGAATGCTGCAATCAGAATGCAGGCAGTTGTGATGATTCCAATCATCATCTCATTGGGCAGGTAACTTGAGGCTGAAAGCAGTGTGCTAATGAGAAAGCGACATCACTGCAAATGTACTATGTAGGTCCGACAGAAGGGTAAAAGAACCGGATGTGCAGGAAACTCGTGGCTGCAGTCGGAAGAGGTCAGCTGTCAAGGTGAGTTACAGAACAGGATGGTTTGACCACCCAGTCTTGGCTGACTGTCAAGAAACCAAGCAACTGGATTGAGAGTATACATTAGCAGATATTTGTATCAGTATTTTTACATTTATATTGATTTATATGCTAAGAGATTTAGTTCAATAAAAGTGTGGCTGGTCACACAAGTAAAGTGTACATTGAGTCATTGATATCCAGAGCAGCCCTCCAAACCACAAGGGTTAAGTAACTGATCCGGGGAAAGGGAAAGCCTCCAACTCTTATTTTTAAACTATTTCCCCTAGTTTTAGACTCACCCACACGAGGAAACATCCTCTGGGTGTCCAGCCTAACAACTCCCCTTTATCCATTTTGAATGTTACTTCGACGAAAAGCTCTCATAAATTAGTTAAACACGATTTCCCTTTCACAAGCCCATGTTGGTTCTACCTGATCATATTGTGATTTTCTAAGGATCCTGCTATAACCTCCTTAATAATGGATTCTGCTACTTTCCCTGTGACAGATAGAAGGCTAACTGGCCTGTAGTTTCCTGTTTTCTGTCTCCCCACTTTTTTGAATAAATTAGCTATTTTCCAATCCGCTAGAAACCTTCCCGAATGTCAGGAATTTTGGAAGATTATAAGCAATGCATCTGCTATCTGTGCCACCACTTCTGTTAAGACCCTAGGATGCAGGCCGTCTGGTCCTGGGGACTTGTCAGTCTTTAGATCCAATAGTTTTCTCAGCACCTTTTCTCCAGTGATGGTGATTGCTTTAAGTTCAACCCTCCCTTAACACCTCTTGATTTTCAAGTTGGGAAGTTTTCTAAGTCTTTTACCATGAAGACAGGCACAAAATACCTGTTCAATGCCTCTGTCATTGCTTTGTTTCCCATTATCAATTCCCTACATCTCTCTCTGAAGGACCAGCACTAGTTTTAGTTACTCTTTTCCTATTTAAACACTTGTAGAAACTTCTACTATCTGCTTTGATATTACTAGTTAGCTTTCTTTCTTACTCTGCTTTCTCCCCCTTTATTATCTTTTTAGTCATTCTTTTCAGGTTCTTAAAATCTGACCAATCCTCTGCCTATCACTAATCTTTGCACATTTGTACAGTGTTTCTTTCAATTTGATCCTATCCTTAACTTCCTTATTTAGCCACAGATGATAACACCTTCTCAAAGAGCCTTTTTTCTCACTGGGATAAATCTTTGCTGAGGGTTATTAAACAGTCTGCTACTGCACCTCTGCTGTCCTATCTTTTAATCTTGGCTAACTCTGTCTTCATACCCTCATAGTTACCTTTATTTAGCTTTAAAACACTAATCATGGACCCACACTTCTCCCTTTGAAACTGAATATGAAATTCTCTCATGGAAAGACTCAACTGTGGAGAGAGAAACAGAGTTGATGCCTCAAGTTCGTATGACCCTTCTTCAGATGGAGAAGGGTCTTACAGACTTGAAATGTCGCCTCTGTTTCTCTCCCCACAGATGCTATCAGACCTGCTGAGATTTTGCAAGCATTTTCTGTTTTCTTTCAGGTTTCCAGCATCCACAGTATTTTGCTTTTATTTTATGAAATTACATCATGCTGTGATCACTGTCACCTAGACGTTCCTTTACCATGAGGCTATTGATTAATCCTGACTCATTTCACATTACCAGGCCTAGGAGAGCCTGCTCCCAGGTTGGCTCTAGAATGAACTGCTCCAAGAAAATGTCCTGAAAACATTATATTTTCCATTTTCTTTTTCCAGGTTGCCTTTGCCAATTTGATTTGCCTAATCTACGTGTAGATTAAAGTCACCCATGATTATTGTGGTACCTTTCTTACTTGCCCATTTATTTCTTCCTCTATACTCTGCCCTACTATGTAACTACTGTTATGGGGCCTATGCACTACTCCCAGAAGTGGCCTCTTACCTTTACTATTTCTTATCTCTACCCAAACTGATTTTACATCTTGCTTTTTCAAGCTAAGGTCATTTTTCAGGAACGAACTAATGGCATCCTTAATTAACAGCGCGATCCTGCCACCTTTCTCTCGCTTCCTGTCATCCAATATGTCAAATACCCTTCAACATTCAGGTCCCAGCCTTGTCATCTTTCAACCATGTCTCCATAGTGCCTATCAGGTTATATTTGTTTATTTCTATCTGTGCTACCAATTCATCCCATTTGTTACAAATTCTGCACGCATTCAGATACAGAGCCTTAAACTCTTTTTTTAAAAACATTTTTGCAATCTCTGGCCTTATCTGCTGCTGCACTCTTACAATTCTATCTTCTGTCCCTCATTTTCATACTCTGGTGCTCATTACCCAAATTGCTGCCTGCTCCATTACTTTATTGTTTCCCTTTATTTCACTATATCTCCTCTCACATGATCCTTTTCCCCCACTATTTAGTTTAAAGCTCTCACTACCACCCTAGTTATACGATTTGCCAGATCACTGGTCCCAGCACAGCCCAGGTGTAGACCATACAGCTCCCACTTACCCCAGTACTAGTGCCAGTGCCCCATGAATGTCCCAGACCAATCTTTGAGACAGGCATTCATCTCTCTAATCTTATTGCCCCACACCAATTTGTTCTTGGCTCAGGTAATAATCCAGAGATTTATAGTTAAAATAGCACTCGGTCCTAATTGTGTCATAGTTAATATATTTAAGTGGTGGGAACTTGGCCATCTCCGAAAAGCGCATCGTCAAAATGGTCACAAATATGTCAGGTAAATAAATACATTACTGCTATTGTAACTTCAATCCCTGCCCCATTACTGTGGGGCAGACAGAGTTAAAATTGAGGTTTTACAGTCTAAACTCAGGAATGAATAATGGCCACTGAGCAAGGCACCAGGACTCATGAAGTCACACCATGGCAATGAGCCAAGACCTTCGAGACACAAGGAACAGAGACAAGAAAAAGAGGGGAAAGTGAGACAGGTCAGCAGCAGCTCATCGTTGCAAGAACTGAAAACCATCCTAATGTGACACCCCCTCTTGTAGTGTGACTCATGCTTCCAATAAAATTATGCAGCAGGTGCCTTGGATAATACCATTTCACAAACATGTAAATTGGTTGTCATCCCAATAAATTTTCATGCACAGATTTTGCAAATACATTCGCTGGTAGTAATGCAATTAAATAACGTAACTGCGAGATTTACAACATGCAATTTCAGTACTCATCAATGTGTAAAAGAATCAGCGCTTCACGGCTATAATTACATGTAATGAGAAAAAATTTTGAAATTCATATCCCAGATTTAAAGATTACATTTATTAAGAAAGGCACTCTTCCATTCTATTTTAACATCTTAAAAGTTGGCTGCGCAGCACTAAATGGGCAGAATCATCCCAGATTCGCACTGTGCGGTAGTGGGTGGGGAAAATGACATTTTACCTGTCGGCCGCAATGGCGGCTTCTTACACCGTATCATCCCAAACCCGCCATCTTAATTGCGCATTCCCGGGAAACTCGCTGTTTCGGTGGCGGGCTTGCTGTCACTCAGCCGCTCGCCATCACCTCATCGCTTCATCACGCCAGGGGCCCATGTTTAAAGTGCAGCCTTGTGCCCGCACCTCAGTGCTTCTCGCCCAGGGCTGCTGTACAGGACACAGGATGCCCCCGAGAAACAAAACGACTCAGCCCCCCGTTTAGTGATGCGTCCCTCGAGCGCTTTTGGGACACCGTGGAGACTGGCCATGATGTCCTCTACCCCCGCTCTGGCCGCAGGACGGGCAGCAGCATGACCAATCTAGCCTGGGAGGCGCTGGCAGTGACGGTCAGCGCCAATGCCCTGCAAAGGAGGACAGCCACCCAGCGCCGCAAGAGAATGAATGATCTCCTCCGTTCCGCCAGGGTCAGTCACTCTTCTCATCACTCTCAGCTCACACACTCACAAACCCATCACACACCCTCAGGGCCTTCACTCACTGCCAGCTCAAGGGACATCACCATTCACTGCCTCATACACATCTTCATTGACCTCATCCCATCCATGGGACCACTCACCACCCACACATGCCAGGCATACTTATGATCTGGCCTGGCAAGCGTCCTGCTTATACTTTCTCCAACTCTATTCATGCAGGACAACAACAGGGAGAGGTTGCAGACTGGTGGGGGAATGCCTGAAATCAAGGTCCTCACCGACGTTGGAAACAGAGCCATCCAGCTACCCAGCAATGACCAGGACCGGTCCTGTGCTGATGGTGTGGTTGGCACTGCTCTACCAAGTGAGGGTCCAGCAGTGTAACATCCATCAAACAGCCATGCTGTGAGTGATATGTCCTCTTTCACAGGCCACTGCCATGCATTAATTATCTCCCCTTGCTTTCACAGGCACATTTGGGAAACAGCCGACGGAGTCCACAATCCAGGGTCTCCAATCAAACTCCGAAGACACCTCTGAAGAGGAATCTGAAGGCACCCTCCCTGAAGTTCTGTCACAGCGCTCACCCACACCCTCCACCAGCGCAGTGGGATCTACCTTTAGAATTGCCTCAGGATCACAATCTGTTGAGCACATCACACTTTCTGATCTACAGCAGGTGGAGGCAGGGACTTCCCAGGTCCCCGGCACTCAGAGGACTGTTGGAGGCCTGAAATTTGTGGAGTCCGAGTCAGATGATGAGCCTCTGGACTCGGTCATGTCACAGTTGCTGGAGCTGCAAAGGCCAAACTCGGGAACATCAGGAAGGGATGTCCACTGCACTTCTTAAATTGCAAGGCACGATGGAGGAGTCCGTCCACCTTCAGTCTGAGGTGATAGCGCCAGCATGTCAATGCGCCAAGGTCAACTGTTCTGTCGAAGGGTCATGAGGACTCGAAACGTCAACTCTTTTCTTCTCCGCCGATGCTGCCAGACCTGCTGAGTTTTTCCAGGTAATTCTGTTTTTTTTATGGGTATTAATCACTTGTACATAATGTTCACTATTGTCAATAAACTCTCAACAATATCTCCCTGCCTGTGGCTCCTTGTTCTGATGAGCAGTGTTCTTGTCACTCAGATGTGAAACCTTTCTGCGCAAGATAAAGGCAGGTGTCTCAGTCCAGGGCCTCTTCCCTGTGTCTGTGCAGCCTTCAGGCCACAGTGATGGTCCAGCCTCACACTCCCTGGACATATGGCTGATGCCTGCACCTCGATGGTGCTGGTCATTGCTGCCAGGATGTTGTGGACAGGTGTCACAGAGTTCCCTCATTCTCTCTGTGTGCTTTCAGCACCTTTATGGTGGGGCTGGCCCCCATCTCGTCAGCAACTGTGACCAGTGAGGCTGTGCCCCTGAAGGGGTCAGGTGCTGAAGGTGGACAAAGGATCAGGTGCTTCTAAAGTTTCATGGCTGCGTCTCTATGGTATCACCTTTATCACAGTGCGCAAGCGAACTGGCCTTGGCCAGACAGGAGTCAGACATCCTCAGAGGCTGTGTGAAGATTCATGGAGAGTCCTCACTGAATGTCATCATTATCCTTCTGCAATCAGTTGACTATTAGGACCTCCACTGCATCTCCATGACAGGAGCATCCTTACAGAGGGTATTTGTGCTGCCACAAGCCAGACTGGAGTCAGACGTTCACAGATGCAATGTGAGGATCTATAGGGTCACCTCACTGCATGTCATCATCATCCTCCACAAATCTAGCAGCTGTGAGGGTCTCCTGAACTCGCCTGCCTTGTCTGGCCAGTGTGAGGGTCTCATCCCTGTCATCGTCATCTTCAAAGACCTCCTCACCCTCATCTCCATTGGCGTCCTCCACATTAGATAAGACCTCCAGCTCCTCCATCTCCACCTCAGCCAGCTCCTCTCCCCATTGCAGTGCCAGGTTGTAAAGGGCACAGCAGACGATGATGATGTGTGACACCCTCTGTGGACTGTATTGCAGGGCTCCTCCAGACCAGTCCAGGCACCGGAACCTCATCTTCAGCATCCCGATGGTCTGCTCCACCAAGTTGTGAGCTGCAGCATGAGCCTCGTTATAGCGTCGCTCTGCTGCAGTCTGAGGCTGCTGCACGGGTGTCATCAACCGCGGCCTCTGTGGGTAGCCCTTGTCCCCGAGGAGCCATCCCTGCAGCCTCTGTGGACCCTGGAAAACCCCAGGGATCTGTGACTGACTGAGGGTGAAGGTCGAGCACACTCCCTGGAAACGGTGTGCACACCTGCAGGATGCATTTCTGGTGGTCACACACCAGCTGCACATTCAGTGAGTGGAAGTCCTTGTGGTTGATGTAATTGATGTAGTTGATGTAATCCACCGTGTGTGGCAGTGGAGATCTGAATGTCACATGAGTGCAGTCAATCACATCCTATATCTGTGGGAATCCCGAGATCAGGGTGAATCCAATCGCTTTTACATTCTGGCTGTCCCGGTCCCAGGTAAAATGCACAAAGTTGTGTACCATGGAGAAGCTGGTATCCGTGACCTCATGGATACATTTGTGGGTGGCAGATTGTGAAATCCCACAGAGGTCACCTGTGGAGCCCTGAAAGGAGCCACTGGTATAGAAATTGATCTCCACAGTCACTTTCACAGCCACTGGCAGTGGATGCCCTCCATGTCCCCTTGGCACCAAGTCCTGCAGTAAGTGGCAGAGTTGACTGACCAATTCCTTAGACATGCGCAGTCTTTGGTGACACTGGTTCTCAGTCATCTGCAGGGGTGACAGACGGTGTCTATAGACCCCGGGTGTCGCTAGGCGCTGACCAGCCACAGCTCACTGTGGCTTTTAGGTGGTGGGTATGGGAGCCTCAGTCCTGAGGTTGCTGCTCCTGCCTTTGCACAGCCAAGAGCCTCAGTCATTCGCTCCTCCATTGTCTTCGCTTTCTGTAGGCTATCAGGTATACAACTAGTTCACCAGGCTCCCTGATCCTGATGTGCTCCTCCTGCAGAATGAGAGAGAGAGACACGTGGTTAGCATGGGTGTACGAAGAACCTGTCCTGGTTAAGTGTGAAGGCCCCTTAATGCTTCCCGGGGAGTGTTGGCCACCACTTGGATGGTCAGAGATTAGTGCGCTGCAGGGCTGCACTGTTAGCTTGGACCATGGGGGAGACTGGTCCAAACCGGGATGCTGACATTGCCATGGGCTGTGAGCACCTCCAGCAGTGACTGCTCCATGGCCAACTTTAGCAAGGAGATTGTACAATGTACCCAATTGTCTGACTGTTCTGCCATCTAATAAAATGCTCATGAATTTGCAGCCTGTGCCTGAGGAGTGAAAAGCTCTTAGAAACATAGAAACTAGGAGCAGGAGGAGGCCATTCGGCCCTTCGAGCCTGCTCCACCATTCATCATGATCATGGCCGATCATCCAACTCAATAGCCTGCTCCCGCTTTCCCCCCATACCCTTTGATCCCTTTTGCCCCAAGATCTATATCTAACTCCTTCTTGAAAACATACAATGTTTTGGTCTCAACTACTTTCTGTGCTAGTGAATTCCACAGGCGCACCACTCTCTGGGTGAAGAAATTTCTCCTCATCTCAGTCCTAAATGGTCTACCCCATATCCTCAGACTGTGACCCCTGGTTCTGGGCTCCCCCACCATCGGGAACATCCTTCCTGCATCTACCCTGTCTAGTCCTGTTAGAGTTTTATAGGTTTCTATGAGATCCCTCCTCATTCTTCTGAACTCCGGCGAATATAATCCTAACCAACTCAAAGTCACCTCATATGTCAGTCCCGCCATCCCAGGGATCAGTCTGGTAAACCTTCTCTGCACTCCCTCTATAGCAAGAACATCCTCCCTCAGATAAGGAGACCAAAACTGCACACAATATTCCAGGTGTGGTCTCACCAAGGCCCTGTATAATTGCAGCAAGACATCCCTGTTCCTGTACTCGAATCCTCTGGTTATGAAAGCCAACATACCATTTGCCTTCTTTACCACCTGCTGCACCTGCATGTTTACCTTCAGCGACTGGTGTACAAGGACACTCAGGTCTCGTTGCACATTCCCCTCTCTCAATTTATAGCCATTCAGATAATAATCTGCCTTCCTGTTTTTGTTACCAAAGTGGGTAACCTCACATTTATCCACATTATACTGCATCTGCCATGCATTTGCCCACTCACTCAGCTTGTCCAAATCACACTGAAGCATCTCTGCATCCTCCTCACAGCTCACCCTCCCACCCAGCTTTGTGTCATCTGCAAATTTGGAGATATTGCATTTAGTTCCCTCATCTAAATCATTAATATATATATTGTGAATAGCTGGGGTCCCAGCACTGATCCCTGCGGTACCCCACTAGTCACTGCCTGCCATTCGGAAAAAGACCCATTTATTCCAACTCTTTGGTTCCTGTCTGTCAGCCAGTTCTCTATCCATCTCAATGCCATGCACTTCACTTTTACACACTAATCTCTTACGTGGGACTTTGGCAAAAGCCTTCTGAAAGTCCAAATAAACCACATTCACTGGCTCCCACTCATCAACTCTACTAGTTACATCCTCGAAAAATTCCAGTAGATTTTCCAAGCATGATTTCCCTTTCGTAAATCCATGCTGACTCTGTCCAATTCTGCCACTGTTTTCCACGTGCTCAGCTATTAAATCGTTTATAATGGACTGTCAACTATGTCACTGTCCAACTTGATGAGGAATTCTATCATATTATGGTCGCTCATTCCTAAGGGGCCTTGCACAACTAGATTGCCCATTATTCCTTCCTCATTACACAATACCCAGTCTAGGGTGGCCTATTCTGTAGTTGGTGGCACTTTGATGCCTCTGCATTCCTTGAGTGGGCAGAGAAGCTAGAGGCCCAACCCCAGTCATATCAATGTGGCTGTGCCTGAACTGTCTCAGTTGCAGGGGAATGGTCACCTTATACAGGTTTCCCTAATGCATGACCGCTCGCCACCGCCCCCCCCCACCCCCCCCAACCACCAACCCCCACCGCCACCCCCCCACCGCCCCCGAATGCTTTTGCGCTATATTCAATGGCACAGCTGCTGATGCCCTCCCCTCCACAAGTTGCCTCTAGAGCAGGGCTGCCATTAGCCGGCTGAGCAGATGACCGCAACCTGGTTTCACGCCGTCGTGAAACCAATCATGCCATATTGTCTGCTCAAGCCACCGAACATGCCCATCGCCAGTGGGCATGGAAAATCCCAGTCAAAGAGTTACACCTGCCAGGCTGATCTTCTTTCAGTAGAATCAGTTAACTGCTTCTAATTAGAGCGCACTGTGAGCTGAGTGCTGAAATACCATGGGTGTGCTGAGCCTGCTCATTATTAATTGTTTAAGCAATTTTTGGTTTTATAAAAATCTACGAGTTATCATAAAACAGGTCACAACCAGACCATCATTCCCATTATTTTCAATCCAAAATGAAAAATGGTGAGTATCTACAAAATTGTGATTGCTATTGTTTGCAGTAGAGGGGTGTGGAGCTATGGAAATGAGCCTGGATGAGTGCAGCTCCTACAACACTCAAGAAGCTTGACACCATCCAGGACAAAGCAGCCCCCTTGATTGGGAGCCCATCCACAAACATTCACTCCCTCCACCACTGACACACAGTGGCAGCAGTGTGTACCATCTACAAGATGCACTGCGGTGACTCACAAAGGTCCTTAGGCAGCATCTTCCAAACCCAAGATCGCTACCACTTGGAAGGGCAAAGGCAGCAGATACATGGGAACACCAAAACCTGGAAGTTCCCCTCCAAGCCACTCACCATCCTGACTTGGAAATATATCGCCGTTCCTTCACTGTCGCTGGGTCACAATCTTGGAATTCCCTCCCTAACAGCACTATGGGTGTACCTACACCACAGGGACTGCAGTGGTTCAAGAAGGCAGCCCATCACCACCTTCTCAAGGGCAATGAGGGATGGGCAATAAATGCTGGCCCAGCCAGCGAAGCCCACAACTCATAAATGAATTAAAAAAAAACTATCTTCAATATGGAGTAATGTCAGGGCAGTGCAAAATTCACAGGAAAATATGGAGCATCATTGGTGCTGACGTAAATCATTTACTTCATAATTTTCTTTCTCTTTTACCTTGTTCCAGGGTCTCATTGATATAAATGATGCAAGTCTCCAAAAATATTTTGGACATTATGATAACACCAAGCATTATTTGCAGTTCGAGTGTAGTACACAAAATGGTGGAAAACATAACAGGTTATTAGATTTGGACCATTGCTACTAAGCACAGTATCCTACATTCCACAGCTGGTTCAAGGGGAAACAAGTTGAAGAAAATAAGCGCACACTGCTGGAGAGACCACATGCAAGGTATAAAATTATTTAAACAAAGGAACAGCAGGCTTAAGAATAGTGAGCTTTAATGATTAAGGAGCTGAAGTGAAGACTTGCTCCAGCCAGCCATAAATCAAACAAAAACACTTTCTACATTTTTAGTATTCCCTGCCTTGACTGTGCTTTCTTTGCCAGTTGGGTATGTGAATATGAAATATGATCTGGGAATATGATGTTAGTGAAACTACTTTCAATAATTGAGATGATGAATAAGTTCAACCTCCTAACACCATCTATATCTACCCTGATCTTGCGAAATTTAATCCATCACTTGGAAAGTAAAAGTTTGAAGTGTTTTTAGTAATCTACATGATGTATGGGACATCAATATAGCAGTGCTGGAAATCCGCACCACTTACATCGAACCAGATTAACATGCTGGTGGCTCATGTGCATAAAATTTCCATAAATTAGTCAGAAAGGTTCATTGCTGCCTGGGATGCATAATTGTTGGCCATACCTAATCCACTACTGCCTCGGATTATATATTATAGCATTCAAGCAGTTTGCAAAGTAATCTATTTTATGGCTTAGAGAGAACCTTAATTTCAGCAAAAACGTGTTTATGATGTTAGATAGCAGTTGTACACTTCTGTGTCATTCTCAATTGTAGCTCAGCAGGACGGCTTACAAAAATAAACTCCCCTTTCACAGGTTTGGAAGGATAAATCAGTTGCCACGTGATTGTGGGGAATTTGTATCAAGCATACATACAAAGCTAGAAGCTAAGGGAAAAATGAGCAACCTAGTAACAGAGCACGAGCAGAATATAGAGGCTAAATAAAAGGCGAAGCGATTCATTTAGGGGAATCACTGCGCTGCGCAAAAGGCTTACCAGAAACTGGGATGGTTACAAGAAGTACAGCAGAGGTTTTTCTAATGGAAATCAAACAGTATAGAGTTTAACAAACTTATTCTAAAGCCTAGGAAGCAAGAATGGTATTCTTTGTATCATTATAAAAAGGATTTAAAAAAAATACAATCTGCTGAATAATATTGAGGAAAGTTAAGCATATCTGCTGGTGGTCAAAGTAAGATGGAGACGGACTGAAAAAGAAAACTAGCGAAAGATTAAACTGAGTTAATCAACAGAATGGCCAAAAACTGTGACTGAATTTCTGACACCATTGGCATGTGTGGTAATCACCTTGCCACGAATGGCAGAGGTGAAAGCCTTCGAGTTTGTGTGTGAACTGGCCTCGCTCCACAACAGCATGCTGCCGGTGTATTTAATGAGGAGAGCATCTTGTGTTCAAAGGCAGATTCTGTAATAATTTTCAGCAAGCCAGTTGAGAAAATATTATTTGTGTTTCCCACTAATGGCAATAATGAGTTTGCAGTCTGCTACATGTTGCAATGGAGGATTTGAAGCAGATTAAAGCACTAGACTGTGCTTCATGTTTTAATCAGCTTGTAATCATCCAACCCAATGTAAAATACATTGAAATATTCATTAGAAATGGTAATAATATTTAATTACCCCAAATGTTTGCAGAAATAAAGTGGAATTAAATTCTTTGATTCTAAGAAGGACAAGGTTCGATTAGAATTTTAAAAATGATTAATGAATGACTTTCCCTCATTCCCATTGATTGGTGAAACCATTGTAATCTGGGATTAATACTATGTGCAGAATTTGTTAATTACTCTCAGCGATTACTCCCAAATTCTAACAAACAGATGTTTCACAGCTATATGTGCCAATTCTAATGCACAGTGAGGATATTCCATATTAGAAACAGGCTGTTGGAGTAATCAGACAGGTTTCTATTCCCTTGACCCTCTGTTCCACAGTTTGTCACATCGTTGTTATGCAGCATAAATTGCCAATCATTTGTAGAGTTGATTTCTCTTAAGTATAATGGTATCACTGCCACCCAAAGCCAGGCATATGATTGAACCATGTGTTTAAAAGTGGGGAAGGTGCAGTTATTTTTAAAACATATCTCACAGCTTATGCTATTTTTAATGGTTGCTATCTTACTATGCTCTTAGTAAGATATTCTAAACAAGGCTAAGGGTTAATCTCTCAAAAACATGTTTAAAGAAAAACAATTCTATTAGTTGAGCCTAAGACAACTCTCACCCCTTCTCACATCTGAACCTGACCGAGATAATGGGCAGGGTTTTTAGCTCCCGCTGGAGCTGGGATTGGAGTCAGGCACATGGAAGCTAGAAGTTGGCTGGTGGTGCCAGTTTTCCAGCTCCCTCCTGCTCGGGAATATTTTCATGGAGGTGGTGGGGTGGGGGGGCGGATGGGTGGCAACAGAGCCCACACACGGGAGGAAGTCAACACGGCTCATTAAAGGCCATCAAAGACCAACTAAAGGAGGCGTTCTTGGAATTTCCACTCAGGTTCCAGGTTCCTGTAGGTGGCGGGGGCCAGCTTAGGTGTCTGGAGGGGACCTCCCAGTGGCAGATGAGGGGGCCTATACTTCAGGCAGGCTTAGGGGCCTTCCCTGCCTGCCTGGGTTCTCAACAGCCACAGGCTGTCCTGTGGGGGACCCTTGCTCCACACCCTCCCTCCTCACAGTGGTAGCCTGGCTGCAAAAGCCATTTTTTAAAATTGAACTTTTAAAAAGTCCGTTTGAAGCACCCTCCTCCTTACTTACCTTCCCTTGCAGCCTGATGCTTCTTTCAAACCGGACGGCCTCTGATTGACCCTTTGGCTTTGGGCTCCCACCCGCTGTCCTTGATTGGATTGGAGAACGACACCAGGCCAATGAAGGGAGCGGCCCCCATGCAAATTGGGGCTGGTTACTTATTCCACCCAGGGGTCATTTTGGGACCTGGAAATGGTCCTGACATCTGTTTAAGAGCATAAGAAATAGGAGCAGGTGTTGACCACACAGCTCATCATGCCTGCTCTGCATCTCAATATTATCATGGCTGATCTTGGGCTTCAACCCCATTTTCCTACCCATTCCCCATATCCCTTGATTCCCTGAGACACCAAAAATCTGTCTATCCCAGCCTTAAATGTATTCAATGATGGAACATCCACTGGGGTAAACAGTTCCAAAGATTCACAATCCTTTGTGTGAAGAAATTTCTCCTCATCTCAATCCTAAATGATCGGCTCCTTGTCCTGAGACTGTGCCCCCGTGTTCCAGATTCCCCAGTCAGGGGAAACAATCTCTGAGCTATTATCCTGTCAAACCCCTCCATAATCTTGAATGTTTCAATTCTTCTCAACTCAACTTCTTCTCTAGACCCAATTTACTCAGCCTCCCATCATAGGACAACCCCCTCATGCCAGGGACCAATCTAGTGAACCTTCGCTGTACCGCCCCCAATACAATTATAACCTTTCTTAAATTTCAAGACCAAAACTGCACACAGCACTTCAGATATAGTCTCAACCAAATCCTGTACAACTGTAGCAAGACTTCTTTGTTCATGTACTGCAATCCTCTTGCAATAAAGGCCAACATGCCATTTGCCTTCCTAACAGCTTGCTGCACCTACAAGCTAACATTCTGCGTCCCTTGTGCCAGCTACCCAAGGCTCTTTGAACATCAACACTTACAAGCTTCTCACTTTAAAAAGAAAAATATTTTTCCAACCAAAGTGAATAACTTTACACTTCCCAATATTACTTCATCTGCCATCTTGTGCATACTCTCCTAACCTGTCCATACCTGTTTGCAGCCTCTCTGTGTCCTCCCCACAGCTTACTTTTCCAGCTATCTTGGTATCATCAGCAAACTTACATAATTACTCTCTGTTTCTTCATCTAAGTCATTAATATAGATTGTAAATAGCTCAGGCTCCAGAATTGATCCTTGTGGCACTCCACGAGTCATTGTCTGCTGACCTGAAAAAAGTCCTGTTTATCCCCACTCTCTGTTTTTTAACCGTTAACTAATGCTCTATCTGTGCTAATATTTTACTCCCAACTCCATGAGCCCGGATTTTACCTATTGACCTTTTGTGTGGCACCTTATCGAACGCCCTTTGGAAATCCAAACTACATCCACTGGTTCCCCTTTATCCACCCTACCAGTTATCTCCTCAAAAAAACTCTAATAAATTTGTCAGACAGGATTTCCCACTAGCAAAACCATGTTGACTTGTTCTAATCATACGAAGCTTTTCTAAGTGCATTGTTAAGACTTCCTTAATAATAGATTCCAACATCTTCCCCAACAACTGATGTTAGGCTAACTGGCTGGGAGTTCACTACTTTCTCTCTCTCTCCTTTCTTGAAAAGCGGTGTAACATTTCCTGCACCCCCGGAGGGTCAATAACTCTAAAAATAATTCTCAGGACAGAACATGCTAAAACCAGAACTTGTAATGAGTGTATAATTATTATATCTGTATATGCACAATGGCAGAACTAACATTAATGTTTTGAAAGTAGATAAAAGAACCAGTTATCAATTATTTTTTCACCAAGTCCACAAAATCATTTACTCTGTAACTCAGCCTGAATGTTTCAGGAAAATGTATTTTGGGTATAAAACTGACTTCTAACACACGGAGATGCCTGCAGCTAATAATTAGGGGTGTACTGACTATGGCCAGGATTTTCAGGTCATTGGGTGGGTTTGACAGGTGTAAGCAGGAGTGGCTGCAAAACGGGTTGCCGCCGGCGACCAGACCCCGGTGAACAGCCAGCCAGTGCCCAACGCGTGCTGCAGCGCTCGGCGCTGCCTGTGCCAGGGAGGGGGTGGTGGTGGTTGGGGAGGGGGGGGGTGGGGGGAGTCGGGGGGAGAGGGGGGAGTAAGCGTGGAAGTTTGCGAATGTGTGCGGGTACGTGCAAGAGGCATAGAGCTGCTCCAGGGAGCTGAAGATTTTCCAAATAAACAATTTAAAAATGTTAAAACAAAACATGTCTCCCCACCCCCCCCTCCATGTGACTCTGTCACATGAGCAGGGGAGTGTTAAGAGATGAGTGCAAAATGTTTTTTTTTAAACTGACTGGACAAAACCCCATCCGGCCTGTGGTTGAGGTTTCGCCAAAAATGCGAAGGCCGCTTGGCATTTTCGCCGGCCCCGCCAGCTGATTGGTTGGATGGGCAGCGAAAAATTTCGATTAATTAGTCCATCGTGGGCCTTAACCAGGCCGCTTAATTGTTGGCGGGCGCGCTTCTGACTTCTGTGCTTGCCCGCTGACCAAAATACCGCGCGATGGCATCGAGACACACGCCCGACCAGCGCAATATTCTGCCCTGTGTGTGCCCAGGGTACAAACTGTACTTTATTTCACATTTTCTGTTGAACAAGGCATTAGAATTATAACATGCTGTTCCAACCCTAGCTGGGTTTTTTGGAAATGACAACCCTCTCTTAACCTCCTCACCGGGGTTTAACAGCTTGTTATTTTCCTGCCTCCTCTGTTCCAGCAGTCTGTCACATTTAGTTACCCTTTAAATTAAAGCCCAGAGATAAGTAATCTTCCGTTGATTTTTTTTCAATAGTTCAGCTTCTTAAGGGCCCGATAACCTCTTTTTTCTTGTTTTTGGTCAAAATGCACTTATTGGACAGAAAGAATCGTAGAGATCATAGTGGGTGGATCCTGTCAAAGGTTTTGGAGAAACTTTATAGAGCCCCAGTTCAATTACCTCTTAGAAACTTGTATATCGAGGTAGAGGTGGGAGTGGCAGGGATGAGTGGACATGGTTAATGGAGTTTTCACTTAAGACTACCTTCCTTAATTCAATATAACCAACGTCTTTTGTTAATTTAATCTTCCTAATTTGATATCTATATATTACTGCTATCACAAATTAATCCTTTAATATTCATACTACCGCTGTGCTATATGACTCGCATTCAATAAAACACAGGACCTCTGCCAGACCAGTCATAAAATGTAGCCTGGGTACACTGAAGCCAAGGAAAGGCCCAGTTTTCAGAAATGCCTTTACTTATAGAAACTGAATGAAGTTTGCAGGGGGTCGTTACATCTTTTACAGCTATTATAATGTCCAGCATCTATTGTGCAAGTCCTTATGCTGCATCTTGCAACTCACCAAGGCTTATTCAGCAGCACCTTCTAAACCCATGACCTCTAAACCCATGAAGGACAAGGGCAGCAGGCGCATGGGGCTAGGTTTTACATCCCATGGGCGGGCGCGCCCCTGATCGGGCATGAAATTGCGTGAGAAGACGTTGGGCGACCGTCCCAACATCATCGCTCACTGGGGCGATATTTCACTGGGCAGGCCCGCAAAAGTCAGGAGCATACCCGTCAACAATGAAGAGGGCAAGGAAGCCCATTAATGGCGCGATGGACTTCAATTGACGGCTGGCAGACAGGTGAATCAGCCAGGCAGGCTTTACATTTCTCATCAAACCTCATCCAAGGGCGGGGTGAAATCTCCGTTACAAAATACAATAAAAATAAATATCTGTGGGCAGTGTTTTTATGAGCGTTATTTTTGGCTGATTGATTGTGATGCACGGACATGTTTTTTCAGCTTTTAAAACCCGTATTTGATGAGTTTCAGGTCTGCAGCTCCCAGAGGCAGCTGTCTGCCTGTAGGGAGCTCTCTTGCAGCGCTCGCCCTGAGGTGATGCCACTGCCCAGCTTCTACCCGCCCTCCCCCCCACCCCCCACCCTGGCAGCGCTGAGCGTTTCAGCGCATGGTTCACGCTGGCTGGCTCTTAATTGGCCAACCAGCGGGAAATTGTGGTTGGGGGCCGATCACAGACCCATTTCCTGGCCGCTCCCAGACCCGCTCAGCAAAGGTCAAATTCAGGCCGGGGGGAACGCCACCACTTGCAAGTTCTTCTCCAAGTCACTCACCATCCTGACTTGGAAATATATCGGCAGTTCCTTCACTGTCGCTGGGTCAAAATCCTGGAACTCCCTCCCTAACAGCACTGTGGGTGTACCTACGCCACACGGGCAGCGGCTCAAGAAGGCAGCTCACCCACCACCTTCTCAAAGAATGGGCAATAAATGCTGACCCAGCCAGCAACACGCACATCTGGGTGAAAGAATTTTTAAAAGAAATCATGATGGCTTCAATCGGGTCAGTTTAAGTTGCAGTTTACTCATTCTTGCTGCCACAGTTTGTTGGTGTTTCATTTCACTGAAAAGTGTGAGAAATGTTGGTTTATCCAATCCAAGTTCAGGTTCTCTCTCCTGCCAAAAATAACATGCCAGTCATGTGGATGTCTCCACTTGTGCAAATCCTTGTGTCATTTCTAAGAGGCTTCAGAACGATTTACCAGCCCAGCCCATGGTGGGCAATCTGGGGAGGCTCAGAAGGTTAGAGTCACAGAATTATAGAATCTTACAGCACAGGAAAAGGACATTCATTGTGTTGTGCCTATGTAAGCTCTTTGAACGAGCAGTCCAATTTGGTCCCACTCCCCCATATCCTGCAAATGAGTCCTTTTCAAGCATTGGTCCAATTGCCTTTCGAAAGTTCCTATGGAATCTGATACCATTCAGGTAGTTTGCCTTAGATCACAACAACTAACCATGCAAAAAATTCTCCTCAGTCCCCCTCTACTTTCTTTTGTCAATTATTTTTAATCTATGATCTCCGGTTACTGACCCACTTATCAGAGAAAATAATTTCTTGCTCCTTGCTCTACTTAACCTCTCATTACTTTGAACACTTCCATGAGACGTTCCATTAACCTTCCCTGGCCTTAGGAGAACAATGTCAGCCAGCTTCACGGTCTCTCCACATTACTGAAATCTCTCATACCTCGCTTCATCCTTGTAAATGTCCTTTGTACCCTTTCCAAGACATTGACACACTTCCTAAAGTATGGCGCCCAGAATTGGATGTAATATTCCTGCTGAGACTTAACAGTGATTTGTAACAGTTTGCAATGACTTCCATGCTTTTGTGTTCCCTAACCTCAAAGGCAAGTTTCCCATCTGCTTCCGAATTGCCTTTTCACAGAATCACAGTGCAGAAGAGGTCCTTCGGCCCATTGAGTCTGCACCAACCCATGAGAAACACCTACCTACCGAATCCCATTTACCAGCACTTGGCCCATAGCCTTGAATGTTATGATGTGCCAAGTGCTCATCCAGGTACTTGTTAAAGGATGTGAGGCAACCCGCCTCCACCACCCTCCCAGGCAGCGCATTCCAGACCATCACCACCCTCTGGGTAAAAAAGTTTTTCCTCACATTCCCCCTAAACCTCCTGCCCCTCACCTTGAACTTATGTCCCCTCGTGACTGACCCTTCAACTAAGGGGAACAGCTGCTCCCTATCCACCCTGTCCATGCCCCTCATAATCTTCTACACCTCGATCAAGTTGCCCCTCAGTGTTCTCTGCTCCAGCGAAAACAACCCAAGTCTATCCAACCTCTCTTCATAACTTAAATGTTTCATCCCAGGCAACATCCTGGTGAATCTCCTCTGCACCCCCTCCAATGCAATCACATCCTTCCTATAATGTGGTGACCAGAACTGCACACAGTACTCCAGCTGTGGCCTCACCAAGGTTCTATACAACTCCAATATGACCTCCCTACTTTTGTAATCTATGCCTCGATTGATAAAGGAAGGTGTCCCATATGCCTTTTTCACCACCCCACTAACATGCCCCTCCGCCTTCAGAGATCTATGGACACACACGCCAAGGTCCCTTTGTCCCTCAGAACTTCCTAGTGTCATGCCTTTCGTTGAATACTTCCTTGTCAAATTACTCCTTCCAAAGTGTATCACCTCATACTTTTCAAGGTTAAATTCCATCTGTTATTTATCTGCCCATTTGACCATCCTGTCTATTCTGTAGCCCAAGACACTTAATCTCACTGTTAACCCCCCGGCCAATCTTTGTGTCATCTGCAAACTTACTAATCCTACCCTCCACATAGTCATCTATGTCGTTTATATAAATGACAAATAATAGGGGGACCCAGCACAGATCCCTGTGGTACGCCACTGGACATTGGCTTCCAGTCACTAAAGCATCCTATTACCCTGTATCCCATGTACATTTGCCTTCTTTATAAATCTTCCATGTGGGACCTTGTCAAAGACTTTGCTGAAATCCATATAAACTACATCTCCTGCACTACCCTCATCTACACACCTGGTTACCTCCTCAAAAAATTCAATCAAATTTGTTAGGCATGACCTCCCTCTGACAAAGCCATGCTGACTATCCCTGATCAAACCTTGCCTCTCTAATTGGAGATAAATTCTCTCCTTCAGAATTTTCTCCAATAGTTTCCCTACCACTGATGTAAAACTCTCTGGGCTTTAGTTCCCTTCTTAAATAGCTGTTCTCCAGTCCTCTGGCACCTCCCCCATGGCCAAAGAGGAATTAAAAATTTGGGTCAGAGCCCCTGCGATCTCCTCCCTTGCCTCCCTCAGCAGTCTGGGACACAAATCATCTGGATCTGGAGATTTTTCCACTTTTAAGTCTGCCAACACCTCCAATACCTTGTCACTCCCTCTATCAATTTGTTCAAGGACCTTGCAGTCTCTCTCCGAGTTCCATACCTTCATCCTCATTCTGTTGGGTGAAGACGGATGTGAAGTATTCGTTCAATACTCTAGCGATGTCCTCTGGCTCCACCCATAGATTGTCCCCCTGGTCCCTTATGGGCCCTACTCTTTCCCTGGTTATCTTCTTCCCCTTGATATACTTGTAAAATATCTTGGGATTTTCCCTACTGTTACCAGCCAGAGCTTTCTCATATCGCCTCTTTGCTCTCCTAATTGCTTTCTTAAGCTCCACCCTGCACTAATGCCTCTGCTGATCTGTTCACCTTGTACCTGCTAAAAGCCTCTCTTTTCCTTCTCATCGTATCCTGAATATCTCTGGTCATCCATGGTTCTCTGGGCTTGTTGCTCCTTCCTATCACCCTAGAGGGAGCATGTCGACTGTGCCCTCCCCATCTCCTTTTTGAACACCCCCCACTGTTCCTCTGTAGATTTCCCCACAAGTAGCTGTTCCCAGTCTACCTTGGCCAGATCCTGCCTTATTTTACTAAACTCCACTCTCCCCCAATCCAAAACATTTTTTGCAACTTGTCTATTTCTTTTTCCATCACAAATTTAAATTGTACCATGTTGTGGTCACTATCACTAAAATGCACCCCCACCACCACCTCAGCCACCTGTCCGGCTTCATTCCCCAGAATTAGGTCCAGCACTGCGCCATCCCTTGTTGGACCCTCTACGTATTGACCTAATATTTTTAGCAACTCTCCCCGGTCCACCCTCAGAGTTTTGTCAATGTACAACCTCAGGTTCCTCAGCTCTTTTAACTCCCCCTCAAAATACCATTTAGATTATACTTCCTTGCCATGTTGTTTCTCCCGAAGGACATTAACTTCATACTTCGGTGTATTAAATTTCACCTGCCAAGTCTCTGTCCACTTTGCCAGTCTCTTTATGTCCTCCTGAAGTCTGTTACTATTCTGCTCAATGTTTTACTACATTTTAGTTGAGTTACACTTTGTGGAGCTCATGGTGGTATAAGTAAATTGAGCCCAGAGGTTAAAAAAAATGTGTGAGCAGCCTTCCATCTACGAAAGATGGTGGATACCCAGTAAACAAACCTATTTCAGACCAGGTGTCATATATGAGCCAGCTTGGCTGATGGCTGAAGAGGTCACGCTTTGAGGTGTAGGTTCTGTCACAAGTTCCACACATGAAGCTGCCACATGATGTTGTGGGTCTGTTGTTTTTGGCGTTGGTGTCTGTTGCCAAGCTGCTGTAGCCAGTGGTCATTGTGGTAGTGCATGCCAGCCCGCAGGGGGTATCGCCATTTCCCCCTTTTTGCCAGCTAGTGACTCCCAGGTGTGATGGTCAATGTTTAGAGCCTTCATGTCACACTTGCAAGCATCCTTGAAGTGGGACTTTGGGTGTCATCTGGCTCTGGCTACCTCACTGTACAGAAAGTCCTCGGTATCCGACCTCCTTCCATCCTATGGCTGTGCTTGAGCCAACAAGGCCCATCTCTGTTTGATGACAAACCTGGGAGCTCTGCCTTTGAGAGCACTGCCACATTTGTGGTTTTGTCCTGCCTGGATATACCAATAATGTGCCACAGGCATTGAAGATGGAAATTGTTAAGCTTCTTTTCTTGATAGCTGTAAGTCGTCCATGTTTCACAGTCATGCAACAAGGAGCTGAGAACACAGGCCTTATAAACCATCACCTTGGCCCTAAAGGTCAGCTTAATATTATTCCATGTATGTTTCATGAGCCAGCCAAAGGTGCTGGCTGATTTCCCATGTGTGTATCAAGCTCTGCATCAAGGGACAGACTATCACTGTGCACCTGGTAGAATTTGCTTACCACTTGCAGTGGGGTGTTAGTTAGTATGATCAGGGGTGGAAATGCAGCACTTTGTCCCATTATGGTGGCTTTCTTCACACTTATAGTCGGAGAGAACAAGTTGCAGGTATGGTAGAAACAGATGAAGAGCCTTCAGCACTTGGGCTTGAGACTGCCTAGTGAACAGAAGGACATCCAGCAAGGACAGAATCCCAGCTGAACTGCTCAAGCACAGAAAGTCCCATCCATTGCCTTAACTCTAGTAGTTAGGTCATAAATGATCAGCTGTCCTTTTTACTTGACAGGGACCATGATGTTCATTTTTGATCCCGCGCGATTTAGAATTATCAGACAGCAAAGCATGATTTTCTTAAAAAAAAATAAAAATAAAGTTCAGGATTAAGATCATCAAATTTTAAGTCACAGCCCAAAAGAAACATGAGAGAAGCAGATTTGTAGCCGACATACAGTAGGTTGTAGACGAGGAAGGTAAATGTAGTATGATTCTAGCCAAACTCTGCATATTCAATCCACAATCTTCAAGCTTGCTCATGCTTGTGTCCTTCTCTGCTGGTAAGTGGGCTCTGCCCCACCAGAGATGTCTGATGTCAAAACCACCAAGCAATACAAAAACTCAGACCATAGAGGCGACTGCAACAACTAAAGGGGCACCTCACTCCTTAGCATCATGGGGAAGGCCTTTGCCGGGGTCATACTTGAAAGACTCCATCTACTTGCACACCGAGCATACCCAGAAGCACAGTGCGGTTCCGTGATGACAGATCTACTGTGGAAATGAATGTAGGGAACAGGATAAACCTCTTTACTTTCGGAGATCTCACTAAGCCATTCAACACCCGTCAGCAAAGCAGGGGTCCCCAAGATTCTGGGGGAAATGGCCTGTTGACCAAAGCTCCTCAGTCTGATTGGATCCTTCCATGACAACATGAACTGCACCACACACTTTGACAGCTCCACTTCCAACAATTTTGGAATGGAGAATGGAAAGAAGCTGTGTCCGAGCTCCCACTCTGTTTCGTATCTTCTTAGCCTTGATCCTGACTTTAGCCTTCCCTGCAGATCGTAGAAAGAGTCTACTTGCACACTAAGTCAGAGAGGAAGCTCCACAATCTATCAAGACCGAAAGCGGAAGACAAAAGACACGTTTCATGGTGATCAGAGATCTCCTTGGTGCTGACGATGCTATGCTAGTTACTCACATGGAAACTTAGCTGCAAGGCTCCTGGACTGTCTCTCCCATGCCTGTAACTTGGTTAACTGTGTGTTTCAGTGGCATTGAGGGTGACAGGGCCAGATGTATCTGATGTGACAGGAATGAAAATAAGCTGTTTGGGGTGATGGGCGAGATGTGGAGATTGAGCTTTCGCTTAGGACTGGACAGGACTCTGATGTTGTAGACTTCTCGGTTGACCATGAGAGTGCAGCAAGCAAGGGAAATGGATTCAGAAGGTTGGGGGTCAGAGATTCTGGAATCAAACAGTGGCGCCAATATTTAGTGGAATGTGGTTGTGTGTCAGTCAAGGCCCATTTAGCACATTCACCTTCAGTGAGAGTGTTTGGAAATTGTTTTTTTTTTGAGAATTATGTCCCTAACATTTTTGCGAGGGCAGGAATGGGCCTGTGTCAGGGATTGCACATGCACGTTTTGTGGAGGCAACTACCCATATAAAGGAGCAGCTGCCATCAGTCATGTCAGATTTTCATTAGCCAGGAGTGGAAAACATGACGTTTACAGATTAGACCCAGTAGGAGCAGGTCTAAACTTTGTGGAGTCCTTTGGGGTGGCGGGTACCCTTGTGGATATGTTCGCAGGGCACCTTTGAGGGAGCTCAGGTGCCCTTTCAGAAAGGTAAGCTGTGCTTTAGGAGAGGAAATCTGCCCTTTGAGATTGTGAAAAGTGGACATGAATGTGCATAAGAAGTGCATAAACTCATTGAAACTGTCAAGAGCAACCATCAAAAATGTCACAAGAAACTGTCAAAAACAACTGTCAAATGTGTCTGTCATGAAATTTTCATAATATTAATGTGATTTATTGTAAAGATAAGTTAATAGCAGGGTTTGGATCAGTTTATCCATATGGATGTGTGTGTAGGGGCTTTAATTGAATTGTAGACAGCTAGTCTGCAGCTTTTGAGTTAAACTGCTGCAGTCTATTTGCTTAACCAAAATAAGATGAGGACTTTGGACTGTAGTGAGAGTGTTTGGAGTGGAATAAGACTCCTAGCATAATTAATACTCTTTAAGGGGAGTAACTAATGAGCTTAATCTAAAGGGAAGTCATGACAGCAGGGCTCTCACCTGTGATATGCTCCTCCTGTGCTATGTGGGAAGTCATCGACACTTCCAGTGTCCTGGTGACCATGTGTGCAGGAAATGTGTCCTGCTGCAGCTACTGGCTAACCACATTTTGAAGCTGGAGCTGCGGGTGGATTCACTGTGGAGCATTTGCGATGCTGAGATTATCGTGGACAGCACCTTCAGTGAGGTGGTCACACCACAGGTAAAGACTGAACAGGCAGAAAGGAGATGGGTGACCACCAGGCAGAGTAGGGGAAGGCAGGTAGTGCAGGAGTCCCCTGTGGTTGTCCCCATCTCTAACAGATTTACCGTTTTGGATACTGTTGGAGGAGACGACTTCTCAGGGGAAAGCAGCAGGAGCCAAGACCATGGCACCATGGTTGGCTCTGCTGTACAAGAGGGGGAGGAAGAAGAGTGGCAGGGCTATAGTGATAGGGGATTCAATAGTAATGGGAACAGACAGACATTTCTGCGGCCACAAAAGAGACTCCAGGATGGTACGTTGCCTCCCTGATGCCAGCGTCAAGGATGTCTCAGAGAGGCTGCAGGGCATTCTGAAGGGGGAGGGTGAACAACCAATGGTCGTGGTACACATTGGTACCAATGACATAAGTTAAAAAAAAAGGGATGAGGTCCGACAAGGTGAATATAGGAAGTTAGGACATAAGTTACAAAGTATGGCCTCAAAGGTAGTGATCTCAGGATTACTACCAATGCCACATGCTAGCGGGAGTAGAAATAACAGGATATATCGGATGAATATGTGGCTGAAGAAATGGTGTAGAGGGGAGGGATTCAGATTCCTGGGACATTAGGATCGGTTCTGGGGAAGGTGGGACAAGTACAAGCAGGGAGGGCTGCATCTGGGCAGGACCGGGACCAGTGTCCGCGGGGGTGGGGTGGTGGTGGTGTTAGCTAGTGCTGCCGGGGAGGGTTTAAACTAGAATGGCAGTGGATGGGAACACGAGCAGGGAGACAGGGGAGGAGGAAACAAGGATAGAAACGAAAGATGGAAAAGTAAGAAGCAAAAGTGGATGGCAGAAAAAACAGGGGTGAATAACAAATGGGTCATAGTCCAAAAATAAAGCTAAGATGAATAACAAGTTTAAAAAGACAAGTCTAAAGGCATTGTATTCGCAATAAGGTAGATGAATTAACAGCGCAAATAGATATAAACGGTTATGATATAGTTGTAGTTACGGAGACATAGCTGCAGGGTGACCAAGGATGGGAACTGAACATTCAGGGGTATTCAATATTTAGGAAGGACAGACAAATAGGGAAAGGAGGTGGGGCAGCACTGTTAGTAAAGGAGGAAATCAATGCAATAGTGGGGAAGGATATTGGCTCGGAACATCATGATGTGGAACCTGTTTGGGTGGAGATAAGAAACACAAAGGAGCAGAAAACATTGGTGGGGTTTGTCTATAGGGCCCCAAACAGTAATGGAGATGTAAGGGAAGGCATTAAACAGGAAAGTAGAGGCGCATGCAATAAGGATACAACTGTAATCATGGGTGATTTTAATCTAGATATAAATTGGACAAACCAAACTAGCAATAATACTATGGAGGAGAATTTCCTGGAGTGTGTACATGATGATTTTTGAGACCAATATTTTGAGGAACCAACTAGAGGACAGGCTATCCTAGACTGGATATTGTGTAATATTGGCACCAGGGAGGCAACATATCATCCTGGAGTCTCTTTTGTGGCCACAGAAACGTCTGTCTGTTCTGCTTACTATTGAATCCCCTATTACTATAGCCCTGCCGCTCTCCTTCTTCCCCTCTTGAGTAGCAGAACCACCCGTGATGCCATGGACCTGGCTCCCGCTGCTTTCCCTTAAGAACAATCTTGTTGTATGGGGTCGCTTGGGGAAGAGTGACCATAAAATCATAGAATTGTTCATTAGGATGGACGGTGAAGAAGTTGAATATGAAACTAGGGTCCTGAATCCAAATAAAGGGAACTATGAGGGTATGAGGCGTGAGTTGGCAATGATGGATTGGGGAACTTTACTAAAAGGGTTAACAGTGAATAGGCAATGGCTAATATTTAAGGAACATATGCATTAATTACAACAATTATTCATTCCTGTCTGGCGCAAAAGTAAAACAGGAAAGGTGGCTTACAAAAGAAATTAGGGATAGTATTAGATACAAAGAGGAGACATGTAAAATTGCTTGAAAAAGCAGTAAGCCTGAGGATTGTGAGCAGTTTAGAATTCAGCAAAAGTAGATAAAAAGATTGATCAAGAAGGGGAAAATGGATCATGAGAGTAAATTTGCAAACGAACGTAAAAACTGACTATAAAAGCTTCTGAAAATATGTGAAGAGAAAAAGATTAGCAAAGACAAATTTAGGTCCCTTACAGTCAGAAACAGGGGAAATTATAATGGGGAACAAAGAAATGGCAGAGGAATTGAACACATATTATGGTTCTGTCTTCACAAAAGAGGACACAAATAATTTCCCAGAAATGTTCGGGAACCAAGGGTATAATGAGAGGGAGGAATTGAAGAAAATCAGTATTAGAGAAATTAATGGCGTTAAAGGCTGAAAACCCCCCAGGGCCTGATAACCTATACCTCAGAGCACTAAAGGAAGTGGCTCTGGAAATATTGGATGCATTGGTAGTCATCTTCCAAAATTCTACAGACTCTGGAGCAGTTCCTACAGATTGGAGGGTGAAAAATGTAACCCCAGTATTTAAAAAAGGAGGGAGACAAACGAAACAGGGAATTACAGACCAGTTAGCCTAACATCAGAAGTGGGGAAAATGGTAGAGCCTAGTATAAAAGATGTGGTAACAGAGCATTTGGAAAGCATTAACGGGATTTCACAACATCAGCATGGGTTTATGAAAGGGAAATCATGCTTAACTAATCTACTAGAGTTTTTTAAGGATGTAACTAGTACAATAGATAAGGGAGAACCAGTAGATGTGGTGTATTTGGATTTCAAGAAGGCTTTTGATAAGGTTCCACATAAGAGGCTAGTGGGCAAAATTAAAGCACATGGGATTGGGGGTAATATACTGGCATGGATTGAGAATTGGTTGACAGACCAGAAACAGAGAGTGGGAATAAATGGGTATTTTTCCAGGTGGCAGGCGGTGACTAATGGTGTACCGCAGGGATCAGTGGTTGGGCTATTCACGATATATATAAATGACTTGGATGAGGAAACCAAATGCAATATTTCCAAGCTTGCTGACAACACAAAACTGGACAGGGCTGTGAGGAGGGTGCAAGGAGGCTTCAGGGTGATTTAGACAAGTTGTGTGTATGGGCAAACACATGGCAGATGCAGTATAATGTGGATAAATGTAAAGTTATATGTTTCATTGTGAAAAACAGAAAGGCAGGGTATTACTTAAATGGTGATATATTGGGAAATGTGGATGTACAAGGGGATCTGGGTGTCTTTACACCAGTCAGTGAAAGTAAATAGGCAGGTGCAGGGAGCAATGAGGAAGGCAAATGGTATGTTGGCCTTCATTGCAAGAGGATTGAGTTCAGAAGTAGGGATGTTTCACTGCAGTTATACAGGGTCTTGGTGAGACCACACCTGGAGTATTGCATGCAGTTTTGGTCTCCCTACCTAAGAAAGGATATACTTGCCATAGAGGGAGTGCAGCAAAGGTTCACCAGGCTGATACTGGGGATGGTAGGACTGTCGTATGAGGAGAGATTGGTTCACCTGGGCCTGTATTCACTAGAGTTTAGAAGAATGAGAGGGGATCTGATTGAAATGAATAAAATTCTAACGGGGCTAGACAGACTGGATGCAGGGAGGAAAGTTTCCCCTGGTTGGGGAGTCCAGAACCAGAGGCCACAGTCTCAGGATGGGGACAGGCCATTTAGGCACATCTCAAAATAAAAATGCAAATTGCAAAAACAGTTATGGCAGCTGTTTCAAGCTTCCCTCTGGGATTTTGAACAGCTCGGCATTTAGCATACGCAGTGCCACAACAAAATTGGGGACGCTTTGCGGGATATATTTGAAATTCCTTGATTGGTTTGGAGTTGGTGAATCTGAAGGTTACGAGTACGAGAGGCGCTTTGAATTCAGGAGTTGGCACGAGGCATTTTTAAATTGGGAGACTGCAAGAATGGCTGTATCCATGGCTAAAACCTTTTGGAAGTGGAAGATGGAACTCTGACTGGGTTACAAAAAGTATCTATGGGTAAGTTATCAGGGTTAGCAGATACATTTCGGTTGAGGTTCCTGTAGGGGCAAAGAAAGCAGGCATGGTTGAAGTGATAGTACAGAATTTAAAGTTGGAAGTGATACCTGACACTAGTGATTCACAGCTGGAGGCAGTGAGACTTCAGTTAGAAATGAAGAGGCTTGAATTTGAACAAGCAAAGGAACTGAGAAAACATGAATTGGAGGGATAAGAAAAGGAAAAAGATAAAAGCAAAATACTGCGGATGCTGGAAATCTGAAACAAAAACAAAAATTGCTGGAAACGCTCAGCCGGTCTGACAGCATCTGCAGAGAGGAAGACAGGGTTAACGTTTCGAGTTCGTATGACTCTTCATCAGAACTAAAGAGAAATAGAAATGTGGTGAAATATAAGCTGTTTAAGGGGTGTTGGACAGGTGAAGCTGGATAGAGGGCCAGTGATAGGTGGAGGCAAAGGAGAGATTGCCAAAGACGTCATAAACAAAAGGTCAAAGGGGTGTTGACGGTGATGATATTAGCTAAAGGATGTGCTCATGATGAGTTAAGGGTAGAAAGCAGGATGAGCAAGGTACAGATAGCCCTAGTGGGGGAGGGGTGGAGGGAAGGGATCAAAATAGGCTAAAAGGTGGAGATAAAACAATGGATGGAAATAAATATTAGAAATAATAATAGAAATAAGTGGGAAAAGAAAATATATATATATAAAAATAGAATAATTATTAGAAAAAAGGGGATCAAAAAGGGATGAGGATGGAGGAGAGAGTTCATGATCTGAAGTTGTTGAACTCAATATTCAGTCCGGAAGGCTGTAAAGTGCCTAGTCGCAAGATGAGGTGCTGTTCCTCCAGCTTGCGTTGGGCTTCACTGGAACAATGCAGCAGGCCAAGGACGGACATGTGGGCAAGAGAGCAGGGTGGAGTGTTAAAATGGCAAGCGACAGGGAGGTCTGGGTCATGCTTGCGGACAGACTGAAGGTTTTCCACAAAGGGGTCACCCAGTCTGCGTTTGGTCTCTCCAATGTAGAGGAAACTGCATTGGGAGCAGCGACTACGGTAGACTAAATTGAGGGAAGTGCAAGTGAAATGCTGCTTTACTTGAAAGGAGTGTTTGGGCCCTTGGACGGTGAGGAGGGGGGAAGTAAAGGGGCAGGTGCTGCACTTTCTGTGATTGCATGGGAAGGTGCCGTGGGAGGGGGTTGAGGTGTAGGGGGTGATGGAGGAGTGGACCAGGGTGTCCCGGACAGAATGATCCCTGCGGAATGTTGCCGGGGGACGGGGGGGTGGTGGGGGGTGGGGGGGGGGGGGGGGGGGCGGTGGGCTGGTGGGGGTGAAGGGAAGATGTGTTTGGTGGTGGCATCATGCTGGAGTTGGTGGAAATGGCGGAGGATGATCCTTTGAATGCGGAGGCTGGTGGGGTGATAAGTGAGGACAAGGGGGCCCCTATCATGGTTCTGGGAGGGAGGAGAAGGTGTGAGGGTGGATGCGCGGGAGATGGGCCGGACACGGTTGAGGGCCCTGTCAACGACCGTGGGTGGAATACCTCGGTTAAGGAAGAAGGAGGACATGTCAGAGGAACTGTTTTGGAACCTTTTTTCTAATAATTATGATATATGTTTTATATATATTTTCTCCTTTTCCCACTTATACCTATTATTATTTTTAAAATGTATTTCCATCCATTGTTTTATCTCCACCTTTTGGCCTATTTCGATCCCTTCCCCCTAACCCACCCCAACTAGGGCCATCTATCACTTGCTCAACCTGCTTTCTGCCCTTAATGTCACCAGTAGCATATCCTTTAGCTAATATCACCACCGTCAACACCTATTTGTCCTTTTGTTTATGACATCTTTGGCAATCTCTCCTTTGCCTCCAGCTATCACTGGCCCTCTATCCAGCTTCACCTGTCCAATCCCCATTAAACAGCTTACATTTCACTACATTTCTATTTCTCATTAGTTCTGATGAAGAGTCATACGGACTCAAAACATTAACTCTGTCTTCCTCTCCACAGATGCTGTCAGACCTGCTGAGCTTTTCCAGCAATTTTTGTTTTTGAAAAGGAAAAAGAATTGGAAATGAGGAAACTGGAACTAGCAGACAAAGAAAGGGAAAAAGAGAAATTGTTTCAAAAAGAAATGGAAACGCGAAAATTTGATCTCCAGAGAGAAAAGTTAGTAACAGAAGAGAGAATGATGGAAAAAGACAGAGAGTACCAACTTAAAAAGCTGGACTTTAAAAAGTAGACATCAGATGCTGAGGAAAGTTCTGATGATGAGAAAACCTTTAACCTAAAACCCAGTGGGAAGATGTTTAAATTTGTACAAGCTCTTCCAAAGTTTGAGGAAAGAATTGTTGAAGCGTTCTTTATTTCATTTGAGAAGATAGCTAAATAGATGAAATGGCCACAGGAAAACTGGACATTGTTATTACAATCTAGGTTGGTGGGTAGAGCACATGAGGTTTATGCTTCACTGCCAGAAGAAAAGTTGGTGAACTATGATGTGGTTAAAATAAAGCTATTTGAGTGCACATGAATTGGTTCCTGAGGTACACAGGCAGAAATTTAGAAATATGAGAAAACAGCCTGGGCAAACTTATATTGAGTTTGAGAGAGTAAAATAAAGTAATTTTGACCCGCGTATATGGGCATTAAGGATAGAGATGACATATGCAGCTCTTAGGGGGGGTAATTCTTTTGGAAGAATTTAAAGATTCAATTCCTTCAGTCATTCGAACTCATGTGGAGGAAGAGGGGTTAAAACAGTAAGCAGCAGAGATAGCCAATGATTATGAGTTAGATCATAGAGCTAAACCATTTTTCATCACCCTTTTAAATCAGAGAAAAATAGAAGGTGGGAAGATGAAAGGAAGTTGGGTAGTCAGGAAAGAGGAGGAGTAGGTAGAAATTCCCAGGAAATCTTTTCTCAGACAAAAAGGAAGGTGCTGTGAGTAGAAGTGCCACTTGAAAATTGAGGTGTTTTCATTGTAATAAAGCTGGACACACAAGGTCAGTGTGTTGGAAATTACAGGGAAAATTTGTTGGTATTATTGGGGTGCAGAAAAGTTCTGGAAGTAAAAGTACTGTGGGTTCTGAGGTTCAGGCAGAGGGAAAACCGATGGTTTGTGTACAAGTAAAACAGGAAGAATCAACGATAGGTAAAGAAGTAGTAATGTGTTCACAATTTACCCAAGGGAGTTCTGAGGAGCAGGTTGCAGAAATGTTTAAAGATGTGAAGGGAAATCTTTCCATATGTACAGAGTAAAGATGTTAAAGTTTTAAGAGACACGGGGGCTAGTCAATGCTTAATGTTGTGGGATAATGACATTTGCTGTTCAGAGAGACTATTGCAGGAACATGGGATAGTAAGCGGGATTCATGGAGATGCTAAATCTATTCCCTCATGGAAGGTCAATTTAAAGAATAAGCAGGAAACAGGTGAGGTAATTGTTGGCGTTGTGGAAAAATTGCCCATTGCAGGGGTTCAATTTATTTTTGGTACTGATATAGCTGGGTCCCAGATGTGGGTGAGGCCTATGGTAGCTGAGCAGCCTGTAGAGGTGTCTTCAACAGATATGTTGCAGAGAGAGCATCCTGGATTGTTTCCATATTGTGTGATAACAAGTTCACAGGCTCACAGGCTGATACAGGAAGAACAGAAGTTAAAAGGCTGGGAAAAGGTCTGGAAGTCCAATTAGCTGACACTGTTTTTGAGTAACGTTATTCAGGAAGAAAGAATGGTGGATAATATAGCTGAGGAACTTAGCTCAAGGCACTTGGTAGAGTTACAGGAAAAGGGTATGCAAATAAGACTGTTATATCAAATAGCTTGCTCAGAAACAGAGGCAGAATGTATTCCAGAATATTATTACCTTAAAGGTAATGTTTTAATGAGAAAATGGTGGCCTATCACATTTCAGCAAATGAAGGCTGGAGAGAAGTGCATCAGATTGTTATACCATTTGGATATAGAAATGAGATTCAGAGGATAGCTCATGAAATTCCAATGAGGGGGGACATTTAGGAATTAGAAAGACACAGGTGAAAGTACAAAAGCATTTTTATTGGCCTAGATTGCACTGAGTTGTAGTCAAATTGTGTAGAACATGTCACATGTCAGGTGATAGGGAAACCACAAGCAGTGATTAAGCCAGCACCTTTAATTCCCATTCCAGCATTTGAAGAATGTTTTACTAGGGTCATGATTGATTGTGTAGGACCCCTCCCTATGACTATAAGTGGAAATCAGTACTTACTGACAATAATGATATGTCTACAAGGTTTCTTCAAGCGATACCTTTGAGAAATATTACGGCAAAGAGAATTGTGGAAGAGTTGACTAAATGTTTTACAAGATATGGTTTACCTCAAGAAATACGATCCGATCAGGGTTCAAATTTCATGTCACAGCTGTTTAAGGAAGTAATGAACAGTTTGGGAATAAAACAGTTTAAGTCAACAGTTTATCAACTGAACCACAAGGGGCTTTGGAAAGATGGCCTCAAACTTTAAAAACTATGATGAGGAGGTATGGTAAGGACTATCCATAGGATTGGGGAAAGGGAATTCCATTCCTGTTATTTGCTATTAGGGATGCTCCTCATGCAACATCTGGTTTTAGTCCTTTTGAACTAATTTATGGTCATGAGATAAGGGTATCACTGAAATTGATTCATGAGATATTGATGGGTCAAAATTCAGAAACTACTCTCCTGGATTGGACAGAGTTAGCTATGCAAAATTTAAAGATATCAGAGCAAGTGATGAAAGTGAAGCTAGGCAGGAAAGCTACAGCTCATAGTTTTGTTGCTGGGGAAAAAGTGCTAGTTCTGTTACCAGTACTGGGTGAGTCATTAAAGACAAGGTGGAGTGGGCCTTACAGGATTGAAAATAAACTGAGTGAAGTAAATTATTTAATAAATACTCCAGATAGAAGAAAGGAGCAGAGGGTGTGTCATGTAAATATGCTTAAAAGTACTTTGACAGGGAAGAGGGCCGAAAGGATGTATTATTGGTGATAGAAAGAGGTAGAAATGTAGGATTCTGAAATTGATTTTCCTCTAATCAAATTGGATAATGAAGGGGTGCTTGAAAATTTAAATGTAACATTGAGTTACCTTCCAGACAAATATCAAAGTGGTTATGGGAAGCAATTGCTGTCACACAAAGCTATTTGTGGGAATAAGCTGGGGAGGACAAATTTAGCTATACAGAGTGCGTAGAAGTTTCATCTTCGATAAGGCAACATCCTTATAGATTAAATCCAGCAAAATTAACACAAGTACAGAAAGAAGTTGAACTTATGCTTCAAAATGATATCATTGAGTCTAGTCGCAGTAACTGGAGTTTGCCTATTGTGCTGGTACTGAAACCGGATGGAACACAAAGACAGTGTGTGGACTATCGAAAGGTGAATGCAGTGACAAAAGCAGATTCATATCTTGTACCATGATTGGCAGATTGCATTGAGAAAGTGGGGCAAAATCTGTCACAAAGATTGACTTGCTAAGAGCATATTGGTAAGTACTGTTATCGTAGAGAGCAAAGGAGATATTGGCTTTTGTGACACCAGATAGTATATCAGTTTAAAGCCATGCCATTTGGAATGAAAAATACACCTTCAACATTTCAAAAACTAATGAATAAAGTAATTGCAGGACTGAGCGATTATGCTGTTTATACTGATGATTTGATAGTTTTCAGTCAAACATGGGAGAAGCAGTTACAGCATCTGGAAGAATGATTTAGTCAATTACAAGAAACTAATTTGGTAATGAACTTGGCAAAAGTGAATTTGAAAAATGCAAGTTACTTATCTAGGCCATATCATTGAACATGGTAAGGTGGCTCTGAGAGATGTGAAAGTCAAGGCTATCGTGGATTTCCCCATTACTACAACAAAATGAGAATTTTTGAGATTTCTGGGCATGAGTGGGTTTTACCAGAAGTTTGTACCAAATTTTAGCAGAGTGGTTCCTCCAATGACTGAACTATTAAAAAAGAATAAGGAGTTTCAATGGACAAAGGAGTGTCAGAAGGTATTTAACAGTTTGAAAACTGTATTGACTACAGCAGCAGTTTTGGCCATACCCAATTATGCCAAGCAACTTAAGTTGGCTGTTGACGCAAACGATATAGGCCTTCAGGCCATATTGTTACAAGAATATGACACGGGAATCGAGAAACCGATAGGATATTTTTCACAGAGGTTGAGTGTACAACAGAAAAGATATTCAACAATCAAAAAGGAGACCCTGGGTCTGGTGTTAGCATTGCAGCATTTTGAGATTTATGTGGCAAACAGTTTGTCAGAAACAATTACTTATACAGACCACAATCCTTCAAAGTTTATGGAAAAATTTTGAGACAGAAGTGCAAGGCTATTCAGATGGAGTTTATTACTGCAGCCATTTAATCTACAGATTATACATGTGGTTGGATGAGAAAATATGACTGCAGATGCATTGTCAAGAGTTTGAGACTGAAAAAGGAAAATTGGACATTTAAAACATGGACACTGGACTGGAATGATTTCTGTTGATATGAAGGATTTGAACATATATTGTTATGTTAATGCATGTGTCTGGTAATGTAATGGTGTGAGTATATAGTTAAGTATATGAGATAATGTAAGATGGGTTAAGAAAATGAAGCCATCTTGTAAAATTATGACAGTTTATTATCCAGTAAGGAGGGGAGTGTCATGAAAATATAATAATTTTCATAATATTATTGTGAATTATTGTAAAGGTAGGTTAATAGTGGGGTTTGGATTAGTTTCTCTCTGTGAATGTGTCTGTGGGGTTTTTAATTGAATTGCAGACAGCTAGTCTGAAGCTTCTGAGTTTTTAAAACAGAAGTTAATTTGAAATGCTAAATACATAAACATGGCTGAAGTTTTATAATATGAGGTGAGAGGAAAATTTGCATTTTTATATAAGCCTGAGTTGTGAATTGCAAAGAGATGGTAAGGTGCTACACATAGCCAACAGAGGCTAAGCCAAACAGTGTCTTTATTTTTCCCAAAGATTGCTAATGAGTACAGTGGAAGATCTATATTCCAGAAAAGGTAAAGTTGCAAAGACATATAGGAACAATGAAATCCACATTAAAGAGGGAGAAACGTGTATAAAGGAGGTGAGGTTATGTGTAAGGAAGAAGGCATTTTAAGATCTAACAAGTGTGAAAAGCCTCTAGCCTCTCTGTATGAAGTTGATGTCTACAGGAACAAAAGCTAAGAGAGTTCACTTTGAATATCACTGTCCAGGATATTGTGTGCTTTGCCTGGGTCTGTTGAAATCTATGTTGCTTTACTGTTTCCTTAATGGAGATGCAGCTGGGAGTCAGAGTAACTAGGAGGTTTAGGAGTTGTTATAGTAGTAATTTGTAGACCTATGCATGTGCCTAAAAATCTTCTCTTTTATGAACAAATGTTTAATTTAGTATAAAAGAAAAACCTCCGACTCAGTGGGTTTGTTACTACTGAATTCAAGGTACATATCTTGAAATAAAAAAAAAATTGCAAAACCAGTTGTGGCAGATGTATCAAGTTTCCCTCTGGAATTTGAGCAGCTCTGCATTTACCACCCACTGTGTCAAAACAGTATCAAAAGGACCCATCAAAAACAACCGTCAAAAGTGTTAAAAGCAACTGTCAAGTTGTCAAGGCACTTGAAACTCCCGTCCTTTAAATAATTATTAAAAACTCTCTGGAGTGTTAAAAAAAACAATGCTTGCTATTTCACTCTGTCTGCTGATAAACATCTGAGGGTTGTCATTACTGGATTAGTGTTGCATTACTGATTTTACAACATTACATTATCACAATGGGGTGCCTGCTATTTCATAGTTTTATTGACAGCTACAAATGGTTATGGACTCTTTGAATTGGAACAATGAATTCCAATGTTTATTTTTCTAAAGGATTAAGTACTTGAATGAAATGTTTGTTTTTGAATGAAATGCATAAGTAGTTGAACAAATGCAAATATAGTGAATGGGTTTTTATGAACAAGGGTGTTTTTTTTAAAAAATAAAGTCTGCAATTGACACACAGAACTTTATTTTATTTAATCTTAGGATGGGTCCTGAGGTCTGCCCAAGGTGAATACTGGGCGAGTTGGCATGGAAGATGTAAAGGAAAAGGGTGTTGTGTGGAGAGCATGGGTTGGCACTAAACAGCCATGGAGGTGGTAGAGAGGCACAGGTTGGCACGGAGCCTATGAGGGGCCTTGGGGCTGGTAGAGGGGCACAGTTTGGCATGCAGGATGTGAGGGGTTTTAGGGGGGTCAGTATGGGTTCTGGGGCATTGGGAGAGTTTGTGTGGGGTGAGGGAGTGTGAGGGGTGAGAGTTGTTTTTTTTAAATTTTTTTTTTAAATCTTGGACAAGGTGCTGGTGCATCTGCCCAGTCTACCTCCACACTCAGCAGCCTCTGCACTGTTTCTGGAGTCACCCGCCTTGACTTCCAATTTCATCCGCTCCACCTTGGACCAAAAAGCCGACATTCAGGGGCACTTCCTCCCAGGCCGGGTTTGTGGAGCTGGGAATTGCCCCAACTCTGGGAGCGAACACTCAGGCCTTAATATTTATCGACGTTCATTATCTAACTAACATCACAAGCAGCTGCAATGAAAACAAAAGAAGTTTAGTTTTATAAAGTTTTGAAAATCAATTTATGATCATGGCAAAGTCCTAATCCTTCCACAGCTCACCTGACATACTAAGAGATGTTTAACTGAAACCTGTAGCAGTAATTGTCATTCTCACTTAAATTCACAAATGTGCCATTCCTTATAAGGTAGTGACAAAAAATTCACAGTCTACTCCTTGTAATTAAAAGCTTCTTATTTCACTTATCTGACACCAGGGCAGTTAGAAATCCAGAAATTACTAACTCACATTTTGCAGTACAGTTATCTGATCAGATGAGGGAGCTGCATTTTGCTAAAATGTTCTCTTCTTTGGTCTCTGCTTAAAAGAACAGTATTAGAGGACACCAACATATTTAAAAAAAAACAACTCAAACCAGTTAATAGTCTGTGGTACATCAGTGTGAGATGAGTATAATATCACTGCTGTAGGAGCTGTGTTCTAATTCTCCTTTCCACACATTGCTGCATTTGATGCAACTTCTGCTAACTGATTTCTTAAAGATTAAGCACTTGCATTTTAAAGTACAATCACCTGATAAGTACCAGTGTTTTTAGCTCTAAAAAATGGAATGACTTGATAATCAAAACTCAGCAGTGTAATTAACACAACAAAGTAGGAATTTGTTACAATAATTGAATTATGAAATAATACAAGCTAAGAAACTTTGAACTAAGAGGAGTAGACACTGAATTTGAAAATGCTTTAACAGGAATCACACATTTTCAAATCTTGGTAACGATGAGAATAACTGCAGCAGGTTATTGCAACAACAAAACTCCTTAATACATTACTGTTGTACAACACAGGCTTAACAATTTAACATCCCTGCATTATTCATACAATAGCTATATTATGTTATACTGTTTCTTTAATGCATTAATCTCAAAACATAAAGGACCAGGTATTCAGGAGTTCCTGCTCACAGCCAAATCAGGCAGCTGAATTTTTCATTTGTAAAGTTAAAACTGTATCTATTAAAATGGAGTGAAAGACATATTTGGAGTGAAGTTGGAATGTGTTACAGGATGACTCTGCAATAATAAGGATTTATATTATTTATAAACCAAAAGAGTGACATTGATTGTATAATACTCTAGGAACTCATTCCAGTCCATTTGTTATAACAGCAATAAGGAGCAAGGAAGAATGCACATCTTGTGCATTTTATCTAACTCCAAGGCAAAATTGAGGTTAAAACCTTTGTAAAGCCACACTTTTAAATACATTATTCCCATTGGATGACTGGGTTATGTAGCTCTCACTAATTTTACATGTTGAAATATATTTTCAGCTACTATTTGTGACTCTTCATAGGAGCAGCTCTGATGCAAGAAGGTTCAAAATGAAATAATGGCTTGATTTGTTTTAACCACAATTCCTAATTAGTCAGAAGCGTTCTTTATTCATATCCACAATCTGATTCCATTATACACCTTCCACATAAAATACAGTTTCTGATCAAATCAGCCCTGGGCAAGCTGAATATGTTGTACACATAATGAATAAAAATCTGATTGAGGGTGAACACATCTTGCCAAACAAGTACAACTCAATTTTCTTTTTTAAAAGTGGATCTGGAATATACAGTCGTTAGTTTCTCATGCAGTAACTGTTGCCACAGCTTTACTTGCACATTTTTAATGTTCACACTGTTTATTGTCAATTTTTGGATGCAGGGATTGTGTGATGTACTGTAACCATAAGCCTATTACGACTTACCGAGACTAGCTAGTTGCCTCGGTCATTTCAATCTGGTCAAGTAATTTTCAAAGAGAGTGCAGTTAGCAGTCCATTATGTTATTAAAATGACATTGATCAAACAGTCAACATAATAGGCCGAGGCGAAAATCCCAACTCTTTCTAAGCAAGAGGTTCAGCACCTTGCTGTTTTTTTTATTGCTTAATGGGGTTCAGATTGCAAACAGAAGCTTTCAGTTGAGGAAAGCGATAACCTTCCTTTCCCAGCAGGCTATGTTATAGAGGATATCCAGCAGAGAGTCATTGAATACCATAAATATTCAAACAAGTGAGCTGAACTCATAACCCACAAGCAGTTTCTTACCATTGTCTTCATGTAGAACTTCCTTCCATTATTTAAAGGACTCTAGCAACAGTTTTATTGATGTGGCAGGGCAGTTTTACAAAGTTTGTATGTGCAATGCTATTTTTTTCTCCTGTTCACATGCAGAGATTTTCCAGCCAGCATATTCATCTGCATTGAGCACAAGACATTTAATTGAATGTGCAAAGGGACACATTGGCCCCTGTCACTGTACATGGATGATTGTTATCCCGGGAACTGTGCATAAACATTGGCCTGGGCAGTGGGCGGGGTGGGGGGGAGGGGGATGTGGGGGTGGAATTTTAACTTTATTGTTGGGTAAAGAACGAGTATTAATGAAGCAGCTGCCTGCTGTCGTACATCTCACCTGCTTCTCTTTTCCATGTGAGGTTATATAGTTCTGTTGAAGGGTCATGAGGACTCGAAACGTCAACTCTTTTCTTCTCCGCCGATGCTGCCAGACCTGCTGAGTTTTTCCAGCTAATTCTGATTTTGTTGAGGTATATAGTTGCCGGCCAATTGCCGAACACCCATTTAGCCCTGTGATAAAAGTTAAAAATACCACTATGTCGTTATAAGACCTAGGTTATCTCAGGCCACATCAGCCTTTGGTTGACTGTTGCCCTGAAAATATATCTTCAAGATCTGACTGCTATCCTGGGAAACAGGAATTCACGGTGTAAGATCAGGGCTAACATTCACAAAGTGAAAAGAAAACAACTGATACGAACTGATATTCACAGAGTCCTTCAATTTCCTGAAGCAGGTTTTCCCAAATCCTTGTTCCTCTTTGCATTGACAGTTGCCTCTTTTTTGTCCCATCCAGAACTGGACTTTAGCCAAGTTGTTGGGCTGGAATATTTCGAAGGTGTAAAGAAAGACGTGGGCCAGGATTTTTCCTATGGCGGGCGGGAGCGGGTGGGGGTGGGGGGCAGAGCTGATCGTGACCCAGGATCAGCTCTGCGCCACCATTTTACGCGGGTGGGTTAATTAAGGCCCCCACAGTGTAATAAGCAGTCGGTAGTGCTCAGTGTTACCTGTGCTGGCGGTGGGGAGGGAGGGGGTGGGGGGGGTGGCGGAGGCGGGGGGAGAGTAGGGGCCTGAGCTCTTTCACTCATTCACATGGAAGAGGGCAGCAATCTCCTTGAGACATGGAGCTGCCTTAGGGAGAGTGAATGGATATTAAAATAATTAACGAATTGAATTTAAAATGTATTTAAACATGTCCCCTCATGTGACTGTGTCACAGGTGTGGGAACATGTTTTTATAGTTATGCAAAATTAATTTATTTACTTAATAAAAGCTTCAGGAAACCCCATCGAGCACATTTTGTGACAGCAGGGTGTTCCAAAACTCCTTAAAGCAGATGAGGCATTTTTAAAAAGTAGTCATTGTTGTAATTGAGGAAAATACAGTAGCCAATTTTCTCAAGGCAAGCTCCCACAAATAGCAATGGCCAGATAATCTCATGGAGAACTCCCCAGCTCCTCTTCAAAAAATTCCCTGGGATATTTTTCCTGGCTGGGAGAGCAGACTGAGTCTTCAGTGTAACATTTCACTCAAAAGAGGGCAACTCTGTCAGTGAAGCACTCCCATGGTCCTGCACTGGGTTATCAGCCCAGACTTTGTGCTCAAGTCTCTGGGATGGGACTGATTCAGCCACAAGAGCGCAAGTGCTGGGCCTACTTCCAACATTCCTACTTCCAACATCCTACTTCCAATATTCCTACTTCCAACATTCCTACTTCCAACATTCCTACTTCCAACATTCCTACTTCCAACATCCTACTTCCAATATTCCTACTTCCAATATTGCTACTTCCAACATGGCTTCGCCAGCCTGAGGTAAAACGCAACAAAGACAACAAATTTCGAGTGGGCAGCTTCTAGTTGCCAATTAAGCCAAAAACAAATACCAGAAGGAGGTTGACTGGTAGTATGATATACGAGAGCCAAGATCACAGATTTCCCAAAACTCATAAAAGGTGGGAGGAAAAGGATTTCCTAATTTTGGAATAGGTTTTTGATCTGGCTTACAACCCATTCACACCACTGTTAGTAACTCTATTCACAACGCTGGTAGTAACTCTATTCACAACACTGGTAGTAACTCTATTCACAACGCTGGTAGCAACTCTATTCACAACGCTGGTAGTAACTCTATTCACAACGCTGGTAGTAACTCTATTCACAACGCTGGTAGTAACTCCATTCACAACGCTGGTAGTAACTCTATTCACAACGCTGGTAGCAACTCTATTAACAATGCTGGTAGTAACTCTGTTCACAACGCTGGTAGTAACTCTATTCACAACGCTGGTAGTAACTCTATTCACAACGCTGGTAGCAACTCTATTCACAATGCTGGTAGTAACTCTATTCACAACGCTGGTAGTAACTCTATTCACAACGCTGGTAGCAACTCTATTCACAACGCTGGTAGTAACTCCATTCACAACGCTGGTAGTAACTCTATTCACAACGCTGGTAGCAACTCTATTAACAATGCTGGTAGTAACTCTGTTCACAACGCTGGTAGTAACTCTATTCACAACGCTGGTAGTAACTCTATTCACAACGCTGGTAGCAACTCTATTCACAATGCTGGTAGTAACTCTATTCACAACGCTGGTAGTAACTCTATTCACAACGCTGGTAGTAACTCTATTCACACCGCTGGTGGTAACTCTATTCACAATGCTGTTAGTAACTCTATTCACAACGCTGGTGGTAACTCTATTCACAATGCTGGGAGTAACTCTATTCACAACGCTGGTAGTAACTCTATTCACACCGCTGGTAGTAACTCTATTCACAACGCTGGTAGTAACTCTATTCACAACGCTGGTAGTAACTCTATTCACAACGCTGGTAGTAACTCTATTCACAACGCTGGTAGCAACTCTATTCACAACGCTGGTAGTAACTCTATTCACAATGCTGGTAGTAACTCTATTCACAACGCTTGTAGTAACTCTATTCACAACGCTGGTAGTAACTCTATTCACAACGCTGGTAGTAACTCCATTCACAACGCTGGTGGTAACTCTATTCACAATGCTGGTAGTAACTCTATTCACAACGCTGGTAGTAACTCTATTCACAACACTGGTAGCAACTCTATTCACACCGCTGGTAGTAACTCTATTCACAACGCTGGTAGTAACTCTATTCACAACGCTGGTAGGCTGGAATTTGAGAGCCCCTCATGCCGACTGGATCTTCAGGTCCCGCCGATGTGAACGGAGATTTCAATGACTTGCCAGCCCTGCCGCAGGGCAACCTGAGGCAAGGGAAGCTGGAAAATTCCGGCCATAGTAACTATTCATTCTGCTGGTTGTTACTCTATTCACATCTCTAGTAGTCATTAAATGTATTCATTGTTAAGAATTATAAAGTAGCTAACATTTAATTATATGCATTTACTAGGGATGCACTTTTGCCCCTCCAACAAGGAACAGGAACTCTGGTTATTTGGTGAGGAGATGCATGTTTGTAATGTGTATTTCTGTAAGTAAATGCTTGTAAACATTGGGTTTTGCTTTTATCCTTCATCAGTTGGCTGTCTGGATTATAACAGTAGTGGGGAATGATTGCTAAAAGGTGAACAGTGGAAGCTAAGAAAAAAATTGAGTCAGGAAACTAAAATCTTAGTAGACATTGTGAAAAATGCCTGAAACAAGTGTAAATTGTCAGAATCCGATTATCCCTCAATGTTCTCAGAGGCAAAACCATACATAAATAAAATAGTAGAATGAAGTGGATATGTGGACATGGGCTGCCTCTCTACCAAAGAGGAAAGGTGGTGTGATCTTTGCGTTTCATTTCCTTTAAGAAGTAGAATCAAAAATAAAGTATTTTGTGAGATGGGATACCTATCAGTTGGATAGTGAAGGTTTGAAGCTTCTGTCAGAGCTCTTAGATGCAGCTGTTTTGATCTCAATCCAGACAGTAACTTTTAAAAAATAATCCGAAACCCCAGTTATTTAGTGAAAGAATGAAGCTACAACATCCCATGGTTTAAAACAAAAGAGGTTTAACTATACAAAAGTCAAGCAAGGCAAATGCTAAATACTCTCTTGGGTAGCTACCTATACTTCAAAACTCAGAATCAAAGTAAGTTAAACATGAATTAACAGGTAAATTGTGGTTGATTATGAACTATAAATTACACATTAACTGACAGATACTATTAAGACAGATCTTATGAATTGGCTCAATGGTCTACTCAGCATATATGTCATCAATCTCGGTCACAAAGTCCTTCCTCGTGGAAAATTTCAGCTCTCCTCTTATTGGATTTAGCCTGATCCTGAGCTGGCAGCAGTGTACAACCAAGCCAAGTAACATGGGTACAAGTCTTCACCAAAATGGCACACATCTGCAGAATATCCTCAACTCTGCTTATGATGGTCTGGATGGCATAGAATGTTATCTTAAAGTAACAGAAACAGCTGCCGCAACTGTATATTTGCCTATTCTCAGCTTCTGGATCTAGCCTCTATCTTCTTCAGCCTGCCTGTACTGCACCACTGGAATCATCATCTGAGCTCTGATGGCTCTGTCCTTTGATATCTTTCAACCAGTTTCAGGCTCCCTTGAAGTTTTGGATTCCAATCTCAGTTTCAATCTTATTTTCCTTAGAAACAAAGAATAGAGGACTCAATAATTGCTAGATTTGAAATATCCAGATGTTGGATGCAGGCATCAATATAATGGAAAGATTAAAGAATGACAATGAAAGCACTTTTATCAGACATGGCTATTACAGCAGAAGACAGAGTTGGAGCAGCAATAATAGGTCAATAAATCCCAGGAATTCCCAAGGAATAGTTCGTGGATGTTTCAGGTGTGGTTTGAAGTAACATTATGTGTTGAATTGTCCAAAATAAAGAGGCAGGGTCCTCGAAATGATACACAATGAAAAGAATTCTGAGGAAGAGGATGAGGGGAATGATGAACCTGAATAAATTATATTGGAAACAACGAGGTTTGCGATGAATGCATTAGTCAAAGAGCTATTTAACTGAACAGTACTAAATAGTGTTTGTACTTCAAAGGTATATGGGACAGATTGGTTATAATGTTATCTTGATTGATGAAGTAATTAGGATCAATGCAAGGTAGGGAATGTAAAAGTGCCACTTGCTTTAGGTTTGGTGATGAAAACATTGAGGTCATTAAAGAGAATTATAAGTTCATAAAATGGCTTACTCCAGCTATTTCACATAAGTACTAATGTAGTCCTTAATGAGATACCTATGCTGCTGAATAAATCTTTTATGAAAAAGGCACAAATAGCTTTAAATTTTGCCATGTAAAAGAAGTTCTCCCTCACATCCTCCTTGCATCCCTTTCCCAAAACCTTAAATCTTTGTCCTGTCCCCCTCATCCTTGTTTACTCAGCTAATGGGAACAGATTTTCTTTGCCTACCTTATCTAAACCTAATATAATCTTGTACACCTCTGTTAGATCTCCCCTCAATCTCCTTTGCTCCAAGGGAAAGAATCTCAGCTTTGCAAACATAACCTAAAATCCCTCATCCCTACAACCACTGCTAAATCTCCTCTGTACCCTCTCCAGTCACCCAAATCCTTCCTAAGGCATGGCGACCAGAACTGAACAAAATACCCTAGTTGTGACCTAACCTGAGCTTTATAAAGGTTCAGCATAATTTCCCTGCTTTTGTACTCAGTACCTCTATTTATGAAGCTTGAGATCATATATGCTTTGCTAACTGCTCTCTCAATATGTTCTGCCACCTTTAAACATTGATTCACATACACCCCCAGGTCACTGTATCCCTGCACACTCTTTAAAATTGTTCCATTAAGTAGATATTGTCTCTCCCTATCCCTCCTTCCACAATGCAACATGTCACACTTCTATGCATTAGATTCAATCTGCCACTTCTCTGCCCGTTCTGCTAGGCTATCTATGTCTTGTTGCAGGTGATTGGTATCATCCTCACTTTATCGATCCTCCAAGTTTGGTAGAATCATCAAAATTTTGAAATTCTACTCAAGATCCAAGTCATTTATGCATAGCAAATAAAAAAGGAATGGCCCCTGCATTGAGTCTTAGGGCACAGCACCGTCTACCATCCTCCAGTCTGAAAAATAACCAGTTACCATGCTTCACTGTTTTCTGTCCTTAACACAATTTTTTAAATCCAACTGGACACTGATCCTCCTATTCCATGGGTCTTAATTTTGTTAACCAACCTTTTATGTGGTGCTTTGTCAAGCACCTTCTTAAAATCCATATATACAACGTCCACTGCATTTCCTTCATCAACCTTCTCTGTTACTTCATCAAAAACTTCAAGTAAATTAGTTAAGCATGATCTGCCTTTTACGAATCCACGCTAACTATCCTTAATGAACTCCAGCCTCTCCAAGTACCTGTCAATTATCTTCCCACAATACATTAAATAAATCTAGAATGACAAGCTAGTGCCAGTAATGGTGATTTTGAGACTACATGATTGTCACAAAAAAACATCTGATTCACTAATGTCCTTTAGGGGATGAAATCTGCCGTCCTTAGCTGGTCTGACCTACATGTAATTCCAGACACATAGCAATGTGGTTGACTCTTGACTTCCTTCTGAAAAGGCTGAGCAAGCCATTCAGTTGTATGAAACTGGGAACAGAAAAATCAAATAGGAATAAAACAGGACGAGCTACCCAGCACTGACCTAAACACTGGAAGCAATGCCACACTGAGCTCAGATGATCCTGCAATGTCCTCCTCATTAACATCTAGGGGCTTGTGCCAAAATTGGAGAGCTGTCCCACTGGTGAGTCAAGCAACAGGCACTCAGGGTCATACTCAACAAATCACACTTTAAAGTCAATGTCATGACTCCTCCATCACCATCCCTCTCCCACTGGCAGGACAAACCCATAAGTGATGGTGGGGCACACTGGCATACAGTTGGGAGACAGTGGTTATGAGAGTTTTCAACATTGATTGTGGACCTCGTGAAGTTTCATGGCATCAGGTCAAACATGGGCATGGAAACGTCCTAATGATTATCACCTACCACCCTCCCTCAGCTGATGAATCAGTATTCCTCCAAATTTAAACTTACTTGAAAGAGACACTGAGAGTGGCAAGGGCACAGAACATGCTCCGAGTGGAGACTTCAATATCCATCACCAAGAGTGGCTCGGTAGTACTACTACTGACTTGAGTTGGCTGAGTCCTGTAGCATATAGCTGCTAGACTGGGTCCGTGGTAGGTGGTGAGAGAACCAACAAGAGGACAAAACCTACTTGATCTTGTTCTCACCAATCTGCCTGTTACAGATGCATCTGTCCATGACAGTACTGACCAACACATTGTCCTTGTGGAGACAAAGTCCCATCTTCACAATGAGAACACTCTCCTTCATGTTGTGTGGCGCCACCACCATCCTAAATAGAAGCTGGGCATCCATAAAGCTCTGTGAACATTCAGCAACAGCAGAATTCAACCACAATCTATAACCTCATGGTCCACTGTGCCATTATTATCAAGCCAGGGGACCAACCCTGGTTCGATGAGCAGTGTAGCAGAGCAGGCCAGGAGAAATACCAGAGATACCTAAAAATGAAGTATAAACCTGGTGAAGCTACAGCACAGGATGTCAAACATGCTAAACAGTGCATGTAATAGACAGATGTTCCATAATCATTCCACAACCAATGGATCAGAGTCTGCAGTTCTGCCACATCCAGTTGTGAATGGTGGGCGGACAATTAAACAACTAACCAAAGAGGACGCTCCACAAATATCCTCATCCTCAATAATGGGGGAGCCCAGCACGTCAGTGCAAAAAGACAAGGCTGAAGCATTGGCAACCATCTTCAGCCAAAAGTGCCGAGTGTATGATCCATCTCGGCCTCCTCTGGAGGTCCCCAGCATCACAGATGCCAGCCTTCAGCCAATTCGACTCATTCCACGTGACATCAAGAAACGGCTAAAGGCACTGGATACTTCAAAAGCTATGGGCCCTGACAACTGTAATGCTGAAATCCTGTACACCGGAACTTGCCATGCACCTAGCCAAGATGTACCAGTACAACTGCAACACAGGCATCTACCCGACAATGTGGAAAATTGCCCAGGTATGCCCTGTCTACAAAGAGCAGGTCAAATCCAATTTGGCCAATTACCGCCTCATCAGTCTACCCTCAATCATCAGCAAAGTGACACAAGGTGTTATTGACAGTGCTATAAACTGGTACTCGCTTTGGGTTCTGCCAGGACTTCTCTGCTCCAGGCCTCATTACAGCTTTAGTCCAAGCATGGACAAGATTGTTGACACACTGCTGGTAGTAACTCTGCTCGCATTGAGACTGCATCGTGAACAATTCACTGCATGCACCTATTTTGCATGCCTGATGCACCTATGAGGTCTGACATAAAATCCTGATTTGATGCATAGATTATGCTGAGCCCCATCATTTTATCTCCAAATACGTAAGCCAGAAGAAGAAAACCTCAGACAGGATCTTGCCCTTGGCGGGTGTGCTCAGTGGGGTCAGGTGGGGGCAGTCAGGTAGCCAAGCACTGCCGGCGATCGGCACCGCACTGCGATTTTACGTGGGCAGGCCGGTTAAGGGACTACCCGATGACATCGGGACACTCGTCCGACATCATCGTGTGTCATTTTACGTTCGGTCGGGTGTATGTCCGCCCGCCTGTGAGCCGAGCTCAATATTTTGCCCCTAGGGCCTTGTATTAATTGGCTCTCTGACGCTTTCAGGTAGTGAAAACTCGTTATGGTCCCTCTTAAACTTCCCGAACCATTTTGTTTTAGAAAACGTTGACATAGTATTCCTAAATATGTAACTATAAAGATACATTTGGTGAGCGATATGCAAACTAGTGTGTTTTAATATCGGATAAAGTTTATATTTATTACAAAGAGTGAACTAAGTGAATTTTAAAAATGAACCAATGTAAATGACACAGGGACTATACACAGAATTAATACCAACTACACTGAATTACCCCTAGAACTAGGGGTCACTGTATAAAAATAAGGGGTCACCCATTTAAGGCAGAGATGAGGGGAATTTTTTTCTCTCAGGGGGTCGTGAGTCTTTGGAACTCTCTTCCTGAAAAGGTGGTGGAAGCGGAGTCTCTGAATATTTTTAATCCAGAGCTAGATAGATTCAGATCAGCCATGATCTTATTGAATAATAACAGAGCTGGTTCGCGGGGCTGAGTAGCCTACTCCTGCTCCTGATTCGTATGTTCATATGCAGCAGCCCACAATCCTCCTGGACTGATTATGGAAAAAAAACAGAATTAATTTGAACGCATAACTTTTTGTTTTCTCCCAAAGGATTTCTAAGGAGCGTGCTTAGACAACTCAGGAAAATCGAACAGAAAATTTGTTCCCAACGTACAGGAAGGAACTTGTCAGGCGGAAAAAGGATATGGGATTGTTTGCATGCAAAACCTAGTGCTCATATTCTGGATCTTTCCACACTGACCACACGACAAGAAAACCCAATATTTCCTCTACCGGACAAATGGAAGGAAGGGTGTGAAATTCATTGAGTGACATTATCATCTTATACCCACACCAGTGAGGAAACCAAACTTACCACAGCTGATAATGCAAAAAGTAAAATGGTGCAACCACACCCCCCCTTCCCTGACCCACCTCCTTTTGACATTACTAACAAGCTGTTCTGCTTCTGTCTGTGACAGGCAAGCGGTTTCAGCTAATGTGTAGAAAGCTGTTAGACGGTGTTGCTGTACCAGTGTTAAATCCTGACTTTCCTTTTCATACACAATGTTCTTTTCATCAAGATGCCTAAGGGGCAGAAAATAAATTGTCCATTTGTGAGAAATGTTCTCAAATCCAATGTTGTCCATCATTTAGATACACGCAGCTCTCATTTTTTTGGAGAACCAAAAGAATCATTTGCAACTTTCAACAATGATCACAGTTAACCCAGGTATGGCCTCACACATTGTGCAAAGCTTCACTAATATCAGGACTAAAATCCAAACTTATTAAAACATAATAAGATTTATGTTAACCCATATTCATATAATTCGCAATACATTTTTATTCAGAAAATATGTGTATTGCTTCTCTAATGCAATTCAATGGACTAAAGAAGCACTTTATAACTCAATAATCTTATTGTTTTATGGCTATATTGATAGCTGAAAAACTCAATTAAAAATGCACAATGCAGTTCTATAAGCCACTATCAGTGCATTATTATATTATTGATCAGTTGATCTAATTATTTTAAATTATACAATAAACAAGGACAGGTCAACACAAGCTGAAGTATTGACACAAACTCTTAAGGATTCGCAAGCACAGTTTAATTCCATTTCCATCTCAGGTCTGACTGTCAGTGTAACACAAAGGCAAAACTAACGGAAGGCATAATCTAAAAATAATGAGCAAGCTAATGAACTATTATTTATACAAGAAGATAGAACATCAACGTTTTTTATGGACTGGAAGAGATCTAAATTGAAATCATTTTTTTTAAAAACTAATTTTTGAATAATTTTGCATTTTGCAATGGTCAGCTAATTTTAAATCAATATGAATCAGCAAACATTCATTCTGTGAAAGCAACCGAATGCCTTTAATCTTTGTGTTATGAACACCTTTAAGCAAATTATTTTCTCTGCATTGATTTTTTTTGTAACCAATCCTTCCTGTTCAATTGCACAGTGCATATTAATAAATTATTGACTGGGCTGTTTTAGTGGCACTGAGGGCAGATTGTGGACATAAGGGACCCAGGATAGTGAGCTTGCCAAGCCCCCACCTCGGTTAATAATGTTTCAACACATCCTGTTCCATTCATGGTGTTGTCAGTTAAGTGATATCTGAAGTTTACTGGTTATTTTTTGCAAGGCTCTTATAGGGGACACTGTTTTGAGGAATGTATTAGGTAAGTCTGGCTTTAATTTTGGGAGGAATAGCTAAATGACAGAAGAATGTTGTAGAAATGTGTTATTTATGTAATTATATTGTATATTTGTATGCATTTTATTCAAGTCGACGCACTCCTTTACTTTATTTCCTGATGAATATTTTGGTTGGTTTGGTTAGGGAAGAAACTTCTATTGATATTTTGTATCCCCTACTGAAAAGATAAGGAGCGCTATCAGGTGAAAGTTAGCATTCTCTGGAAAAATGCCCCTTTCCTGGCCTATTAATCAATGAGAATTTTCATTATAACTTGTGAAAATAAATTCTAATTTTAATGGTAATTTTAAGAATGAGCGATGTGAGTGCGAGATTTTTATAATCTTGGGTTACAATTCTGTCTAATCAAATTTACAATGGGCCAGATTTCACAGTCTGTGATGAAGCATTGGCAACACCACTCAACTCAAAGAAAGCCACCCACAAAGATCCAGCAATCTCTGGGGCGTGGATTCCCCCTTTCCCGACATTAGTTTGCACCTAGCACCAAGTCAAGGGGATCGCCAAGTGTCCAGTAACAGTAATGTGATCATGGTAAGGAGCCAATCACATTGAAATATTCTCACAGACAGCAAACCAGGAAGTGAAATGCACTGATTATCCTAAGCTTTTAATTGAATTTGACAGAGAGTGAAATAGGTGATTGGGAGATACACATAGGATTAAGGCAGAAACTGAAATGTCATAAACAGATTTCAAAAAATTGAAAATACATTGGAATTTTTAAACCAAATAGAGTGATTTGATATTTCACAAATATAAAATTAGTTTTTCAGGACCAGGAAGGTTTTTCAGCAGTAAAAATGTATGCATTATCAAAAACACAATTGCACCTAATTCAACAAGATGTAACTTTTTCAAGGGTTTTTACAGCAATTCTGGTTTCCATGTTTAATTGCACATGTGAGGACTGTTAATTCATTCTGAAGCCAGTTGAAGTAGGGAGTCAGACACCCAATCTTATACATAATACTTGATTTATTTACTGAATGCAACATTTCAAATATATGTCTCTTCACTAATCAACCATCCAATAGCCTAGAAATCTCTTTTTAATTCTTTTGAGTATCAATGAAAAAAGCTAATTAACAAATTAACTAATAAACAAGCTAACAGCCCCTTAACGGGAACTGTAACAAAAAGACAAAAGTTGAGAAGAAAATTATCAAATTAAATTCAAATAATGTTCCCAGGGTTGATGATGCACTCCAGCCCCTGCACCACCCACCAGCCATCGAAGGCCATAAGCATACCGGTGGACACCACATACTGCCTCTCCAGGGACACCTGGGTGTGAACGTAGCCGTGTAAGAGGGGCAGACAGTCAGGTTGAAAGACCCTCCCCACCGACCACCTACAACCTGGATGTGTTAATGGCCACCTTGATCAAGCCCAGGAGTAGGCTTATAAGGAAGTCCTCCACCCTGCCCATCCCCCCACACCAGGCAGCCAAAGATCAGGACCGTGAGGCTGAGTGCAAAAATTTCTCTTCATATACACTCAAGGTATTTAATCAATCAATGCCCTCTACTTTTATATCCTTAATTTTAATAATACAATTAACATACCATTACCAGATTGCACTCTTTTCTTTAGAGCAAAATTTTATAACACACAGACAATATTTCAAAACAAAACAAAGAAAAGAGAAAAAGAAAATGAAATGGTTTTCCATATTCTGTACACCATGTCATAATACAATACACCCCTCTTCTAGGATCTCCAATAGTCTCTTTGTTCAAACATTCCTTTCTGTAAAGCAATCCAACAATTGATGACTTGCATCAACCCATTTGATCAGGAGATTTCTTTCCTTTCTAGCATCTCCTTTACAAAAGCAAGGTCAAATCTTAACCTTTTCTCAGTCACACTTTTTGTCAAATGTACATTCTCCCACAGGGAACAACTATCTATGTAATACTGAACAGGCAAACTATTCTCAGAATGCCTCTTGTATAGAATTTCCCTTAAAACATTTGACAAGTAAAACCCCATATCAATTGCTTCTCTAAGAGCCAGTGTTTCTGCAGTGCTGACCACTTATTCCTATGAATATGTGGCCAACACGGATAAGAACATTTTCAGAATTACTTTTCTCACCATGGGGAAGTCCACTCTAACATCTTGATATCTAAGTGGCTCTTCAGAACCTCGGGTCTTGTTTTGGCCACACATGTCCCGTCTGGAAGGATTTTTTCCATACATGTCCAACTATATAATAAAGCTCTCCTCTATCTGGCACTTCAGAGTTGACACCAAATGCTTTTCAACTGTCCAACTCTTTTTGTTTTGCCTCTCTTGTTAATTTATCTTCTAATTTGTCAGGAGCCACCAAACCTTCCCAGTCATAAGGGCTTCTACATCTAGTGGTGTATCTAGATTGTTCTGCAGTCCTTGTTCTATTGCATCATCTAGTCAAGCTACGGCCCCCACTTGCACTTCAATGTCTTTCTGGATGATTATTATAGGATCCCTCCCTTCCACGATCAGAGGTTCCATCACTGGTACATGATTATTTTCCAGTGCAAGAGTCAATCCCAGATCCACTATGAGAACTCGCACTGTGTTTTCTTGCTTTTGATTCTTTCACCCATTCTCCCTGTGGTGATCTTAGTTCTTGGGCACTTAGCTAATATTTGAACTTGCTAATAGTTTTCCCTGCTCTCCCTACAACAGTCACATCTCTCCAGTCACTGGACACTTCTCTATGTACATCACCCAAGTAGGCAGCTGTCTTCTGGGCAGGATAGTCCTGTCCTATGTGTCAGTCTCATCCTGCCTTTCAGCATCTGGCCCTTGATCTATTGTGGTATGTTCGTCATAACTATCAAAAATATGAGTATGTAAGGCACAGGGTGCCTCGTCTCCTTCTATTAACTGATCAGATTCTGAAAGTTTGTAATCAATCTCCATTGATCATGATGAATGGAAGTTAATAGTTTGATTATCATGTTGGAGAACCATTGTCTTGCCTTCACATCCTATCACTTTACCCAGAACCTTCCACTCTTTGTGACCCTCGCTTTTATAGTATACAGGATTTACAATTTATCTCGGGCGGTTTTATATGACATCTTGGAGCTCTCTGAATTTTTTCCAAGACTCAGCCTTGATGAATGCCTCTCCTCCCTGCATGTAAAGTATTCAACTGTGCAGAGGAAATTGAGCTAATTGTCATCCCTTCTAGGTCAGGGGAATATCAGACAGCACAGAAGGTAATTTGGGATTCCTCCCATAGAGCAATTGATAAGGTTTACATTCCACAACCAGAAATGAATTCTTAACATGAACTGCCCATGCCAGGGCAGTTGTTACCTTGCAGTTTGGCTGATCAGATAAGATCTTATGGAGCATTGTATCGATCACCACGTGATTTCTTTCATAGTGTCATTGTTGAAAGGACTTGCAGCTGTGTTGCACACCACTACAATATTCATATTTTTTTTACACTTTAATTTATTTATTCTTTAAACTCATCAATAGCAAATACACCCTCCCCTCCCCATTATCAGTCAGAATTTAGCCAGTGCTCCAAATCCAGTCCCTATAGCTTTGGCTACCATCAACCTTTTGTTCTCACCATGTATCACAATAGAAAGACTGAATCTCATTGCCATGCGTATAAATTGCAAAATGAAAATGTTTCGTCTTTGTTCCACACCATTAAATCCATGGCTACAACTTCATTAAAGTCTTGTGTCAATGGAAGACATCCAATGGGACATAACGACATCCTCCAATACTTCTAACATATTTCACATTTTTCAGCAATCTCATTGATGAACCTTGTATACTCATCAACCACGCCTGCATCCTTTAGTAGGATTTTAAATCTGTGACTAGGGTGAGCAAGTTATTTGTGTCAATTTAAGACGATTTGATTTGTTTTCTTTCCAATTCTTATCACCCGATGTCATTAACACTTATTTAAGGTTCTGATTAGAAATGTCAGGTTATGCTAAAGGGATACACTATGTCCTGATTGGTTAAACTGCAGATCCACTGACTTTCTAAAAACAATTGCTTTATCATGTCTCATGTCTAGTTTCTTTTGTGCCTTTTTAATGGGAGGCTTGCTCAGCAGCAAGGTACCTCATTAGAGATGACATCAGTACTAATAAAGTTGCTTACTCCAGCTATTTTGCATAGAATCACCACTCTTTTTAGTGACCCCAATATGTTGTCATCCCACAACCTGAACCAAGTATAACTTTCACACTCTCTGACCTACTTTACTCCTAACTACTAAGTGAATCTAAAGAACTGCATCCACTATCTAACATGGAATAATTAGGTGAATCTGCGGCTGATACACTCATTACCAGACTAAAGCACCTTGCGGCTAATACGATTCGCTCAGACTGATTATCATCATCAGCTTTAACATCCAAATTCTCTGTGTCATGCGTCCTTTTGAAAACCTTTCTGTTCCACTTTGGGTGGTTCATCGTATAATGACATTTTGAGTCATACCTGAAGCATCTGTTAACTGTTCCGTAGGCGGTCCTGGGCTTTATTCATCTATTATTACTTATCTAATCTAGATATATCCAGATCTGCCATAAATGCTTTCATCCTCATTTCTCCTGTTTTTAACTTTACAGCCATACTGATGCCTGTGCCCCATATCTGAACAATCACAAAAGGCTGCACTCATTGAGTCCTCTCTCCTCTGTGACACTGCAGAACATCCCATCTATGCCATCAAGGCTGCTGGAAATGACTGCTTTCCTGGGAATTTTTTTAAAGCAGCAGACATTTGATCCAAAAGGGTATCTTTTTCTGAGGACCAAAAGCCAATTAAGACCAGGAGTCCATCCATACGTGACCTTAGCACAGTCCAGCAATTTAAGTCCGAGTACTGAATAAAGAATCTCCAAACTGAATTGCTGCAATCTTTTATACAGTCTGTTAAAGTCTATGATATATTCCTTTATGGAATGACCATCCATCTTTCAAAATCTTCAAACTCTGACCATGCCTCGTAGGCGTCTATTTGATCATCTTTCTTGTAAATTTCATCCATGAAGCTTAAAATAGAACATCCAAAATTTCATCAGTATCCAACTGACAGGCATCCAGCTCACAAAATACTTTGCTTCTGATGTTGCTTTGTTAGGAAGTGAGAATGCCAAGGCTACAGTGCCCCACCGGGCAACTAATGCTGTAAAAAGGGAACATGTCTTCCATACTGAATCTCTTTGGTGATCTCTGCAAGGATTCCTGCGCTGAGGGAGTTCTGGTCAGGGATTGGAAGTCTGGTCTTTTTAAATGTATCCAGGTAGCTGAGCAGTTTTCTGTCTGACCAGCATCGTAAACAAAAGTTCTAAATCTGACCAGAAGATTTGAGCATAGAATTATTTAACATTTGCAGCACAGAAACTGGTCATTTAGTCTAATTGGTCGATGCTGGTGTTTATGTTCTATGTGAGCGTTTTCCTACTTTAATTTATCTCACCCTGTTAACTTACCCTTCCGTTCCTTTCCCCCTCATGTACTTATCTAGCTTCCCCTTAAATGCATCAAAGTTGTTTCTATAATACCTAGAGTCTTCTATTTGCACTTGTCTTTGTTGCCAAGTTTTCTGACTGAGATTTTGACCTGCTGCAACTGCTACTGAGGTTTTGGTACACATGACATTTATTTCGCCTGGTTTCTCCCCTGATTAAGTTCTCTCTCTAGGGCTCTGTGGACCCATCTGTCCTGAGGTTGTCAGTTTGGATTATTGTTCAGTTACCTCCAAACATACCCAATCATCAAAAGCCAGTGATGAGTAACTTAGGAAGTGATTTCCTCTCTAGGAACCTTTCCCATCCTCTCCCAGATGATCTAGTCAATTTGTCTCCAAGTTACAATGGAAATTTGACATCTGGATAGCTGTCTTTCATTGTTTGGCTTTGTTGACAGAAGAAGTGGATGAAGAAGGGCCTCAGCCCCTGGTCAAGAGGTGAATCAACATGATTGGTGTAGACGTTACCAAGCTGTGTGTTAGTCGGATTTTTGTTATGTGGTACAGTGTGACTTTGGCACACAGCATGCCATGCATTTTGCCATGGTTACAGTAGTTTTCCATTTACCCTGATGTAATCAGTCACTGATGTCAACTACTTCCCATCCAGCCTAGCACACTGTCACAGAAACAGGCAAAACTTCTAACGGCATTTCTAATATCAATAGTATCAAACAGAAAGGATATATTTTTTTAAAAAATAACAACGATAATGATGCTTGTGTTTGGACCCTTTGCCAATGCTTTAATTAACTATAGGGGGTTAGGTGTGTGCTTCTTTTGATGCATGAACACAATTGAAGTTAAAAGGGACCAGAAAAAGTAGTCTATTTAAGTCAGTGACTAATCACATCAAGAGCTGCATAATATCACTGAGGCCCCTAGTTCTGAGGGCAAAATCTTCATCCTTGGTGTTCCTAGACCAAGCCAAAGCGTGGCCACTGACATTTCGTAGCGATATGTTGAACTCTTTGTTTAAAGCAATTTCAATGCTGCAGTGGTAACAATATTTTCTGATAGCAGAGAGGTGTTTGCATTATTCAGAATTCTTCAAATTTTCTTGTTCCATTATGCTGCTGAAATTACTACAGAAAACTCTTTTCTAAACAATAAGCAACATGCTTGCTCTGACCACAATCTCCTTCAGCAAAATAAACATTCTCATCATATTTAACCTTTGCTTTATTGACAAATGCTTTAATGCCTTCTAGGCCTCTCTTTAAAAAAGGCAGATCCTCTAAACATTCCTCACATCCATTCCCCATGCTATTCACAACAGGAATTTGGGAACTTAGACTATTCATTCAGTCCAAGTCTGGTGGATAACCATGTACGCTGACCTGCTATTATATAACCATAGCATTCACAAATTGAAACCAGAATGGGTTTTATCAGCATCACTGCCACTCAGTCTTATTTCCACATTTTCCTTTTTCTCGCACACACCGGCATCAAACGCAAAGCTCCAGAATACAGCTGCATGATGTGCATCTGTGAATTATGCACTTGACTGGTTTGATTTGACCACAAGCAGAATTCTTGCGTATATTAAGGTATCTGAGACATTTAATGTGGCAGCAGATCAAACCTTAATAAGCCCAATACAAACAGAAATTCAGAGGCAGTGGCATAAAGGCTAGAGGCCCTGTCATGGCTGGCATGGTTCAATCAAGTTTAAGGCTGCTGGAGCCCTGAGTATGTACACAAGAAGTCATTTTGAATAGTAATGGTGATTAATCAAGGAAAATTAAACTTTAAGCGTCAGTAACCCACTCCTTCCTGGCTGCTTTTTGTCTGTTTATTTAGTGTAACCTCTACTGGGGCATTACTGACCTAGAAATATCAGAAATAGCTACAGTTGCAACCAAGCATAAACAAAGATATTTAGCAAAGGCAACAGAAAGACTTCAGTTATACTCAATCAACCAACCACAAGATAGGCATCAGTTGAAGTATTGTATATTTATTTGTGTGGCTAAATGAAAATAAATTACATGCTAATTGATGCACATTTTGGTTTATTTACATATGAATGTTAGAAAACTGATCCACACAGCAGCCCCACCATTATAAATGAATTAAAGCTATAAAAAATGTCTATTGTATTTGAACCAACATCTGACTACATTTTCTACATTGCTACTTGATTTTACATTTGTAAGTTCAAAAATAATTCATTTCTGTTTGAGTATTAGCCTCTTGGGTTTTGCCTCAATTTGCTTCAACAGAACTCCCAAAATACAAGTATGTTCGTAGACCAGTGGGACTGAGTTAGATCCTTGTTGCGACTACCTCTGTCAATAGAACTTCTCCTACTTCCCTCACCTGCTCTGAGCATCATCCGCTTTGATGATTGAGTGGAGAGATATATCAGTCCCTCCAGAGAGTGGCTGACACTAGAAGGTCCAAGCTGTGATTCTCCATTTTGCAATCAAACACAGCGGCGGGAATCACTGCTGCATGCTGGAGCGGCTGGTCCCACCACAAGCATCAGCGCACCAGTCACAAAGAGAATGGAATCGGTCAGTGGGCATTTGGCTTATGCTGAGTCGGGTGTTGTGAGGGTAGTGAGTTTGGAAGGGGGTCAGCCCAAAGTTTCCAGGTGGAGTCAAGAGGAGCGCTCTTCCTGGCTTCACAGCCAGTCAAATAAAACATTTTCTTCTTACATTTCTGAATGCGACTAATACTCCCAAAGGGATCGATAATGGATGTTGACCCTTCATGACACCTGTCTTACAGGAAGCCCTGGGAGGTGGAGATCAGAAAGGCATGACCGACGGCTGGCAGTGCCAGTTTCCTTGGGCAGAAATCAGGCACTGTCTTATCCAGCTTCTAGATTGCTTAAGTAAGTTGGTAGCTTCAAATATCCTCAGCCGGTGTGCCTACTCCTGATTATATCTGTGACCTCTGTTGCCATGTGTGTTTGTGTAAAGGATCATGGGTAATTCTGTGAACTAAAGAACAGAAACTTGCATTGATATAGCACCTTTAACGCAAGCAAAGAAAAGCAAAGCCAAAGGACATCAAGACAGGAAGGGAGCATTAAGAAGGATGAGCTGGAGGAAATTGTGACTCATCCAAGACTTGAAGTAAGACAAACAGTCTGACAGCAGGGAGGCAGTCAAACGTGGTGAGAAATGGTGAAGGATTAGAACTGGGTTCTGCCAGCCTATGTATGAAGGCTAACCCTGTGCCTGCTGATGGTGCCAGCAAAGGGTAGCATGTTGATAAGGAACAGGGGTGGGTGGGAGGTCAATTACAATGAAGTTAGTAAATCAAGTTGTGAATCTGATTGTCACAGTTTTCGGCTTACTGTCTAGGCATTTTCTTAAGTTCAGAATTATAACATTTACAGAATTAACTCATTAAACATCCAATTGTGTTTTCCTTAGTAACATACACCTATGTAGCCCATTGCAGCATGATCTATCTGTTGACTGAGCTGATGGTTTTTATTTTAGGATCATCTTGTATGATCTTTGGTTTTAATTCCATAAATGCTATCGCTAAATAAACAAAACACAAATAATAAGTTTCGTACAACTAAAATGCAATAAAATCTCACTGTCACTGGAATATTGCTGTTCTGGGCACCATAAGAAAGATGTGAAGGCATTAGAGAGAGTGCAGAAAAGATTCACAGGAATAGTTCCAGGGATGAGGGACTTCAGTTACGTAGATAGATTGGAGAAGTTGGGACTGTTTTCCTTGGAGAAGGGAAGTTGAGAAGAGTTTTGATAGAGGTATTCAAAATCATGAGGGGTCTGGATGGAGTAGATAGAGAGACACCATTCCCATTGGTGGAAGGATTGAGAATGAGAGGGCACAGATTTAAAGCAGTTGGCAAAAGGAACAATGGAGACACGAGGAAAAGCTTTATCGTGCAGGGAGTGGTTAAGATCTCTAAGGTGCTGCCTGAGACATTATGATGGAGCCAGACTCAATCCGAAAGAATATGCAGAGTTACAGGGAGAAGGCAGGTGAATGGGACTAGGTGAATTGTTCACTCAAAAAGCCGGCACCGATACGAAGGGTTGAATGGCCTCCTTCTGTGCTGTAACAATTCTGTGATTTCCTGTCAACCCTTCCCCATTATAAATTCCCCTATCCCCATTTGTGATGGAAACTTGACATAGAATAACTACACCCTCCCAATAATGGGAATGCTGAAAGACCTCAGGTTTCACTCTCTCAATTCCTATACTTGAATGAACTCTACTTCTCTGCTTCCCAAACAGCAAGAACTTTTGCTATTTAAGTATAAATAATATGAAATCAAAGTTGCATACAAAATAAGGAAGGAATATACAATAACAATATGGTGTCCAAGTGACACCTGTGCTCTCCAATTTTCCCAAAGACATGTCATAGGGGCATGATCAAATACAAACACAGACATGCAAACATAACCAGCAGATCTCACAGGGCTTAGCCCATAGCCTGGTGGAGGGACCCAGTTGACTGGAACCAAAATGCAGCTGATCTCTTTCAAGTCATCAGGCTTCAACATCTAACAGTATTCTCACCCAGAAATGCCTTCCACCGACCAGTGAACAGAGCCTATTTGAACACGCAGTTATTCTGCCATTCACTTTCCACAACACTGATCACTTCTCCTTGTTAAGTTCCAGATTTTCACTCCACCATTGCCAGAAATTTTAAATAAATGCCAGTTTTACTTGAAATAAAGATATTGATAATTAAATCTCCAGTTCCTTCAAAGCCTTATTGAAAAAGCGAAGGAACTCTGAAATTCTTACAGGATGAAAGGGACATTCTCTTTTATCTTTGAACCCCTGACGATGCACAGCTTGCATTGTGGGACATTTTGCTAAACACACATGTTTACATTGCACAGATGAAGTAGAAAACTGTTACCACCATGTTTCATATCCTGATGATGTGGTCTATCTTATCTAGAAAGGCTGATGTCTGACTCGGGTAGTTTCTTCAAACTGGTGTTACAGGTAGGGGGAGAGAGGCAAACTTGAACTCCTTAATTTTCTTGCTGTCTGTCTGTAAGCTGTGGTGTGTTTCCCCAGACCCTCAGCTTGTGAGGTCAATTTTTAAAGGGACTCACAGCAAAGTCTCTTTAGAGTTAAATCAGAAGTATTGTTCATTCATACATTCAAAACTGCAACATCATACACACACAAACACATAAGATGATAGGATAGAGGAGTTTTCACAACTATGAATAATTTAAAAGAAAAAGAGTCAGAGGTTATGGATATCAGTTCATGTGATTGCCAGAGTCCAGAAAGTCAGAGTCCAGTGAGGGTTCATTCACAAAAGAGTTACAATTCAGGCTGGTTCAGCGAGCTGAAGCAGGAGTTGCAGAATTCCTTTAAAGTTGACGGTGACGCAACGAGATGAGGGAGCCATACGGAGACTTGGGGGCTGTTCAGCAGGTAATGGCAGGAATCTTCCAGAGAAACAGGCTCCGAGGAGTTTTAGACTTGATGCAGATTGTTGGTCAACCTGGAGTCCTGTTGCAGTGTTTACAGGCTGGAGGTTAAACAGCAGACTGAGTTGTCAGCCTAGAAATGTAATATTAAATCTTTCTAAAGGCTAGAAACTTAGTTCATCACCTTAGGCGATAGAGTTTGACTATTAGCACCTCTGCAGGTATAATGAGTTTTGATGGCCCTTAACCACTGACCAGGCTAGATAGGCAAGTTATCTGTTGATCCCTGGTTTTGCTGAATATAATGTGTCATCACAATGAAAGGTGTGAGGTCTGACAAGGATGAGGGTTGAGCTTTTGTCCTGTAACTGTTGTTGGAAATTTCCAGAAACTGTAGCCAACTTGAGAATCACGTGACCTATAGTAGCCATCTTTTGGTTCAGCAAAGCTCAGTTCTTAAATAAGCAAAAAGGTAAGGTTTGATTTAAACAGTTTATGATCCCTTTCAGGTCTTAGAGACATGACATTGGTTTATTTACACTATGTACACTATATACATGATGAGCTACTAAGTAGGCACATCTCTCCTGAGTGTGACCTGCTCTTATCTGCTGTACAGAGTCTCTAGCATATGACTGCTGACACCACTGGTGGTGAGCTGCCTTCTTGAATCGCTGCATTCCTGTGGTGTAGGTACACCCACAGTGCTGTTAGGGAGGAGTTCCAGAATTTTGACTCAGTGAAGAAACGGCGATATATTTCCAAGTCAGGATGGTGAGTGGTTTGGAAGGGATCTTCCATGTGGTGGGGTTTCCAAGTGTCTGCTGCCCTTGTCCTTCTAGATGGTAGCAGTTGTGGGTTTGGAAGGTACTGTCTAAGGAGCCTTGGTGAGTTTCTGCAATGCACCTTGTAGATGGAGCAGACTGCTGCTACTATGCGTCAGTGGTTGAGGGAGTGAATGTTTGTGGATGTGGTGCCAATTAAGTGGGCTGCTTTGTCCTGGATGGTGTCGAGCTTCTTGGGTGTTGTTGGAGTTGCGCTCATCCAGGCAAGTGGGGAGTGTTCCTTCACACTGCTGACTTGTGTCTTGTAGAATGTCGACAGGCTTTGGGGAGTCAGGAAGAGAGTTACTCGCCACAGGAATTCTAGTCTCTGACCTGGTCTTGCAGCCATAGTATTTATATGGCTAGCCCAGTTCAGTTTCTGGTCAATGGTAACCCCAGAATGTTGATAGTAGGGGATTCAGTGATTGTAATGCCATTGAATGTTAAGGAGCAATGGTTAGATTCTCTTATGTTGGAGATGGTCATTCCCTGACACTTGTGTGGCACAAATGTTACTTACCACTTGTCAGTCCAAGCCTGGATATTGTCCATGTCTTGCTGTATTTGGACATGGACTGCTTCAGTATCTGAGGAGTCGCGAATGGCGCTGAACATTGTGCAATCATCAGCGAACATCCCCACTTCTGACTTTATGATGGAAGGAAGGTCATTGATGAAGCAGCTGAAGATGGTTGTGCCTAGACACTACCCTGAGGAACTCCTGCAGTGATGTCCTGGAGCTGAGATGACTGACCGCCAACAACCACAACCATCTTCCTTTGTGTTCGGTATGACTCCAACCAGTGGAGAGTTTTGCCCGGTTCCCATTGACTCCAGTTTTGGTAGGGCTCCTTGATGCCACACTCGGTCAAATGTGGCCCTGATGTTAAGGGCAGTCACTCTCACCTCATTACACTACAAAAAGCTCTAGACAAATATTGTGAGCTAAAAAATAAATCCAATCAAAGCCCAGGCTTTTGAGAGAGGTGGAGGCCTTGAGTGAAAACTTCAATGCTGGTATTTTAAGGTAGTAAAGGCAATTTAGTGACAAAATTTAATTTGCTAATTGAAAGCTCATTTTGTGCATTATAAATGTTACCCAGTGAGGGAAAAAACAGCACCATTTTGTTTAAAAAGTATTTTGAGTGATTTGATTGTTTAGTTAGCAACGAAGATGTTAATGAACATGCAGAATGCGTGCATACATGGCAAATTAATTTCAATAGACAAGTCTGAGGTGATGCACTTTGGTAGGAGGAATAAGGAGGACACACAAGCCTTGGAGTTTAGATGGAGTGGATGGAGCCTTTTAAATATGGTGCCCGGATATGTTGGCAGGGCATGAGCCACCCTGCACCTCCCACTGCGCAAAGCGATGGGAAACCCCCGACTGCATAAGTAATTAGGCCAGCGTCACATGACATGGTGCAAATTCCCACTTGCCTCCACCACAGGACTTGATCCCGGATTGGAAAATTCCGTCCAGAGCCTCTGATTATAAGTAGAAATGTACAAAGATTCCCTCAGGCTTTGCACTTTGAGAATTGTAATCGGGGTTATAATGCAGGAAATGTGGCAGCCAATTTGCACACAGGAAGCTCCCACAAGCAGCCATGAAGTAATAACCAGAAATCTGCTTCAATGCTGTTGGTTGAGGGAATACATTTTAGCCAGGAAATTACAAACCATGAAATATTTTACAGCAGAAATAATCAGGTAAAGCTTGGCTGTTGATCCTGACAGTAAAACAAACCTCTGAAACATTCTGGGGACATATAAATCCTCAGCCTTCATCAGGAGATCAATGGAATTCCTCGGAAAGAGGCAGAGATTTGGATGCAGCTGGAATCCATCATTACAAGGCAAAGGATGGCGGAGCTATGATTTGGAATTCTTTAAGCTGGGAGTTCCAGCACATCAGGCTAAGCTGGGGCCCAGCACTTCTGTGGAAAAGAAAACGTTGAAGTTAGGTTCGGTATATCGCCCCACCACAAAGACAAGTGTAAGCCCTACTGCTGGGGTCAAGGCCAGGCTACTGCCCAGAGCCCTAGGAGACAAGGAGATGTTTATTGAAAACAACTCTTTATAGTTTTACCCCCTCACACTTGGAGCCATGGAGACCGTGGCCAAGGTTTGTGGGGGGCATGGCCAGCACAGCCCTCCAAGGGCAGTCAGGCATGGGGCAGTCAAGGGTAGCTGGGTGGCAGAGATGCACCCAATGTGGCCTTTAAACCCCCTTGTATCCATGTAACCAAGATGACCTCCCATTGATCTTGCAAACTGTCAGATCAGTACTGAAGGACACCATTGGGCAAGTGAGGGAATCCAGGGCCATGTCTCAATTGCCATATATTTAGATGAGTGAATAGAATATTGGATAACAGACAGGAGCAAATTCAAGAATCTCATGTTCCCAGCGGGGAGCTTGAAGGGAGTTTGAGTCAGAGGAATGTCTAAACTGCGTGGAACCACACCTTCAATGCTGAGTGTGACCGTTCACTTGGGACAAAGGATTGGTGACTTTACTCTGTAATACAATACGGTTTAATTTAATTACAGAACCCAGAAATTAGCAAAGACTTAGTTGTATGTATACCGCACATTTAGAGTGACAGCCAAGTTAACTGCATTGCGAAGTGCACAGTATAGCTTCACATTCAATTCCTGACCTGCTTCTGGAAGGAAGTGGTTTGAGTCCAGCGCAATGCCTCAGCGATTTATTGGGTTCACTGGGCATTTTTTAATCTCACCCGGGTTGATGCAAATGCTTGGAAGGTGGACACTGCTGAACTTTAGCAACGTTAGTGATGGGGAGAGCCGTGCAAGCTGTAAGTATGTTTGCTTGGATCTCTATTGCCAGACAGGGGAGCTCCAAGCAAGTGGAGCCAGACAATATAAACAAGATACTGTGTGGCTGTAATGGATAGTCTCTGATTGGTAATGCATTTCTCACAATCTGGAACTCAGGCTGATTATAAGCTTTGAATATTTAACTGTCCACTATTGGACAATGCCAAAAAATTATTCCTCCTCAACGTGATAACATTAAACAATGAGTTATGCCAGATCATATGAGCAGCTTCCGACGCCACATAATAATCCTGTGAATAGGTTTGACAGGTTTTATATCTAATTCAAAATAAGGGTTTACAGAAAGGGTTAATATTCCTTCTTTGGAAATGAAGCTAACTTTTCTCAAATTCAGCAGCTTATTAAAAGTGAAACTTTGAAGCCCACTTAAAGGAATTGTAGCTGCTGCTAAACGCTCAGCTGGGTGAGAGCAGCAACGACAGTCAGCTTCGGTCTTCCAAAGCTCATTACTCACCCAGATGCACGTTTGGGTACGCGATGACATCATCCCATCACAAAGACTCAGATGTGTGCCTAACGAGGCAGCAAAAATTGGCCACAAACAGTGGGGGAGGGGTGAGGCACAGCAGCAGCCATTACCAACCAGCCAGCATGAATTCCGCAGGAGTTCAGCAGTATTGTACTTCCTTTGTCTGAATCCATCTTATTAATGGGTCAGACAATCAAATGTTTGACCCACGGAAGGGTTCAATATTCAATAAATTACTGTTTATGACAGATATGCTTGAGCTGTATTTATACACCATTTCAAATCATAGATGCAGTTTATTTCTTTGGTTTAAAGGAATTGCTTCAAAAAACCTTAGTGCCAGGATTTTGCTTTATTTTTTTTATTCGTATAGTTTTATGCAATCACATTCTTGAAGTTCCAGGATAGCCCGAAGAAGCATTCCTTTCTAAAAGGGGCTTGTCGAATTGGACAATCAAGATATGCCATCAGGGCAATTTAACCCTCATCGTGGAATTGATTATTTTTATATGATTGTTCTTGGTTCTCTATTCACTTGGTGAACTAGTCACTAAAAAAAACTTCATGCTCCATGTTTCGAGTTTTGCCCCAGCATTCTTGTTTGAAACCTGTACTCTTATCATGTAACTACAATTTAAACCTCCCCTATTTGGGTGAAACCCAAATGAAGAAATGTTCCAGTTCCTCTTGTGCCAGACCTGAGCAGGGCACGATTCTGTAGATTGCACTGGGCAGGATTGCTGATGCACATTCAGAGCTGAGAAATGCTTAATTTAATTAGCCCGATGTTCATTGCACCAACATTCCTGGCCATGCCTTCAGCTATCTCTGGAATTCCCTTCCTAAACCATCCCTTTTAAATACCTCCTAATACCAACATCTGCGATGAAGCTTTTGTTCACCTGTTTTTATGATCCAGAGTGAGATCTCCCCTGCCATATCCAGTTACTTAGACATTTTCCCTACACTCCCATTTAAAATGAAATGGACCTGTATGTTTCTGGAAATACGAGCTTTTAAAGAGCTGAGGAATTATAGCATCCAAATGATGGAACCAACAGTACATTTCCTTAACCAATGAGATGTAAGGATTGAGAAATAAACATCAAAAGATTGGGAAAGAATGTGAATGAGAGTGGGTGAGTTCAATGTCAGGTACAGAAAGAGAAATAAAGAGAGGGGGAAAAGGTGTGAATTAAGAGAGGAGGAAAAAAAGAGATTGAAAGGCAAAGAAAGATGTTTTGTATGCTAATTTAACATCTTAAATATCCAGCAACAATTTAATATCTGAAAGAGTGACACTTCACGGTTTTAATTGTTTACTTTCAGTGCAAGAGGTGTTGATCAACAGTCATTAACAATTATCACATCATTAAAAGGGTGCTTATGCTATTTAATGGGCAATTAATGTATAAATGCAACCAAAAGTTAATAAAAAGGGAAACATAGAATCTGAAAGTAAACTAGCTAGGGATATGAAAACAGCTCGTGAGAGCTTTTGCAAGTGTAATAGGAGGAGAGTAGCTAAAGTAATCATTGGTCCCTTAGAGGGAGAGACAGGAGGAATTTTCATGTGGAATGAGGAAATTGAAGAGATGTTGAGCTAATATTTTGTTTATGTCTTTGGTAGAAGACACTAGTTATATATCATAAATAGAGGACACCCTAGGGGCTAATAAAAGTGAGTAACTTAAAATTAATATCAGTACAGAAAATGTATTAAAGAAACTTAAGGGACTAAAACTGACAAACATTCAGGACCTGATGGTCTACAACCTAAAGTTCTAAAAGAGGTATGTGCAAAGATAGTGGGTGCACTGGTTTTGATTTTCCAAACTCCCCTAGAGTCTATAACAGTCGTAAAAGACTGGAAATTAACAAATGTAACACCAGTATCCAAGAAAGAAGGGATAGAGAAACTAGGGAACTCCAGGCCAGTTAGTCTGATATCAGTCATTGGGAAAATTCTGGAATCTATTATGAAAGAAGTCTTAATAATGCAATTAGAAAATGATAATATGACCAGACAAAGTCAATGTAGTTTTATGAAAGGGAAATTGTGCAAATAAGGAGGACTGTTATGGATGGAGAGAGGTGGTGGAATAACTTTTCCTCTTTTTCCTCACCTCTTGGTTGTTCAGAACAAGATATATTTTCAGTAGGGGTGTTTTATACCTTTTGAGTGTTGTAACCTTAGAGAAGAGACATCAAACAGGATTTCTGGTGAGGTTAAATCAAAAGAAAGGATAACCATCTTTTTACACAACACCAGAAAGGTAAACACAACAAATACACCCACTCCCTCAAACACATGGGCACATATGCACACGAGAAAAGATGAGTTCTAGAGATGACACATGCACTTATATTAACAGGATAACAAGAAATTAATCACATGAGTCCTTTAAGAAAAAAAACATTTAGGCCTGAATGGTTTCTCTCTCCTGGTTCCTTGAGGAAAAATGGAGGTTGGAAGTTTCTGGGATTTCTTACGGCCAGGATTTTCTGTGCCCACTGCCATCGGGCATGTACAGTGGTGTGAACGAACAGAATGGCGAGAAGGCCAAAAATTGGTTTTACAACGTCGTGAAACCAATTTGTGGTCGTCTGCTCTGCCCACTAATGGTGGGCTATGTTCCCCACCATCAGGTGGCGGGAACCTCAATGTAATACGTCAGCATATCATTAAAAGACCAGCCCGCCGGACTCATCCCCCCACGTCGGTGGGAAAAGATGCGGGTGTAGGACACAGCTTGACAACTGTGACATGCAAAAGTCAGGACTTACCGCCAGGGCCTTGCTCACATTATGGACAGCTGAGGCTGGAGCCCGACAGCAATGGAATCCTGAAGGAACATCCATGGCATTCCAGGTGGATTCTGGCTCTGCTGCGAAGCAGCTCACGGAAGTTGGAAAGTCACCATCGGTGCTCGCAACTGATGATGGTTGAGGGGGTGGGAGAGGAAGGTCTAGGATTGACTGGGAGAGGAAGAGGTGTTGGGGGGTGGGTTGGGAGGGGGGAGTGAAGGTGTCAGGGGGTGAGGTTGGCAGGGGAGGGAGTACGAGGAAGGAGAGGGCAACAGGGGAGAAGATGGTAACTGGGGAGGTAGTTGTGTTGGGGGTGGAATGTATAAGGGAAGGAGTTCAGAGAAGGGAAGGAGTGAGGAAAGGGGAAGGAGCCGGGGTGGGGGACGGATTGCGGAGAGGGGAGGGAGTAAGAGTGGAAGAAGAAGTAAGGGTGGAGGAAGGAGTTGGGAAGGGGGAAGGAATAAAGCTGGAGGAAGAAGTGAGGGTGTCTGAGGGAGTCAGGAAGGGGGTAGGAGTAAGGAAGGGGGAAGGAGGAAGAAATGAGGCTGGAGAAGAGGCAATCGTTTTACCCACCCACTACCGCATTTAGTGCAAATCCGGGATGATTCCACCCTACAAAGTTGTGGCTGAGTTTCTGTAGAGAGGAAATATATAATCTTGCAGTTAAAAATGAATTAGCCCCTCAATTCACTGCCTGAATTGACTGTTCAGACAGGGTTCTGTTCTTCTTGCTGGGTGTTTGTCCCCTTTGTGCTGTGTGATCCCAGGCTGACTTACCCTGGCCTGTCCTTGGAATAATGTGGTTTATTATCTCAAGCCAGTTTCAGTCATGTGATCATCGAATCAATACTTCCATTATCCACACAAATGATCGGATGTCCTAAGCCATTGCTGCACAATTGGAAATGAATGGCAGCTGTTCACACCTGCTTGTGATAAATTGGTTTCTCCAAAACCTCTCTTTGTTAGGTTTTGAGTTTGCAGACACTGAAACCTGGATGTTTCAGGCACGCCGTGACAGGCCAGCAAAAAGTCCATGGATTTTCGGCAGGGCCAGGCAGTGGCTGGGGCTGGAAAATCCCACGCTGAGTCTGGGGTGATCATTGTATTTGAGTTTCTGTAAACATCCAGGCAGTCGGAGCTGGAACTTCCACAAGTGATCATGCATCCTGAACGTCTTTTCGAGAGAGGGTCCTTCACCTGGACATTTACATCTTAAAGACTTTCCAAAGGCATGAGATAGCTCCTGTGTGTACAGAAATCACAAAAAGGTCACTTGACCTCCTGCACTCCATTTTGGGTCAGGTAAATTTCCATCGTTCATGCTGCTTTTACAAAGTACAAATATCCATTGTCTTCACACATTCATGGGTATATGATGTGAGCTTGACAGTAACCAGCAGATATAGTATACTTGGATTTCCAAAAAGCACTTAGTAAGATGTCGCACAAAAGGTTAATACGCAAGATAAAGGCTCATGGTATTGGGTGTGAAATATTACCATGGATCAGTTAATGAACAGGAAGCAGAGGGTAGTGATAAAGCAGTCATTTTCAAGTTTGCAGGCTGTAACTAGTGGAGTGAAGCAATGATCAGTGCTGGGACCTCAGCTATTTACAATCTATATTCATGACTTAGCTGAAGAGATTGAGAATAACGTATCCAACTTTGTTGATGATACAAGGCTAGCTGGGAATGTGGTCTGTGTAGAGGATGTAAAAAGAAGGCAAAAAGATACAGACAGGTAAGTCAGTTAAGTGTGCAAGGTAACAGATAGAGCATAATGTGGGGAGTGCGAGGTCATTCACTTTGTGGTAGTGAAAAGAGAAAAGCAGAATACTTTTTTATAAGGCATGAAACTCCAAAACTCCATTGATGTTCAATGAGACTTGAGTGTGTTTGTACAAGGAGCACAGACAATTAGCATTCAAGTACGACAGGCAATTAGGAAGACAAATGGCCTCTTGGCCTTTATTGCAAGGGGATTGGAGTTCAAGAGAAAGAAAGTCTTGCCAAAATTGTGCAAGGCTTTGGGGAGACCACACCTGGAGTACTGTGCACAGTTTTGGTCTCTATATCTAAGGAAGGATATATTTGCATTGGAGACGGTGCAATAAAGGTTCACTAGATTGGTCCCTGGGATGAGAGACTTGTCCTATGATGAGAGACTGAGTAAATAAGTGTATACTCTCTGGAGTTTAGAAGAATGAGAGGTGATCTAATACAAGCTCCTAAAGGAGTTTGAGAGGGTAGACACTATGGCCTGAATTTTACCCTTGGCAGGCAAGCACGGTAGATCGGCCCATGAGCAGTTGGGTAAAAGGCCCCAGAGCGCTATGTCATCCTGGCTGGCCACTTAACGGACAGCCAGTGTGCAACATGTGCTAAAAAGCGCAGCGCTGCCAAGGTGAGGGGGCAGGAAGAGGGTGGGAGACGATGTTTCCATGGGCGTGGGTGAGCGCTGCGAGACAGCGATTTGCAGGCAGACAGCCACCTCAGGGAGCTGCAGGCCTGAAAATCATCAAATAAAGGTTTAAAAAGCTGCAAAAAAAAATGTCCAGGCATCACAATCAGGCACCTGAAAATATAGCTGATAAAAAGGCCATCCACAGATATTTATTTTTATTTTCCTTCATAACAGAAATTTCATCCCACCCTTGGATGAGGTTTGATGAAAAATGTAAAGGCCACCTGGCTGATTCACCCGTCCGCCAACTGTAACGTTGGACGGGCCACAAAAAAACGGAGACAATTGCACCATTAATGGGCTTAATTGCCCTGTTAATTGTTGGCAGGCGTGCTTTTAACTTCTGCAAGTGCCCGCTGAGCGAAATATCGCCCGAGTGCGTGATGACATCGAGATGCCTGCCTGATGTCATCTCGCGCCCGACGGTCAGATATAAAATTCAGCCCTATGGATTGTTTCATACAGTTGGGAATGTAGATAAGGCTGGGGGTTTTTGGTCAGATTTTTGGTCTCTCAGGGAATCAAGGGGCATGGGGAGCAGGTGGGAAAATGGGGTTGAGGGTGAAGACCTGCAATCGCTGTATTGAACGGTGGAGAAAGTTTGAGGAGCCATATGGTCATCTCCTGCTCCTGTTTCTTGTGTTCTTGTGAAAATCAGGGGAGGTTTTAAGGGCATAATGCTATTTTCACCAAGATAACAAAGGATTGCAAATGATCATGGCAAATAGAAATTTATAATTCTTAAATCGAACAACTTGCTGGCAGGAAAGTAGTTCAATTTTTTTTTTAAAACAATACCCGTCCTTCCTTACTGCATCGCTTTCACTGCCTATTCTGTACAAGGAGTCGCTGCATCAAATTTCTCTCTTATAACATGCTTCGCTTTAGTACCAAGTGCCTTCTAAATAAAAAGAGGCTTCAAGCCTGAACAACTTTCAAGCACAGTTTTGTCTGCGAGCAAAGGTCAGTCAGCAAATAAAATCTGCCCGACTTTTGTAATGCAGACGTCACACCTAAACAACTCATCAAACCGAGAGGACCATCACCAAAAACAAAACGGGAATTAGGAAATACAGAATAAGGTGGCTGAGACCGACTGTTTTCTTAGAATTTCAGTTGCTCGGACTAAAAAAACTGGAGCTGGATGGATAATTGTTTGAGAAAAGGATTGAAGGTTCTAAGAGATGAATGATGAAAAAAAATCAATGGAACATTATACGTAATCCCTGCCAAATCAGTGGAAAAGTTATTAACTAGTTAGGCTGCAGGAATAGCCAAAATTGTAGAACATAAGAGCTCTGAAGGAGAGTCACGCGGACTCGAAACGTTAACTCTGTTTCTCTCTCCACAGTCACTTTCAGACCTGCTGAGTTTCTCCAGCATTTTCTGCTTTGATTGCATATTTCCAGCATCCTCAGCTTTTTGCTTTTACACAAAGTGCCGAGTCCATTTCTGCTCACTAAGACACCAGGCGGACATTCAAATGCTAAAGGAAAGCCAGGACGGGGGCGGGGGGGTGGGGCTGGGGGCGAAATCCACAAGGCCCCAGCATTCCAGATCTGAGGTATGAGAAGAGATTTGAGAAATGTAGGATTTTAAGCCTCGAGGGGTTGTCTTATAGAAATATTTAAGGTAGCAAACAGAATGGGAAAGCTGTGGGGGGGGGGGCGGTGATGGGGGAAGGAGGCAAAAAAAGTTTCTAAATTGCAAGGTCAAGGGGGACATAGATTCAGGAAGCAAAGAGAAAATTTGGAGTTTGATGTTAGGAAGTTCTTCACGATCGATGCACAGAGTGAACTTTCCTGTTGAGTAGCGGAGACAGCAACTCTGGAATTATTCCTGTGACAGTGGAAGCTGCTGGGGAGGGAGCCGAGAGTGTTTTAAGACAAATGAACTTAAATGAATCAAATGGCTTTCCTCATCTTTAAGTATGCTGTGATCCAGTGAATAAGGATGACCATAATGATTGATATGTCAAAGTGGTTTTTGATTATCTTTTCATGCCAGGGTGAATTTTTACCATTTTCTCTTAACAGAATTTTTATCTCCAAATATCACTTCTCTTGGGGAATGAAATAGATTGGGAGGGAATAGAATTGTCAAGGCCATAGGATTGCGAATTTCACGAAAAAGTGATGGAACCATGAAAATTGATCCCCAAAACAATGGTTAAAAAATACCCATCTCATAGAAAAAATGGAATTTAAATTATTCAACAAAATACCAGGTCTAATTACAAGTGATAGAATCATACAATACAATCTGCAAAGCCTTGGTGAAAATCCCAGAACCCCAGGTAATAAAAGAAATTAACACTTTAGCCACTATAACCCAGTCGACCTGATCCTTGTGCAGTTGGTCCTTGGTCCCTTGGAAGTAACAGGCTCAATGGGCTGAGTTTTCCTAGCCCCAGGATGGCAGGCTTGGGGGGTGGGGTGAAGGGGGAAAGAATTGGGCAAACAGAGAAGGACTGTGTCAGGACAGCTCTCTGATGCATTCCTGTTACCGGGAAAATTTCCCAGGGGCTGGCAGGGAACCAGATTAGCTACCCATAGAATGGAGGCAGGCAACCAGTTAAGATGATTACAGCCCCAATTAGGGCCAATTATGCCACCAGAGGAGCAGTCCCCTGCCAGTTGCAGAAGCTGTCAGCTCAATAAAGGTGGGCACCCATGGCAGGGGAGGGGGCCACGAGAGCTGGAGGCTCCTGGTGGGGGCCCATGGTCCAAATGATCCATCCAGAGGGGTTCCTTCATCCTCCAAGGGGCATAATGGCTTCGGCCCTACTAAGTATTGAATTGAATGCATGCCTCTGAGGGTGCCTCCATGTTGAAGTGCGCCCTCATCATCTCCGACCTGCCACAGCAGCACCCACCTTTCCCAGTCAGGCTGCCCACGCTCCAAACTTGCCGACCCTCTGGGCTGGCGACATCGGGAGCCCACCTGCCATCCCTGACAGGACAGCGAGCGCCGAGGGAGCCAACTGGAAGTTTGCACCGCAGCTCTTGCTGCCGGTAAGTGCAGACTTGGGACTCCCAGCTCGTGCTGACATCAGGATCCCAAAGCCCATTGGAAAATTCAGTCCACCCGGAATAAATCGGCTCTTCCATTTTTAAGCTTTTATCTCCTCCATTAACTCACTTGTAGCTCTTTCGAGTACAAACACATTTCCATCTGTTCCCATTCAGATGAGGTTACATTGTTTCATAGTTTGCCATTGTGAGATTTGAACTCTTGATCTTGGGGTTACAAACCCAGTACCATAACCACTTGGCTATTTAGGCCAAGCCATTAACTCACTTGTAATTGCTGTGCACGTGAACAGCACTTTGCGATTTAGGAAGAAAGGCTCTTTTCAAGAACAGTAGATAAATTAAACTGTAAAATAGGTTCCATATTTATACTTAACTGATAAAATTGGCTGTTAGTTTTTGCAGATTTATAACAAAGTCAATGGCTGGGTTTTCCGGTCCCGTTGCGGTGGGAGATTCGGCAGCTCAGCCACAAGTCCATTGACTCTCAGTGGGACTGGATGATCCCAGCGGTGGGCGGGCTGGATCTCCATGCCTAATATTGCCCGGGTTAAAGTAGGAAGGGCAGGTGAGGTGGCCTGGATGACGCCATTATTAATTATTCTGTCCTTGACCGTTAAATACAGCTGATCATAATATGGACCAAAGCTTTTTTTTAAAAAATTCAACAGGAGTTGGTGTGAGTGACTCCACACATTACACTGATTCAGTCCTATCAGTTTGGGAGCCGTTTCCGTATGCCCACATTCTGACTTCATAAGGTTAATGCATTGGCCTATATCCTTTTCTCTCAGCCTGCTTAATCATTTTCAGAGAGCGGGAGATTCCGAATGTATCCGCCGCAATTGTTTTGGTTTAATAATCCCTAAAGGTAAATCTTAAGCTATAAACGTTCTTTAACATGTATCCTTCTTCTGGCTGACATTTAGTAAATCAAATGAAGCGTGATTGATGGAATTTTTTTTAAAAAAAAAAGAGGAAAAGGATCTTCTGCTGTTGACATCAATTTTGCATGATGTTTGGCATTTATGGTCATCATTCATATAATAATTACAATATGCAATCCACAATATATAATGTGTCATTTAAATATATAGATATGAGCAATAAACCTTCCATAAATAGTTGTAATGAGACTATACATTCTAAGACAATCTTTTATGTAAATGTTTAATATAGGTTATAGCAATTACTGGATTTTATGGCTGAAATCGTAAACCTTTAGACAGTGCAACTGAGTTATTAAATTTTTGAAAGGTTACTTATAATTGTATTAGTTTCCTACAATGAAGCTGCTGTGAGGGTTGGTTTAAACTAGTCAACAGAGAGACTTGCTGACTGCACTTTCACACTATCGTAATTAATGCAGTTTTTGACTGGAACAACATGACTTACAAGTACACATGTAAGCTACAACAGCTAATGTTATTTCAATAATATTTTGTGCGATTCATTTTGCTCGTACACAATACAATGGTCCAATATCTAGTTTATGACCTAACATTAATGATTAGCAGTTAATGACTTTCAGTGCTAAGTAGATAGTAGTTCAAATATTATGCTAATATGCTTATATCATGTACTATATATATATATATAATATATATACACATCATATTACATATTTGTACATCTATTTAACAAACTATTATCCTTGCTCAGTAACGTCACAACTGACAAAATGCTGAGTGAACGGCAGAATGACAAGAAATTCATTGAGAAGAGATTTCACATCTCATTTACTTGAAGGTGCTGTTTCGGTAATTGTCTTTTTGTTGGAAAAGTTGTGGTAATATTTTAATTCATGATGGAACCTTTATGCCAGTAACTAAAGCAGTGTGATTTATTCTTTATCAGGTAATGATTGTGTTAATAATAATTATTACAAGTATCTTTTTTAAACATGGGGAACAAACACAAAATGCACTCAGATTTTATGCATGTTATTTTCTAAATGGTGGCCATGAACACCAGAGGATGCCGGAAGGCAGTCTGGAGAAGATTTTTAAACTAGTTTACAGATCCATCTGCTGGGAATATTTATTGTAGTGCGACTCAGTGAAGTCAACCATAGCAAAGTGAGTGCTGAAGTTTAGAGAAAAGCAGAATTCCATTTGTTAGTAAAATTTGAACTATTAATTGCTCTCTGGCAGTGATAGTGTGTAGGCAGATCTGCACAATTCTCCTAAACAAATTAGCTGTAAACTGAGTGAGGGGGCACAGGGGTCATCATATAAAGCCAGTAGCTGACAGGCACTGGGATCTCTGTGCATAGCACACAGAACAGATGTTCCCAAAGATGCAGTGATTATTGCACTGGTAATAAAAAAGCATCAGCTTACAGGCAGGGATAATGGATGCTAGTAACTAGGAACCATTCCCAAAGGAGAAGATGACAGAAATCTGCAGTATCTCCAGATCACGGGGGTATAATTAAACCTCCAGTAACAGTTGTTAATAGGCTGCAAATAAAATTGAGGGGAATTTTTACACAACCTTTCCTTTGTCCTTTTTGAATGGGACTGGGACATTTGGAGGCAAAATTGTGCAGCATTATATGATTACAGGCAAGCTGTTTTACCATGTTACTGAGTTTAATTAGCGTAATAACGTAAATAAGATTACAATCTCAAATTTGTACTGGCCTACAGCCCATACCCCAAATGAGATCATCAACTGCATATCCCAGTGAAGGAAACTGTACTGCTCCAAAAGCTCAACTAACCAGTGCTGGGCATCATTTGCGGAATTTAAATGGAGAAATGGTTCATCCATTAACATTTAAGGATTCCTGGAACATGCCTGTGTCACATGATTACAAGGATTAAATTAGCAGTATGATATAAAGGGTGGGTCCGTGTACCCTAAGCCTAGTTGCATTGCATTTGATAATACGTTTGAATTCCAAGGAACATTTGACTTATTTGCTTAGAAACATTGTGCTTGATTCAGGATTATGCCTGGATCAGAATTGTTATAATGATGAAAGTGAGTGAACTGATACTTTGGAATTTTACACATGGGTCACATATGCATTTATCCTGACTCGACTACGCTGAGCACAATATGAGCTCCAGTTATTTATTTCAACTGAAGAACTTCCATAAACCTCAAGAGGTCAAGCCGTGCATTCTATTGAAATATTGTAATTGTATTAGAATTAGGCTACTTTCTAAATCAGATACTTTTGAAGGGCTATGCTTTAATTTTTGTAACCCTTTTGTAGTTCTATCCCAAAGCTGTTGGAATCTTAGCTTTCTGGTGCTAAAGCTTTAAAAGTAACTTCTATGTGGTTTACTGTGGTCTACAGAAACAATTCTGCATAATTTGTGGTCCAAATTGGTGAAACTATGTTGACAGTGAGGAACAGTGGATGCATTGTCTGTGGTAAGCAAGTCTGTGAACGTGTTAAGGGACTGATTTTGCTGGCAAAGGTCAGTTACCAACTTTACATTGTTGCTTTATGATTTTTCTAGTTTTCATACCGTTCATATTGTTCCCCTTAAATCGGGGACTAAAATAGACCAGGCTCAAAATCTCACATCGGCCATTCTTAAAGAAGATGACAAAACCTACCATCATCACACAAAGAACACACACCTCATTGGAATTAGCATTGACCTGCAGAGAGAATTGGGATTCCAGTAAGAGGGATGCTTCTGTGACACTAAATACTGATCTCAGAGTGTTTCATCAATGAATTAATTGTACTAAAAAAATGTACCTTACAGAACATTGCATTTCCTGTTTTTGTAGCTGCAGGTAAGATTCATTAAATACAGTTATAACCTGACCAAATGCAGGAGACGGTAATGGAGACTGGTAATGCAGAAGCCCAGGTCAATACACTGGGGATATGGGTTCAAATTCCACCACGGCAGCTAGTGGAATTTAAAGTAAATTAATGAAATCCAGAATTAAGAGCTAGTCTCAGTAATGATGACCATGAAACTGTTGTTTATTGTCGTAAAAACCCACCTGGTTCACTACTGTCCTTTAGGGAAGGAAATCTACCATCCTTACCCAGTCTGGCCTACCTCTGAATCCAGACTCACAGCAGTGTGGGTGACACTTAACTGCCCTCTGAAATGGCCTAGCAAGCCATTCGGTTCAAGGGCAATTAGGGATGGGCAGCATTGCTGGCCTTCCCTGTGATGCCTGTATCCCATGAAAGAATAAAGAAAATAAGAAGTATTTTTAAACATTGGCAGTCTCTCTTTATAAGTGCTCTAGGTACTTAATTAAACAATGTCCTTCACCTGTGTATCTTAACAATCTAAGTAACATAGCTTGACAGATGTGGTTAGTTCAGAGCCTGCTACTGCTCCAAGGGTTTGAATTTTTGTTCTCGTGTCCTGATCCAAACGAAATGCCAGTTGGAAGTCCATAAATGCCGGCGCTGGGACCAGGGGGCTATATTTGAGGAGAAGGCCAATGGGAGCCATAAGGATGTTGGGCAGACTCTTGATGCTGGAGGGCCAACAGGAAGCCCTTTCAGCAGTGAAAGATTGGCAGCGCTACTGTCAGAGTGGGAGCTGCCAATATAGGTAGAGAAACAGGAAGGAACTCAAGATGGAGGTGACATCTGAAGAATTTTTTTAAAGAGTAAAATTAAAAAGTGACTGTAACAACAGGACATTGCGGCTGCAACCCCACTGGAAATCACAGCTGGGGGAGGTGGAGGAGGAGAGTTAAATTCAGTGAAGTATCAATAACTCTCCCTGGTCTGCCGCTGGGAGGCTGTCTCAGCTCATTGGCAGGGCTTCCCCCTCTGCAGAGGGCCCGCTTGTGGGCTTATGACAATTGCTCTCAATTGGCCTCCTTGGCTACCAATCACTATTGGGGGGAGGGGGGGTGGGTGGTGGTGGTGTAGTTGTAACTCTTCCAATCCAGCCTCAGTGAGACAGAATCACGGCAGTAGACCAGGAAGCCAGCCAAAAGCGGGAAATTGCAGGCTTAGCCCACTTCTGGTCCTGCCTCTTTAACTGAATGAAAATTCAGCCCAAGATCTCTCCCAGCCTCTGTGCGAACTAGTTTAACACCATTCGTTGTGTTCCCCATTTTTGTTACAACATACACTCTTCTGTACTAAATCACATGAGTAAGTTCTGTTTACTTGCACCCATTGTCTCTTCTCAGGTACTTCATCAGGCTATGTCTCTAGTTTGGTATCATCTGCAAATATTTTCATTTTACATTGAAAAACTCAATCCAGGGGATTTATGTCAATCAGGTTGAACGAACAAACAGGTTAAAATAGAGGTCGCAGCACAAATTGCTGGAGCGATTCACCTAGTACTCCTCCTTGGACTGGGATCACTCTCCTAACTGGAGCCAGTTGCTTCCTCTTTTATCTAACCCTTTATCCCTTTTCAAAGGTTCTCATTTCTTCAGCTTCTATGGCAGACTTCATGTGAAACTTCATTGAGGAGTTCAGAACAAGGACCTGGCCGATTATTGCTGCTGTTTCTGATTGAAATTCTTTCGGTTTCTTTTGATAGTTAATTGTTTAATAAGTCTAATTACATTAATTGAAATACTTAGCTAATAACATTGTTACACTTGTTGAATCTTGAGCTATTAAACATATTTTTTGGATTAAGTCCTCAGAGAGGTACATTTTTTCAATGATTCACCTTGTGGTGTAATCACTTAAGCTCTTCCATTCTCAATGAACTGCTGTCAGCGATAGTTTAGGTTTGGCAATAACTTGCTTAAAGTAAACTGCACCAAAAGATTGATCATCATAAAATTGCCCGAATCTCAGCATTTCGTCTGCAGTCCCCTTTCTGACCTGCGGTGACTTTCTTGAATGCAAGTTACAGACCGTTTTTTATAAAGTTGCAGCCTGGTTTCAAGGTTCACATAAAAATGCACAAAAAGTATAATAACTAAAATCCCGATACATGTCACAACTCCGCAGAATTCCAGTGTTTCAACTGTTAACTGGATCCACACTGGTTGGTGAAGTTAAAACTGAGACAGAGCAGCTTTCTTTGCTGGAGAGAGTTTATTGACTTGGTTCGAAGTCAACACTACTCCAGCCCATCAGTGCCCCAGCTATCCCCATTTATATGCTCTTTTCAGTAAAACCAATAGAAAAAGAGGACAAATCAACAAATTAACAAAAGATCAAATGAACAAATAAAGTGGACTGTAACAAGAGACAAAACCCAAAGGAAACTTACAAAGATCAAACCAAAATGAGATTGTGGGGGGTCAGTAATGCACCCCAGCCCCCATTGTGCCCACTGGTCATGGAAGACTTTCACTGTGCTGGCAGACACTGCATGCACCCTCTCGAAGGACACCCAGCTGTGAATGTAGCCACAGAAGAGGGACAGACAGTCGGGCTGGACGACCCTCTTGACCACCCGCTGCCTGGACCTGTTAATGCCCACCTTGGCCAGGCCCAGGAATAGGCTTGCGAGGAGGTCCTACTCCCTCCCCACCCCTCTCCACACTATCCCCATTTATACTATTTTGATGAAACCAAATGAACTAAATTAACAAAAGTAGGAACAAATTAAAAGGCTGCCCCTTAAAGGGATACTGTAAAAATAAAGACCAACCTTAAAGGAAGCTTACAAAATTCAAAGTACAACGTGATTAAAGGAGTCAATAAACCACCCTGGTCCCTGCAGTGCCCACTGGGCATGGAAGTCCTCGATCATGCCAGTGGACACCGCATGCTCCCCCTCTCAGGACACCCGGCTACAAAGGTGGGCAGACAGTCGGAATGGGCAACCCCCTTTGGTCACCCACTGCCTGGAACTGTTTATGGCCACTTTGGCCAGCCCAGAAACAGGTTCACGAGGAGGTCCTCCTCCCTCCTCCCTCCATCCTCCATCCCCGCCCCTCGCCCCTCTCCACCCTATCTCCATTTATACTCTTATTGACTGAACCAATGAAGCTAAATTAACATAATGAGGGGCAAATTAAAAAAAAAACAGCCCCTTAAAGGGCTACTGCAAAAACAAAGGACAAAATTAAAAGGAAACTCACAAACATTAAACCAAAATGTGATTAAGAGGGTTAAAAAAACACCCTGGTCCCCGCAGTGCCCACCAAGCATGGAAGGCCTTGATGGTGCTGGCAGACACTTTGGCCAGGAGCAGATTCACAAGGAGGTCCCCCTCCCTCCCCTCTCTGCACTGTTCCCATTTATAAGTGTACAAATACCTATCATCTGTTTAACAATGTGATCAATGAGACATTGGCATCAATTCTAGGCCTCACAACATGACATATAAATTCCAGCATCCGCAGTTTTTTGTTTTTATCTTTGTTTTTTTAGATGTTTGCTTTCGGACGTTTAGTTTCTCCTACAATCAAAGAGTTTTTTGTTGGTTTATTACTTCAACCTCTCTGCTTTTGAGCTGTTTGCTGTCACATGGTTCACTGTACAGATTAATTATGTTTTAAACATTAGAGGAAGGACGTCGGAGTTTCAAACCTCAGATCATTCACGGACGGCTCGAAAGGCTGGTCGCACCTAAATCAGGCAGCGAGAACTTCACTCTGACATCTGATGTTTCTGGGCCAGGCAAAGCAATGCAACCTGCTGCAGGAGTTCGGAGTTTGGGGTTAACTCATGTTTCTGATCGGTCTGTGACAGGATGCTCCAGAATGATGCCGAGTCTGTTTGGATACTAAACTCACTTGATTCCAGTTCAGATGGAAGTTGGAATCAACGTTCAGTCAAAACCACACTTATCCTGCATCTAAAAGTACAAATTCTAACGCAACGGCCCAGAGTCCAAATACAGTTTCAACTCTGCCTCTCCCTGGTGAATGATTTTCTGTAGTTTTACAGTAATCTTTTCAAAGAGGTTTGGGGGGGTGGGGGCGTGATATATGTATTATACAAATATCACAAAGATGAGAGTGCAGCTGTGGAAGCTGTCGGAGCCCCAGTGCCAGGTTTCTGAGCTCAGTCATAATATTGCTGAGCAATGCTAAGCACAGGCTCGGGGGCCTGACTTTCAGGTCTTGCTGGGGCCGGGAACAGAGGCTGGTGGGCGGACGCTGAAATTAGTGGCGGGGGCTGGTGGGCTAGCTTCCCGTCACTGTTCCCGCTGCTGCCCAGTTTCACCACATTGGGAGCAGGCCAGCCCCAGACACTTGTCCAATCAGGCAGTGAGGCCAGTTCAGCGAGTTGAGGAGCTCACTGAGGGATCGTCGAGGGGCAGGTTGGGATCTTGGTGGGGGGCGTACAGTTTGCACACTGGGTCAGGGGCAGACCAGGTGCAGGGAGGCAGTAACACAGTGGGGTGTTAGTCATGGCAGCACCCTGATATTAAATGTGTCCATAAAAGAGAGTGTGCCTGAGAGAAGCACTCAGCCATTGGCATACAGAAGCCATCGGGCATACAGAGGTTGCAAGGAGAGTAGTAAAAATGCACTGGGGCAGTGCAGATGTTGGCATTCTCCTGGCATCGTGGGGGCTAAGAGGAGTTTTTGGGAAGTCCAGCTGAATGTTAATGGGTGCATGACTAGCAGGTTTTGGGTCTAGTGATGATGAGGAGCCAAATCCTTCGCAAGAGGGACAGAAGCCTGGACGCAAAGAGGGATGAGAGGCAGGAAAGTAACCAAGGCCAGAGCCTCAGCATTGGATCTACCAATGAAAGTGAATTTACCTGGATATGACTGAGAACCAGTGCTGCAGGAGACCCCAACTCTCCAGGCAGATGGTCACAGAGATTTGTGCCCTCACTGCACCTCTCACCAGGTCCTGCCAGTAACAGTCAAGGTCACTTCCTCATCACTGTCTCCTTCTAAGAATCAGCTGTGGGCCTTGGTGATGTTTCATAAATGGCCATATAGCAATATTTCTCGCAAGTCACTGATGTCCTATTTGCGGGAGCTGGACAGTACATTTAAATCCAGACAGATGGGGCCTCACAGGCACAGAGGACAGTAATTGTTGCCCCAAGTGTAGAGCACCATTGGTTACACCCACGTGACCAACAAGACACTGACTGAGGTGCCCAATGAGATTCATCAACAGGAAGAGCTCCCATTCACTCACTGTTCAGGTGGTCTGCAACCATAACAGAATCTTCCTGCATGTGTGCTCTCACTTACCTCGTGGCTGCCATGACACGTTCATCCTCCACTAGTCCAGTGCTGCAGCTCTTCACTGCATCACCCAAACTCCGTGGATGGATTCTACGGGACAAGGGATATCCCTTGATGAGGTGGCGAGTCACCCTCTAGGAGAAACTGAGGCAGAGGTATAGAGGCACTACAACTGAAGCCATCTCTTCACTAGTACAGCCATTGAGAAGGCCATTGGGCTTCTGAAGATGCAGTTCGAGTGCCAGGATGGGTTGGTGCCCTGAAGTTCATTCCTGCAAGGATCTCGCTGATGTGATGATCTGCTGTGCTCTCCATAACATGACCCTCCAGACAGGTGTGGACTTTGAAGAGGGTGAGGGTCTAGAGGAACACAGCTCAACGTAGGGAGAGGAGGTTCATGAGAATGATCCCAGGAATGAAAGGCTTAACATATGAGGAATGTTTGAGGACTCTGGGTCTATACTTGATGGAGTTTAGAAGGATGAGGAGGGGATCTGATTGAAACTTACAGAATACTGAAAGGCCTGGATAGAGTAGACGTGGGGAAGATGTTTCCATTAGTAGGAGAGACTAGGACCCAAGGGCACAGCCTCAGAGTAAAGGGAAGACCTTTTAGAACAGAGATAAGGAGAAATTTCTCTAGCCAGAGAGTGGTGAATCTATGGAACTCATTGCCACTGAAGGCTGTGGAGGCCAGGTCATTGAGTGTATTTAAGACCGAGATAGATAGGTTCTTGATTGGTAAGGGGGTCAAAGGTTATGGGGAGAAGGCGGGAGAATGGGGTTGAGAAACTTATCAGCCATGATTGAATGGCGGAGCAGAATCTATGGGCTGAATGGCCTAATTTCTGCTCCTATGTTTTATGGTTTTATGGTCTAACAGGCTTCCCCTGTGAAAGCTGAGGCTGTGACCACTTCCCCACACCCGAATCTGGGGCAAGATCAGGGCACTGAAATGGTTCCAACATCTGTTTCTCAAACTCAGAAGGAAAGTCAGAATTTAGGTACCTGACTACAATGAGCATCAGAAGATTAGAGGGAGGTTGTCTGAACCATTGCCAATCATTGTCGATTATACAGAAAGATTGACAGAGCCTTGGAAACAAATTGCTTGACTGCACTTTGAAGGGGAGAATAAAAGGAAATGCTTTGTATAAAAATGAGAGAAGTGCTCCATCAATAGGATTTAAATTGAGGAGCTTCTCCTCTTAACTCTTGAAAATGACACAAGCATGGGATCTAAATACTAAAGAAAAGTGTACAAACAAAAAAGGAGAGGAATGATAAAAGCAAAATACTGCAGATACTGGAAATCTGAAACAAAAACAGAAGATACTGGAAAGCTCAGCAAGTCTAACAGTATCTGTGGAGAGAGAAACAGAGTTAATCTCGAGTCCGTATGGCTCTCCTTCAGAGTTCTGAAGGAAAGGAATGAAAGGAATAATATTTTTACTTAAGGAACTAATGAACTAATTTATCACAAGATGAATGTTGATAAGGCTTTGCACATATTTTCGCACAGATGGAGATGCTCTCTGTCTGAGTGAAAATGATGACAGAGGCACAAATCCAGAGGTCACTGTCATTTCCACTTTGGGGGGGCGGTGGGGGGGGGGAGAGAGGGGCAGGGGTGGCAGTGGTGGTGGGGCCAAGATCTGAATTGCACACCCATAGTTCATGGAGCCAGCTGCACATTTGTTAGAGTGCGATTGCCTCAGTCAGGGCTGATTTTGGTTAGTGAGATGTCCAGAACATGACTTGTCCACTTTAGACCAGGTAGGGGAAGGTCTAGAGCTGTTGGAGTTCTTTGGAGAGGTTAGAGTAGCCTTTTGGAGATGAAGGGTATCCTTTTGGATAAGGTCTAGGGACACCTTTGGGAGAGGTCAAGTGTCTTTTGGAAGAGGTAGGTACCGTTTGGGTTTGTTAAAATTAGACGTGAATGTGCAGAAAAAGTCAATAAATTCAGTGGAACTGTCAAGCTGATTTGGACTGTCAAGAGAAATGTGAAGCTGTCAAGGGATTTTAATCTCCTGTCCAACCTTCCCAGACCAGAAATCTGAACTTTCGGGGCACTTTCTCTTGGGTCTGGTTTTTGGAGTCAGGAATTGTCCCAATCCTGTGCTCCCGACCTGGAGTGAAAATTCAGGCCAGAGGTACGAATGATAATTTTCAGTCTGAACATCTTTTCTCCAACCCCTCAAAATCAGGCAAGTACTACAATGGTTGATTGAGGATTCCTGTGGATTTATTTTGATGGTTGTGACTGTTGTTGAGAAAGTTTGTGAGAGTCACCAAGGCTCTTTCCCAAATACTGTTGGTCCATTTACAAGGAGCATTTCACCTTGGAACATATAGGAACAGTAGGATGCCATTCAGCCCCTAAGGCCTATCCTGCCTTTCAATTAGATTGTGGCTGGTCTGTAACTGAACTCTATTTACCCACCTTTTCTGCACATCCTTTGATACCCTTACACAACAAAAGCCTTGAACCATTGTAAGTGCCCCAGCGTCCACAACCATTTGCAGGAGGGAATTCCAGATTTCCAATACCCTTAGTGTAAGAAGTGCCAGGGTGGGCTATCCACTGGGTAAGAGCTGCAAGCTCTGCAACATGCATTTAAAACTATCACCACCCGAAAAATCACACATGACTTTATTGTACAAAGTACCACTGAGTGAATTCAAATTGTGTCAGTTCAAAATACAAGCATTATTGATAATACATTAATTTTATTGCACCCATACCCAACTGAACATTGTTAAGTTTTTGCTAAGTTATTATTCAGCTATCATAAAGCTATGGCCAGATTGATTTTGCCAGCTGCAGTCATCATGCATCATACAAATTCCTTGTCAGGTATTGTCAAAGAGATGGAAGCACTGTACTGTAATTGCTGTTTTTTTCTCAACATAATGACCAGATATTACAAACCACTATCAGTTACAAGCCTCCATTTCACTAAGGGCAATTCACCATAGCTTACCCTTGAGAAACTTTCTTTGTATAAAATTATTGCATCTTTTGTATCTCTTTTTTATGCACTTAGGAACATTGTGCTGCTATTCATTTATCCTTTCACTGATCTAATCAGCCCCATGGAGGACACAAACACCATGCTTACATTTGCAACTTTACACCAGAAGGAAGTGTTGTTGGATCCCATATCGGTATCAAGCAGCCAGTGTGTGCCACACTCAATCTAACAGCCAGTACGGATTTATTGTACACTGTAAATCTCACCACTCCACAGATATTGTAAAGCACTTCTGACATTCATTTTGTGAAGGCATCAAGTGTGGTTGGTTTGAAACTAGAATCTACAACCTCTATAATCTCTAGCGGTGAGAGGTGAAGCCATTATCCAAGCTCTTTTGGGAAAGGTAAAATGACGCTTAAAGCTATAAAGACATTGTGTTAATATAGCGTGCATGTCTAAATGAAGATATACCTGACTCTCTAATTCAGGTGAAACTTCTCTATAGTTTTACGGAATGGTTTAACAGTTGCTGTTATTTTCATATCTTCACCCCTTCCTTGGAGTGCAGTATGAGGTTGTGAAAGGATTCTCAAGTTGTTTAAGAATCTGAGAGGTCATGAGATGAATGCTCCTTCTGTGACTGTAACAAAATATTTTATTCCAGCCAATAGGGTGGTTAGTCCTATGTGACACAAGTGCTGTATCAACTCCACCAACCCACCTACAACCAGCAGACAAGAGACACCTATCTGATGTCAACCCAGAATTCAGAATCCAAACTCCAATCTCCACTCGCTGGGACTGTCTGGAGTGGGTCTCGAGCCCTGCATCCTTAGACTAAGCCAAAGATTTGTTAAACAAACTAATGTGGATAAGAACTATTAAACATTTGGATTTATTCTACGCCTTAATTGAGGCAATGAAATGAGAAACAGCATTCTGATTTGGGGAAACACTGCATCTGTTTGCCATTTATACTGAACATGAATGGCCTCGCTTAGAAATGTACTGTAAAAATAACCATCGGGAGACTGTGTGAAGTGAAGTATAATAATGAAACAGTGCAGATAATGTAAATAGGAATTCAGTTCTACTGTGGTCACGGCTAGATGGTCTTTATAGAGACAGCATTACCGTTTATGTTAGCTGATTTACTGAAATCTATTCTGTATACATTGCTGATTCATCAAAAAGGAAGGCAAATTGTTTCTGACTGTTAACAAACTTGATTGTTCCTGGGAGTCATCCAATTGAACTAAGAGCCAAATTCTTATTCAGATCTTAGAGCTTCAAGAACTAAGTTCTAGACTGAAAGCAAATTGCTACACATGGATCTGTGGGCACAGCACAACCACAACACTGCACAGCATGGGTCATAGGAAAAGCTGCAAGAAGTCTCAGCATGGATAACACAACATTGGCAAAGAGGGTGTCACCAAATTGCTGACACTGGCATCCAACAAGATGATGATACAAACTAACTTGATGTGTCGTGCCATAATGAACTAGAACTAGAACAGGCAGAACTCTGATCGTTTGAGATCTTCAAACAGTGAGTTTATTAAATAATAGTGTTTCACAATTTTGCGAATGTGACCACTATTTTGACAATTACAGCCAAATAATAATGACTTCAATTGTTTTTAAGCTGCCTTTATACACACACACATATATATATATATATATATATATATATAAAAATATCATAAGTCCCAGACTTGCAAATTAGCCTACTTAGGATAGTCCAATAGATTTCCATTCCAGAATTCTTAGCTCTCAAATGTGGGGAAAATAAACCTGGGACATCTCTTGCACTAAATATTATAAACTAATAAATTCAAATAAGTAGATATGACAATTTTTATTTTTAATATTGTGTGAATTAAGTATCAATTTTAAAGGCATGTTTTAGAGGAAGATAGCTTTGACCATCCTTAAAGGTTTTTTTAGCACTTCATATTTTTAATTGTGCTCCTTATTTTTGGCTTTTGTTCTAATTTCCGTAAGCAATTCTTTGAAAGGTAAGTACTTGAGGTAATGAGATAATGTATTGTAGACTGTGAGCATCCATTAAAGCTAATGCTACATTACTTTCGAGTGCAGCCACAGGCTAATATGAGCGGAGTGCCAATTTTGTCATGAAACATACATATATGACTGAGAACACAGACTCAGTATCATCATTAAGCTATGTTCCTTGGCTGTTTTTTGAAGAGACAGGGTCCTACCTTACCCAAGTTGAATAGCAGTACAATCACAAATCAGAACTATTCGTCTTGCGCTCAACAGGGCAAGATGGAAAGCTTTAAAAAAAAGTGTGCCTTTTCTCAGCAATAAACAAGTTCTATACCACCAAACGGCTAAATCAGAACTATGAAAAAAGTGGAAGGAAGGTACTTTGGGACTGAGCTCAAAAGAGGTGCTATAAAAATGCAAGTCGTTCAAGTCTTTCTATGCAATAAACACTGGTTTAGACATGTAAATTTCAGGCAGCTTCAAGTTGGCTGGTCAATTTTTTCAGCATTGCTCTCATCTTTGATTAAACACAGCTGAAAATGGTCATATTTTACAGGAATCATTAAAGCAACACAATGTTACTTATTTTTAAATTTTTAACATAAGTATCTTGTCACAAAGGATTTGAGGCTATTAACGTCAACTCTGGATGTAATTATAGTTCTCATAACACTTACATTTATTAACCCTAACCCTGATCTCATGCAGGAATTGCCATTTCATATTTAAATATTCCATAAATTGTTTCAACTTTGAGGCTAAGGGGGTGATTGTTTGGAAAAACTCTTGCAATATTGTAATGAGTGCTTTCTAAAAGCTGTACTCTGTTTGGTTCTTGACTCAATACACATGAGGAAATGATTGAAATAATTGATATTACTCTGAACGCATAGTATGGTTTTCCCATGCAGTAAATTATGATGATGTAGCAATTTAAAAATAATTATTTATTAAAATTTTCTCCAATTATGAAAAAATTGAGCTTCAGTGCCATGTGTTTCTGCACAGCTGTTGGGACCTGAAGAGTTCTTGGAGTGCTGCCAGAGCACAGAAAGAAGTGCTCCTTTTAAAATGCTTCTAAACCGCTTGCAAAATGATTCGAGTTGAACAGATTGGGTTTCGGATGTATTGTGATACAGCAAAAAAAACCCCTAAAAACCAAAGGAGATCTGCCTTTTTCAGACCCCTTCGCAAAATAACTGGCCCATTTGTCACCCCTGCGGTAAAGGATGAAGGAAAAGCCTAATTTGGTAAAACGTCAGTGTTGCTGCTGCGATTGGAACGCTAACTCTCTGGGAAGGAAAGCCACAAGATTGGGTGGGGCACACGCTTTCTACTCTTGTGCCCGATAGTACTCTCCATTCACTTCGACGTAGAATAAAATCAGGTGGGGTGTACAACCAACATTTCATCCAGTCCTGCCAGTCCTCTGGCAGGTGGGTTACATTCAGATTGCTGACATTGTTGTTCTTTGAGTACAATTGTTGAACACTGTGTGAAAGCAGCACACTCCTCAGCTGAAACTGGTACCTTAACTACTACCCTGCAACGCTGACCTCCTTACCCATTTGGAAGAAGAAGAGGATACTTTCAATGGGAAAAGTGCCGCATCATATTTATTCCTTTGAGCATTAATAAAAGGGTTCAGTTAGCCTCATCTCATTATTTTACTATGAGTATTGACTTTGGCCTACAGTCACGTATAGATAAAATGGTGTAAGGGCTTGTCCTAAGTGATTACTCAGAATTACAAATCATTCCACATGTAACCAAATACCACAGCCTCGCTGGCACCTCATTCAGTGCATACGAATAAGCAAAGGCAGAGAAGTGATTAATCTCACTTACAGACAGCTGAATTTTAATTCAGCAGATTGCTAGGGACCTAGCCACTGTCACATAGCATACGATTTGTGGTTTTGGGACAGACCTAAAGACATGACTTGTAGAGGAGAAATTTGCCCCTGTGGGGGTTTTTTCTGCCTGCTGCGCTAAAATTATAATGACACCAATTTTTAAAATCGGTGACAATGAAATTCCCATTGACGGTGTAATTATAAAAGTGTATTTGAATTTAAAATGCTTCTATGTATAGTCATTTAAAATACATACATGCTCCAATGCACCCTAGATATTTAGGAACTTTTCATTGATCTTCAGTGTCACCATATAAAGTGTGATTCAAAATAAAGAATGGTTTAAAAAAGGAAATCTTACAAACGATTAATATATCCTTTGAATGATCCAAAAGCATTAAATCTTTCAAAAAAATCATTTCACAACTGGCAATGCAACATTTGTAAACTACACCAATTTATTAACAATGGATATTTACTGAAATATACTGAAGATAGCATGAAGACCCTAAGGAATGCCCAGCCACAGATTGGTTTGTAGACTAGCTGATAACATAAATTATTTACTAAGCATAGAGAAAAGAAGCAACTTAAACACATTAAGTTTGTGGCCTTGTTATTTTGCCTTGACTCCTGCAACCTTTCCTGTTCAATTAGAGGCAGAGTAGGAGAGATCTGATGTGTCCTTCCCAATGTTCATAAAAAAACGGATTAAAATTTCATCTCTCACTCCCAGCAGATCAATCTAATTAGGAAATAAGGGGTTTCTTTTTTTTTTGGAATACTTTAGATATTTAATAAAATAACAGATACAAATTCTACGCTGCTACTTGTCTGCAGGCAAATAAATTTAAAAGGAACTGTACTGTTAAAGCATAAGAATTATGGCTGATTGAACAATTTTATATCATCTGATAAATATGTCAAATGAGTAAAATAGAAAGTAGATTTTCAAATTGCCGCCTGGTTACAATGGAAATGAAAACTGGGCAGCTTTCATAATGGACACTCGATCCATAACATTAGCTTTACACCTGGGTGGCAATTTGATACCTACCTCCCAGTCTCAGTTTAACAGCAAAGCTCGGGGGTACAGTCCCTGCATGTGGTGTGTGTAAAATTGTAAACACCTTTATAAAGAATGGGTTTACAATGCTACACACAGTGAGCTCTGCAAATCCTTCCTGCTTATTTTACTATTTTCCCTGTCTGCGTTTTTCTCCTTGAAATGCCTTTAGTAAAATACTTTGAGAATATTCAGGTATAAAAGTATAGAAAACATGGTTGAAACATCAAAATATTACAGCACATTCAGGCTTCAAATGCGAATAAAATATATTTCTAACAAGACTTTGGAGTAGAGTTTTAGGAAATTGCAGCCAAAATGGGCCTGATATTACACTATAGTTTAAGTTTCAAAATTCGTTTGCATAATTACAAACTAAAAATCTGTGGTGAACAAGCGCAACTGGGAAACATAACAGAACGCAATCGCTGCTTTTCTTTTTCACTGAAAAGTATTCCCTCGTGTATTTAAGAGCGGTAACTGGATGCAGTTTCTGCACCATTTTCACAATAACATCATTGGTGCAAACTAGACAGTTTCTTCGTAAATCAAATACTTTTTTTTCTGATAAAATGTGCCGACTGGTCCTTATACGCCTAAGAAAATGAATGCAATTTGGAAAGCCTTCCCGAGAATAGCACGATCAACAGAAACAGAAACTCAATGTCGATGGGGGTGCAGGGCCAGTTTGTCAATAGGGCTCGATCTGGACAAATTGAATCTTAAACTCGTGTGAAAGATCGTAGTGATTTACATAGCTGTACTACCCCATTTGTATATATAATCGGGGAGTGGTATGACTGGTTGCTAAACTGCTGCTGAGCTTTTGCTTCAAGGCTGAGACCTCAATCTAAGTGGCCAAAGCTTCTGGCAGAAACAGGCAGGATCCTCATGAATGCTGTCAAGATCAGATAATGTAATCGGGACTCCCACCACCATTTTCATCTCTGCTCAGCACGTTACCACCAGCTCCTCTTTCCTCAATAAACTCGGAAGGTAGAAGTTGTGCAGTAGCCATTTTGAGACCCTCAGTTGTAGTCAGGGACACCTATTTTATGCCAGTCGACTGTGCATTGTGAGGCTTAGTGATCTCACTGCTTTAGGTGCCTCAAAAAAATTTTGACTCCTCCCGAAACTGGTCCTTTTTTTCTCTTCTGCCATTTGCAGCTCTCCCTTTAAGAAGCTGTTACCAATCCTTCCAAACCAGGAGCCCTGCCTGACATCCAGCTCCCAGAAAGGTGATTTGCCCATAGGGATCACAGTTTATGTTATTAAATCGCAGAGTTAATGTAAATATGTAAATAAGGCCCAGCTGCAAAAATAACACAGGTCCAATACCAACTCCTTAGGACTGAAGCCCCCTCAAACCTCGAGCTCAGCCGATAGGCAAACCGAAAGATTCTGTACGTTTTTGCTCGTTACTTGAAGGCACGTTCAGGACTACTCCCTCACATCTGCTGTCCTATTGCCCATCCCACCACCATCTGCTGTCTTCTTGCTATCGTTTGATGCCATCTCTCTTCTTAAGGATGCTGTTGTTGCTCTTACAACACTTGCTGCTGGTATGTTCCCCATTTCTGTCTGAGTTTGCGAATTGAAAGCTTCAGCCTCTCTTTAAACTCCTTCCAGACCCAAAGGTTGTTTGCTGATTGTTGCAAAAATGCAAACTCATACGCTAAAATAAAATGATGCAAAATGGCTGCTCCTTCATTGATCCAATTGCAACAGTCTAGAAAACAATGAATCATTCCTAACCCTTAACGCCTGGAAGTTTAAACCATCCAGACATGAAGCTATTGCTGTAAACCAGGGAATTAAAGGACCCATGAGCCAGCTGAAAGGTTCACAGGAAGATTTATCAACTTACTATGTTATACACACCTGGTAAATCATTGAAGCTTTATGGGAACGCCCATGTGCACCCAGAAATTGACTTTCAGCAAGATACAAGCAAGACAATGGGATGACTCCATTTGGAGGAGATCTGGCTGAGGCAATATCATCAGTTTACTTTGTGAAACTAACCATTGCAATCACACAACATTTTGTGAGTTCAGAGCGGAGATGGATTCTTGGTGAGGAAATTGTGGAGTTCAAAACTCAACATGGCAAATCTCAAGCAATGGATTCTGAAGAGCTGGAAGTATTGTGTTTTTTTTTAAATAAAGCAAATCGCAATTCAGATAACAAGAAAAAATGTATTTATAAAAGGGACCCTAAGAAGGGTTTAAGGATTTATAATTTATATAATAAACCAGATTGGACCAATTGGATAGCTCTTACAGATTGCACAACAGGTCTGATGGCTGCATTCTCTGCTAGTTATTCTTAGATTAAATATCATTCAGTTGGAAAGCTTTCCTTTTTTCTATTTAACAAATAAATTTCCAAGAAGTGACTATTGAAACGAAGATTAAATAATTGTAGCTGGTAGTAAGGCATGAAAGAGGACTGTTTGAAAGCTGTCATCGCGCATGCAGACGCAACATGAAACCTTACATTTGTAATTTTGCATCGCTTGTTTATTTTGCAATATGTTCTGAGTGATTTGGGGAGTTGAATCTCTTTCATTTATTTATATCAATGTGTGCCTTCAACACAAAAACAACAAAAGTGAAAGGATTAATTTACAGAAGGGGAAATCCTGTTAGGACTGTACCATCAATCAAATAAGGAGGGGAAGAGCAATATATGAAACCTGCATACAGAAATGGTAAATAAACAGAGGCTCTTTAGTGCCACTAAATCCTATTACAAAATGCTGGTGTAGAGTGAAAGATGACAGTCAGGTTAATATTTTCTTGAGTTTTAGGTTATTAAATTTCAGTATAAAAATCTTGCTCTACTCTGCCCCCCTCTCACTATTGTTGGATTTTTGTAGGTAAGGTCTAAGTTGGTTCACTCTCTGGAGGATACCGTAATTTGTAGTAATTTTATTTTGAACATTATATATTATACTTCTAAACATGGAGGAAGTAGGGAAATAATTTTAAGGTAGATTGTTTAACATCTGTGCCTTTCAATGTGCTGAGGGATAGTGTCTTTGCTATCAGCCTGTTGAACTGTATCATGATCAACTCAATCAAATCACATCAGTTGCAAATAAAAGCTGTTTTTTAAACCTCTGGTTCTGTGTTTACTTAACGGAGGGAGGGAGACAGAGAAAAAAGAAAACTAAGAAAGGTGTGCATTTATATAGCACCTTTCATGACCTTAGGGCATCCCAAAGTGCTTAAAAGCCAATTAAGTACTTTTGAAGTGTGGTCACTGTTGTAATATAAGGAACACTGCAGGCAATTTGTGCACTGCAAATTCCCACATTAGGCAAACAGAGAGAGATAGCAAATTCCCAGGAAGGACGTAATGAATTCGCAAACATTGCACAAAAAGTCTCTTAGAAAAGGCCAGGTTTTATGAGAAATCAAGGCGGTTAATCCTCCTTTGAAGTAATTCAATTGTTATACCTTTATGTCATCATGAAGAATATCCCTGTTTCTTCCTGAAGAGTATTCTGGACAGGGTAGCATCACACCATTAGATTCACCTTCAACATCCTGCCAGCCTCAGGACACAATGGGAATCTGTGCAGGAGAATCATCTGGGCAGAAGCAGAGTGTGCCTGGATCTCACCTGATTGTCTGTCCCTTGATTTATGCCTGAGCAGATTCAGGACCTGGATCTCCAAATCCCTCAAGGAATTGCTTTAATCAAGGTCTAAGAACTGTGGTGTAAATAAGGGAGGTTCAGGGCACTGTTACAGAGTGCACTGGTCCAGAGTGGAATTGCTCTGAGTTTGCTGAGCAAGGGAGTTCGATGAGAAGGAGAGGGAAATGCTCTTTTCTTTTTCTTTCTCTGTCTTTCTCAGCCTGAAGAGACCAGGAATTGAAAAGCTGCACGAGAGGGCTAAGTTTTGAAAACATCCAAGGGTGACATCACAGGAGAAACATAAGCTCATCGGTTGATGAGAAACTGTAGTTAGGGAGGGCCTTCAAGTAGCTGAAAATTAGAGAAACATATTGGGCTGTTGAGGCTGAAATGCTCCACTTATTTAAACGGTACCTGGATCTGCGACTGAAGGGCTGTAACCTGCAAGGCTTTGGACCAGGTGCTGGAAAGTGGGATTAAAAATGGGCGACTAGCTTCTTTTTTCTTGGCCAGCACGATGGGCTGAATGGCCTTTCTCTGCGCTGTAACTTTTCTATGGTTCGATGCTCTTTTCTAGAAACACATTGCCCCCCCCCCCCTACACTGTGGCTGGCTTTACTAAAACTCTAGGACACTGTTAGCTGTCCAAATTGCAATTGCTGAGATTTAATGTACAAGGTTTTCTCTGGAGTGTCACAAGAGGAACATGTAGTTGTCATATGTCTGGGATAAACAGTAAGCAAACAATAGCTGCCATCACAGGAAGGGAGCAGAGATGGTCATCATCCTACACCATCAGCTTGCGAAGCACGAGCACCTCATCAATAGCACAGATAAAGTCCCAGCGGCTCTCGCTCCTGACTCCAATGGAGCGTGTTGCTTGGTAACGAGGTCTGGCTGCTCTATATCTGGTTCATGTCTCCCAACCACGTATGAAAAGCGCAGGTAGAGTGAGGGCTATGCTGTCACCAGGAACATCATGAAGCTAACCGTTGACATGGTAAAGCATTGTTCTTCTGCCTGAACACTCAGGTGAGAGCCAGTAAAACTCTCTGGAATGGGGGCCTTACATACCTCCACAACCCATCTGTCAGCGATTGTGCAGCCCTTTGCCACCTGACCTTCAGTGTGGACCTTGGAGTGGGGGGTGGGGGGAGCAAGGGACGAGAGCTCTGGGGGCCCATCTCTCTGGATGGGCTGTCCGTGAGCAGCGAATCAGACTCAAGAACCTCACTCCCACGTTACCGCTGTTCCAGGATTCCCTATCCCTCTATTATGGAGAAGCGCAGCGCCCTCTTGGTCAATCTGCTGATATAAGACACACAAAAAATTCCAAAACAACTTCACCCAAAAACACACACAAAACTGAATTCTTCACCTTTCTGCTTTCCCTATTAGTGCCTGTCATGGACCTGCCCTCACGCGCCGACAAAGTGCTACCTACCTCTGTGGCTGCAGCACGGCTGGTGGAAGTGCTGTTGACCTTCAGTGGTGAGACCGCAGGACACCCTGGAGCAGCTCCAAACCTTAAAGGCCCAGCTTCGAACTACACCACCTGTAGGCTGCGGCCTGGGCTGTCTGGATGACAGGTAAAAGCAAGGGCACCTGCAGAGTTGCAATGGTGGGAGCAGGAATGCCGTCATGTTGAGAGAGGGCAGTATTGTGCAGCATAGAGAGCCATGACAGTCCCCTGGGGTGACACCTCAGCAGCCCATATAAACTAGAGGCCTGCATGCCTCTTCAACCACCACATCCATGACCTGGCAGCAGACTGAACTTGCACAGCACCAAGCTAAGGTTTCATGACTTCAGCCTAAGCTTTCACCGTCGTACTGAGACGTAGTTTCAGTCTGTGCTGCAGTGGCAGCTGAGACAACAGCCAGCAGATGCTGCATTAGGGTTGGATCACAAATACCATCATGGAGTTGACCACCTCCAAGCTCTGTGCTAAGTCGTATACTCCTCTATGTTCCTTGAGAGTGATAGCAGGCTCTGTGGCAGGCTCGCCAATTCTCCGAGCACCTCTGTGTGTAAATCCATCAGCATTCTCCTACACACAGCCTCACCCCAGTAGAAGTCCTCACCTGAGTCCTCTTCAGCCAGAAGAGCTCGTCTCCAACAACAGCCTCGAGATAGATGCCAGTTGCAATGACCTCAGTCACCGCAGCCTCAATAATTCACAGGACTATCCCCTCCAAGGGGCTCTGGAAATGCGGACATGCAGTTCCCCCAATGATTCTCTGCCACTGCCTCCTGCTTTGTGCAAGAGAGAGGGGAAAGTGTTGGTGAGTGTGCTACAACAAGTTTGGGGGATGTGCCTGACATAACTGAATGGCAGGAAGTACGTTGAAGTAGGGAGACGTAGGCATGAGGCTTGCGGCAGTGAGTATGGGAGGGGGAGTTGGACTGTATGTTAGGCATGAATCCTGATTGCTGAGTGAAGTGGGTGTGGTGCATTGAGCAGTGTGTGAAGTTGGTGGTGCAGTGACTAAGAGATGGCATTTGAAGATGCATTCACTGACCTTGATCACTTGTGTGAGGTCATTGTACTTTTTCTGGCACTGCAGCCAGATTCTTGTGTTCACCCTCAACTAGGCACAGTATAAATCACACATTGTCATCCCAAGCCTGCTATTTATTAGCTCCTCGTTTTTCAGTTTACCAAGTGCAGACAAATTGCAAACATGCCCTTTCTGAACAGGTTTGATTTTTCCAATGAGCATGCCTGAAAATCCTTCACCATAATTTAGCTCATTCCAGAAATGCTGACAGGGATGACCATTGTTCCATGAATGAATATTAGCTGGAAATACTGTGAATCATGAGGAGGAGAGTGAGAACTTCTAAAGGACATAGATAAGTTAGCGGAACAGGCAGACAGGTGGCAGATGAAGTTCAATGTGAAGAAATGTGAAGTAATTTATTTTGGCAGGAAGAACATGGGGAGGTAATATGAAGTAAAGGATACAACTCTAAAGGGGGTGCAGGAGCGGAGGGACCTGAGTGTATATGTGCATAAGTCATTGAAGGTGGCAGGGCAGGTTGCGAGTGCGGCTTATAAAGCGTACAGTATCGTAGACTTAATTAATGGCGGCATCAGTATTAGAACAAGGAGGTTAACCCAGTTCTGGGTGCCACACTTTTCAGAAAAATGTGAAGGCATTAGAGAGAGTGCAGAAAAGATTCACAAGAATGGTTCCAGGGATCAGGAACTTCAATTATTTGGATAGGTTAGAGAAGTTGGGAAACATTTTCCTTGGAGAAGGTTGAGAGAAGATTTGATAGAGGTGTTCAAAATCATGTAAAATGGATAACGTGATGACTTGGACAGTGTAGAAAGGGAGAAACTGTTCCCATTGGTGAAAGGGTCAAGAACAAGAGGACACAGATTGAAGGCATTTGGCAAAGGAAGCAATGGAGGCATGGGGAGGAACTTTTTCATGTAGTGAGTGATTAATATCTGGAATGTGCTGTCTGAGAACATGGTCAAGGCAGTTGCAAGCGAGGCATTCAAGAGTGAACTGGATTATTATCTGAAAAGGATTACAGGGGGAAGGAAGGGGTACAACACTAGTAGATGAATTGCTCATTCTGCGAGCTTTTTTTTATTCATTTGTGGGATGTGGGCATCACTGGCTAGGCCAGCATTTATTGCCCATCCCTTCTTCAGAACGCATTTTTTTTTAAAAGAGTCAACCACATTGCTGTGGTTCTGGGGTCACATGTAGGCCAGACCAGGTAAGGACAGCAAGTTTACTTCCCTGAAGGGCATTAGTGAACCAGATGGGTTTTTATGACAATTGACAATGGTTTCATGGTCATCATTAGACTTTATTTATTATTAGATATTTATTGAATTCAAATTCCAGCATCTACTGTGGTGGGATTTGAATCTGGGTCCCCAGAGCATTAACCTGGCTCTCTGGAATGACAATACCAATCCATGATAATACCACTATGCCACCACCTCCCCCTGGCACAAACACAATGGGGTGAATGGCCTCCTTCTGTGCTGTAACAATTCTGTAGTTATGTGTGCAGCAGAACTAGACAAAGGCTTGACATGGCCCTCTTGCTTCGAAATAATATTCAGCAAAGGAAATAAAAACGATACCCAGGGAATTAGTCATTACTTTTAGCACTGTGATATTTTTCACATTTCCAACAGCGGCATGCATGTAATTTCACGTGAATCGTGGGCTCCGAAATAGAATAGTACTTCTACCCTCGCCTTTGCTTCCTCTTGCATGTATCACACCTCCTCAGAAAGAAAGTTACCTATGTTACCTTCACTAACATTGACATATATGGGTATTCCATTGCCTTAATGTAGTGGGACTCATGCTATTAAGTAGCAAGTATAATAAAAACACATTTCCATTGTCTATCAGTGTAGGATCTTGATGGTACACAACCAGAGACAAATTATTCTATAGTGAACCCAAATAAAAGATGTACCGGCAGCTTATGGCCAGGACTTTTCCTGCTCAACGGTATATTACAGTCCCACCGAGCTGAATGGGGATTTAAATGCCTCGCCACATCCATCAGCGGGAGACATACCACAGCGGGGCCGAAAAATCCCGGCCTATGAAATGTTTTGTCACAGGCACAAACAGCTTGGAGCATGAAGGTGACATATCAGTAACATTGCATTGGCATTTAACACACACACACACACACACACACACACACACACACACACACAAGAAAGGCATATTGTTTCTTAACTGCAAAGCCTAATTGTTATATTTGGTTATTCTTGCAAATGGTGAAGAAAGGACCTCTTTAATGTCCTTTACCATGTGGCGCCTTATCCTCATTCCTTCCTGGCCCTTGTCATAAACCCCAATGGAAAAGCAAGCCTCTTTGCCATTTAGTCAGTAGTTGATGGTATTATCCTCGAGTTTTGTCATTCTAAATGAAATAGGCCAAAAAATACTAAGTACGGTAGTGGGTTGAAACCAATCCTTTCAACTTTGGAGGTTGTGCTGGAATCTGTTTCAGGACAGTGGGTTGAATGGCGTTTTCACTTTAAATCAGTACAATTTTCAAAAAGGGGAATGAATCATGCCAACCTTGGTCCAGGTTTCCGGGTTTCAAATAAGCTTACAGCCCAACCTGGTGCTGTACTCCCTCACTAGGTCAAGCAGTGAAGGTAGTTGGCTGGTGTGGGAAATGGACATGTCAGGCTATTGGAGCAGGTGCTCTATTGAGAATTGAAATCGGTGCTGCCTTTTATTTTGACCTATGACCAAAAGAACAGGCAAATGTACATTGGCTGAATCATGGTAAGATGAGAAATAAAGGCAAAAAATGTCAGAAAAACTCAGCAGGTCTAGCAGCATCTGTGGAGAGAGTTAACGTTTTGAGTCCCCATATGACTTCTTTGGAATAGTAAGTTAATAATAAGATAAGCTAATGCTTACCTTCAATATACAATCAGCCAGCGCAAAACCCCACCAGGAGAGGCCACTTTATAATGTTAAGGCAAAATCTTGCATGGCACTGCTATTAATGTTAAACAATTGGGGAAAAATCCTGAACTCTTTTGATTATTAATAACTAGCAGACATCAATGACCAAAGGACATAAATATAATAATTAGCTGCTGAACTACTGCTGGTCTGGCTGTGGAGTGGAGAAATGATATCAAAGTCTGATATTCTGCATCATGATACCTCAAAATAAAACCTCTCATACACAAATAAGACTTTGAGCAACAGGGAATCACACACCAGACTGACAAATGGTGCAAATAAAATCTTGTCCCAAGCATTTAAATAAATTTACGTATCTTTTCTCATTCTTCATTTGGATGGTCTGATGCAGCCAGCTGTACAGCACTGAAATGGCAAGACTACAAATTAAATCTGCATAGTACTGAGGACAAATGTGGTAGCAAATTGTCATATCCGTCTTCAGGTGAAGTTGCATATCTAAATGTTCTCTCATAAAAAGGTGTGATATTTGTGACCAGATGGTTCCTGAGGTTTGAATTCTACATGTATGTCTGGAGGGGTGCAAGAGACAGGACATATTGCTGGTTATCGAACAAGTCTCAATGCTTTTAATAATCCTTATTGAAAAAAAAACCCATCTGAAATTGTGTTACTTATTTTTAAGCACAGTCATCACCTTATCCATTTAACAAAAAAAAATAAAAAGTAGAATGCATGGACCCTCCTCTCCACTGGATCCAGTCAAGGGGAAGGTTTTATAATACATTGTGCTTTAGTCATACTCTTAGGTCTTTCTTCATTGTGAAATAAACTGCATATACAACAATAACTGCAAATTGCATTTTCTTTATTTTTCATCCGTTTAATAATTGGATTTGGAGCAATGTGTTACCCCGTTTAAGTATGTTCAGCTATCAAACCGTTGTTTGTATTGTACAGATTCAGTATTCAGAAAATGAAATTATATACATTTAAGGCTTTATGAACCTATTTTAATGCACAAATGAATTTATAAGCCCATTAAAGCAAGGGATTTAAGCATTTACACATATCTGATTAAACAGTTTTGCTGCATATTTTAATAATGCTTTATTGTGCTGAATGTTTCGACAATAAAGTAACTGCAAATTAAAAGGCAATGCTTTGTGTAGCGTTTTTTTCCCCTGCTTCTACTGCCTTCTGTTAAATTTACTGCATGCTGCAGGGAACAGCCCAGACACTGTCATCAATCACACACTTATTGACACATGATGAAACCTGACCAGTGTGGTGATGTTTTAATAAGACGTCCATTAAAGCCCTCAAATAAATTGCAATTTGAAAACAGAACATAATACTGGCAAAGTTTTTCTCATCCATCTTACAACGTGTCATGTAATGTAATTGCATTGTTAATTTATCCAAGAAATTCCTTGGTACACTGTTTTGCTGGTATCAGTTAATTTCCCAGAAGAATATTTTTCCTCTCTCCGGGTAGAGTAATGTTTCTGCTTAGCATGGCATTAGGCAGAGAGCTAATCAAACCTCTGAAGAGCCTGACACATTATCAATGACTCCTCCACTCATTTCTACCCATCCAGCGTCAGGCCAATGCAATCACCCTGTTCACCATCATTAGCGACTCTGACAGCAGGATTGCTAAAAAGGCCTGTGGATGATATCAATAATATCGACAGAAGAGTTTGGGCCATTTAAGAACAGAAAGTACTGGCACTCAAAAGGACAAAACTTATTTCGCAGCCACTGCCAAGGATCTGTGGGTAGAGTTTTGACAAGAGCAGCAGAATGCAAGAACCCATAAATCAATAGGGAGTTTCTAATATGTGCCGTGATCTTTTGAACATTGTTAAAGCTGATGAGCTGATCATTTTTATGAATGATGCCATTGTGGTAAGCTTGCATCTTGCAAATTTGTGAACACATTCAACGGCTGATCAAGGACAAGCTGCCGGATTGGAATTTTATTTCTGCCAAATTTTGAAAACTCTGCTTATCTTCCCAGCTGAAAGAAACAGCCCTTCAAGAATTTCAAGGCGCTTAAATTGCCAGGATAGTGACTTAGGAGCCAACGTCAAACAGAATGCAACAGTGTGTCATCTCTACTTTTGCCAAAGGTTGCATGGGTAAAAAAATGTAAATATGGATTTCATCACTTAATTCACATCCACGCACTCACCATTTTGAGCACCACAGTCTAGTGACGGAAGTCCAGCAGCAGTGAACTTGACTTCATCACATTCAACAGACTGCTGGCACAAATTCCTCACTGATTATCAGGTTTCAGCCACCATGTCACGTCTGGTTTGCACTGAGGGGTGTGGGGGGAATGGAGGTTACTGCCACAGAAAGACTCACAAAATGGCAGGTTTATGAATTATTCATGAGCTGAGTGTGCGGTGATAAATATATTTGATTTTCACTTGGGGTGGAAAAAAAAAGACATTCACAAGGCCCCAGGAATATTATTTCATTCTTCTCTATCATATTCAGTAAGGCAGAATCTCTCAAAATGTAAAGCAAAAGCACAATGCATGGTTAAAACGAAGTTCCTGACATTGTTTGAAGAATTATTGCCCATTACTGACATGGAATATAAGAGCAAAAAGGATTTAAATAACATCTGATACATTTGGTCTTGCTCTTTCACAAAAGTTTTTCTCCGTCATAAAATGAAAGATTGGCTGGGCTCCAGTGTAACCACGTGCCTTAATTTTTAAAATTACAAGTAAAATATTGTGGAATATGTAATTGACACCAAAATAAAATATATCATTAACAGTTGTAAGTCACGCACAGAAAACACACACACACACACGTAAAGACACGCACACAAAACACACATGCAGCTTAACTTGTCACATGTGATTCAAAAAGCACGGAGCATTTAAATATTCAATAAATTAGCTATTCCGCTGTAAAAGCAAACAGGAAGCTTTTTTTCCCTCTATGTAAGGAAATAGATCAGCAGGTTATGCTTAAAGAATTGCAGAACAGAAGAGGTTCAGTGCTCTCATTTGTATTGTCTAACTGAACTTTGAAGTTCAAAAAGCTGCAGAAAATAAAACCATTGATCGTAGGCTGGTGGCGCTGTATGAAAAGGAATAAATCATCCTATCTTATTTCTGGAATCATGAGACCAGGGCAGTTATGGCTCATTTAAAGCTAAGTCAGGAAACATGCCTGGTCTGTACCTGTGTGCGAAATGGTAGGAAATATCTTCTACTGTATGTGACACTAATGTAGACATATTCATATGGAGCGACCAGGCATTTATTGAAGCTAGGGGCTTATTTCATGTTTAAAATATGGGAACAGAAACTGAAAAGCGGAGTCAATTGCTTTCTGTTTAAGGCTGGATGGATTTCATAGTTTAAAGAAAAGCAGATTTCAGCCTAAAAGACAAAAGATTTGTTTTCAGGAAATATTGCCTCAAGGAAATATTCAGAACCACACAAATATGAGAAATGATACATTCTGGTTGCTCTTATATAGATTTGTGCCTCATTTAGTGTCTCACCTAAAGGACAGCTAGTTTGGCAAAGACACTGAATAAACTATACGTGGGAAATAAATGGTATCATTCCATGTAAGAAGTATCACTAGAGGAGCTACCTGTTCTAGAGATGATGGTTCAGATGTTTGCTTTAGTTGAAGGAAAACCCATTCCAACTTGAGTTTAAATCTAATTGCTAAGAAAAGTCCACCTTCCTATCCAGAGAGCAATTAGACAAGTGCAATTTTATTATTGCAGCCTGACTGCACACATGCTCAACAGATTACAAATTGTGTCGAAGGTTGGTTCTGGAAAATATATAAGACATTATTGTTTTCCTTACTTGATGGTGACAAGAGCCAATGCTGTTTTGCCTGACTGTATAATGATGCTTTGCTCCAAATGTCAGATTATGCTGTTGATTGTTTTTCTCTATGGTGTATTCTTAAGAAGTCGTGTAAAGTTATTCATTTTTCTCTTCCTACCAACTGCCTTCAATCATTTATCACTTAAGTATCAAAGAACAAGACTTAATCTGTCAAGGCCAATTCTTAAAGTAGAGATTTTAATAAAAACTGACTGATACTACTTCTGCTTGCATCGCTGGATTAACCAGTTATAAAGCAGGAATATTCTGAAGCCATTCAAAGCCTTTTTTCAAGGTTTTATTGGAGTTAGTGCTAAACTGTTTACAAAGCTGAACCTAAAAATTGGTATAGGTGTAAATCTTTGTCAGCAGCAATGTGTGATAGTGCCCAGCCATGTGGGAAGGCCATGTCGAGCTTAGTTACTGTTTGCCTGAAGGAGTTCAACAGGCAACCATTAACCTAGTCGTGGCAGCTGTTGTTGGTGTGATCGCTAATTACCCAGACTGACTCACCAGACTAGGCTTCACCATCAGAAAATGAAACAAGGCCGGAGTGTGCCATTCAACCCGCGAGCCCGTTTCACCATGCAGTCAGGTCGTGGCTGATCTGCACCTCAACTCCATTTACCTGCTATTTTCTCCATATGAAAATCTATCAACATTAGTTTTGAAAATCTCAATTGGCCTCGTGCCCACTGTCTTTGGGGTGGTGGTGTTGAGGCGGTAGGTAGTTCCAGCTTTCCATCATGTGTGTGAAAATGTGCTTCCTGATTTCACTTCGAAATACTCCAGATCAAATTTTAAGACGATGTCCCTTTGCTCTGGATTCCCCTATATCTAGCCTATCAAATCCCTTTAATGTTTTGAACACCTCTATTAGATTACCCGTTGAATTCCTAAACTGAAAGGAATACAAACTACACTTAAGCAAACTGTCCTCATCATTTAACCCTTTAAACATTGGTGTAATTCTGGTTAAACTGTGTTGTAACCCTACCAAATCCACTGTATGTTTCCTGAGGTTCAGATTCCAAATCAAATGCAGTTCTCCAGATGGAGTCTGATATAGGCTCTGTAAAGACTGAAGCATCACTGCTTCACTTTTGTTTCTGTGCACCGGTGTATATGAATATCTAAATTCCTTTGCTCCTCCACAACTCCTATTCTCTCACCGTTAAGAACATATTCAGTGCACTCTCATTTCATCTTGCACAGAGCCTTTTCAAACATCCTCTTGTAATTTATATAGATGACATTTATAGGCACTGTCCCATCTACCATGTTAGTAACTTTCACAAAAAATTCATCTAGATTAGTTAGACATGACCCACCCTTTGCAAATCCATGCTGACTCACTTTGATCAGCTCATACTTATCTAAATGTTTTCTGGCTCTGATGATAGATTCCAGCAATTTCTCCACAACTGATGTTGAACTGGCAGATCTGCCGTTAACTGTCTCCCACCCCCTCCCCCACTCAGTCTGCCATCTTCTTGCAATTTCCAATCCAAAGACACGATTCCTGAATCAAGAATGTTTTGGAAAATTACACCTGTAGTTTTCTTAGTTATTCTCTTTTGCCGCTTCTATGAGATCGATATTGGGGCTGATTTTGATTCTCCCTAGTCTGAATCCAAAGGAAGTTGCTGCTTCAATGCATTTCAGCTGATAGGAAGTTCCCAACAATGGGGAATTTATTTCAGAGCTTTCTTGATTCTTGACTTGGCTGAGGACAGGGGGCTGCCAGAAATATATTGGTAGCACCAAAGGTTGATGTGCAAGCTAGGAATTATGTCACCCATTGCCTGCAGTAGCTGAATCTTGCCAGAGATGTAACTACACAATGGGAGCATCTACTGCAGAAAGATCTGTAAACTACCTGGCATAGAGGGGCAGTAATGCAAGTGACCATCAAGGTGATTAGTGTTATGCCTTTAGTTAAGCTACCACTAGAAGCGTCTACATCTCAGTCAATTTTACCCTCCACAGAGGTGTGCAAGATGGGATGGATGTTTGCCATGTATAAACTTCCTTTCCCATTCACCAGCTGAAGCAGCAATAATAGGGCTGCCAATGTCACCAAGCAGCTGGCTTCCCTCATGTATTGGGCTTGATCATTGTCACCTAAATGTCCATCAGTGCTTTTTCCATAATGGAATTGTCTACATGAACAGAAGGGGGTACTACTCCAATTTGCAGCTTGTTTGTGACCATGGACACCATATCATACAGGCTAATGCCAGTTTCCCAGGGAATAATCAGAGTGCTGTGATTTTGCACTAATTGTGTCAGGTTTATTGAAGCCAGTGTGACACTGGAAACATGGCGTGTGGGAGAGCAAGTCTTCAGACTAAACCCGTCTCACTGACGTGGCACCATAAAGAGGACTTTAGCATGGATACAATGAAGCCCATGCAGTCATTGGGTTCAATGCTGGAAACCCGTGACCTCTACCATCAAAAAGGACAAGGGCAGCAGATACATGGGAACACCACCACCTGGAAGTTCCCCTCCAAGCCACTCACCATCCTGACTTGGAAATATATCGCCGTTCCTTCACTGTCGCTGGGTCACAATCCTGGAATTCCCTCCCTAACAGCACTGTGGGTGTACCTACACCACATGGAGTGCAGCGGTTCAAGAAGGCAGCTCACCACCAGCTTCCAAAGGATAATTAGGGGTGGGCAATAAAAGTTGATCTAGCCAGCGATGCCACATCCCATGAAATAATTTAAAAAAAAACTCATCCTGAAGGAGCAGCTCAGAGGTGTGGACAGATTGGGAGGATGCTTTGGTATAGCTGCCACAAGCTCTTAAGATTATTGCAATCTGTATGCTCCATAAATATGTAAACAAGAGGCTAAAGGACTGAGAAGGAGATGAATCTGGAAGCAATGCAAGAACAGGGAACAATGACTACATGAGGCTGTAGTTCCTCAAACACCAATTCCATAAGGATAAAATGGAAAATGCTGGAAATACTCAGCATGTCAGGCAGCATATTTGGAGAGAACCAGGATAATTTCAGATCAATGACCTTTCATCAGAATAGGAGGAGGTTAGAGATGTAATATGTCTTAACCAAGTACAGAGCCAGAGAAAGAGGAATGAGGATTTCCAGCATTTTCTGTTTTGATTTCCGATTTCCAGCATCTGCAGTGTTTTGCTTTTCTATTAGATTTTTTACGGATATAACTTTCTATGATATTATGATTTCTATATGTGCAGCCGAGGTGACTGGGTGTGCCATACATTTAGCCAAGTTTTGGAACTGCAGTTTTAAGTAATTTGTTCCAATTTGCGGAACACCTCGGTTTAGTTTGCAAGCATGACCCTGGCTTTCCAGGGGCCTGTCATTTTAATTCTTCACCTTGGTCTCACACTGACGTTCCTGTCCTTGGCCTGCTGCATTGTTTCAGGGAAGCTGAACATAAACTCGAGGAACAGCATTTCATTTTTCACTTAGGCAGCTTACAGCCTTTCGAACTCAAAGTTCAACAATTTCAGACTGTAATCTCTGACCCTATTTTGTTTCCTTTTCTTTGCATGTTTCTCTCTCAATTTTTGCCTTCATTAGCAGCACACCTGGTCCAGGCACATCTTTGTGTTTCTTTGTCTCTTTTCTTACCCCATCGCCATTCCTCTTGGCCCTGGAAGACTAACTCTTGTGTCATTCAATCCTTCCTGTCTTCCACCCTTTGTCCTTATCCCATCCACCCCTTGCTCAAAACTGACTGCATCTCTAACTTGTCCCGGTTCTGATGAAAGATCATAAACCTGAAATGTTAACGCTTGTTTTTCTCTCTCTCTCTACATAAGCTGCCATACCCTGCTGAGTGTTTCCAGTATTTTCTGCTTTTATCTTTGATCTGCAAATTGGAAACAAAGTCGGTGCAAAATAATTCCAGCGACACTCTATTCAACCACCCATGCTACCCACCCATGCTGCCCACCCATGCTGCCCGTCCCTACTGCACTGCTGCCATATTCTGAATAATCACAAAGAAAACCTAAGCGAAAATTGAATGCAAACAATGTATCTCCTTGCTGATGCGTGATTGATGGCAGTATATTGTGCCATGTGGTTTCTCTTAAGTGCTACTGGGCTGTGTGTGATATCTAACCTTTAATCTAGTGATATTTGAGGCATGGTCTTCTTTAATTTGGCTCACCGAGTTCCATTTTCTTCATGTGCAAAGTTGGCTTCAGCACCTTCGAGATCCCAGGCCTGAAGGACAAGAAAAAGTAACTCCATGATTGGTGGTATTTTAACCAACCAGGAAGCAGTCCTGAGCAGTTTTTAGTCCCAGATGAAACAAAGAGCTGAAGCATTTTCTGCCATTCTCTCTGCTGCTTTATTGTTTATCTTGATGAGTATCATCATCCAAAGGATCGAATTCAATGGTTGCAAAATCTTCAATCATCTCCAGTATTGTAAAAGTCTCGAAGCTCTCAGCAAACATAGTTTGTGACTGTGGCAAATTCTGCTGAAAAGCTCTGATTTCGTCCAACATTACTGAAGGGATTGCAACCCGAGGACTTTCCCTGGTCAATGATAGCAAAGCTGAACTTGAAATTTCAGTTCTCTTTGTTTTGCATTATCCATTGTGCCATTTCTTTAGAAGTGAATTGACTTAAAGCAACATAGACAGAGTGACACAATATGGGAGAAACTACACAATTAGGAGAGGAAATGGGAGGGCAAAGTCGGACGGGGGGGGGGGGGGGTTTATCCATGACTCAGCAAATCTGGTCGTTCTCCTTTGGGGCTTTCTTGCTTGCAGCAGCATTAAGGTTTTGGGTGTGGAAAGTTTGTCACACATAGGCTTTTAGTATTTTTTCTTTGAAGTATTGCCATGCGTGGTAAGCACTCAGGACCTGTTTTTTCTGACTCTGTACACAAGGAAACATATATTGATGACCGTGAGAGCTTCCCGATCTACCTTCAGGTCAATGGTACGTGCCTTCCACATCTTTCCTGGTCTGCTGGATTCTGCGTCCTGAGAATGATAAATAAATGCTTCAGCCTAATAGATGGAAGGACAACAAGGACGTACACTAACTCCTCAACATGTTTCGGTCCCATAAGAAAGAACTCGTGCCTATATTGCGCCATTCAGGTCCTCAGGATATCCAACAGTGCTTTTAACTACTTTTAAAGTGCAGGTGTTCTGTAGGCAAAGTGGGAGCCAGTTTGTGCACAGCAGGTTCACATAAACAACAATTAAATAACTAGGTTTGTTTTAATGATTTTATTTTTTTTTTGAGTGGGTTCTGCCAGGGCCACTCAGCTCCTGACCTCATTACAGCCTTGGTTCAAACATGGACAAAAGAGGTGAACTCCCGGGGTGAGGTGAGAGTGACTGCCCTTGACATCAAGGCATCATTTGACCGAGTGTGGCATCAAGGAGCCCCAGCAAAACTGAGTCAATGGGAATCAGGGGGAAAACTCTCCACTGGTTGGAGTCATACCTAGCACAAAGGAAGATGGTTGTGGTTGTTGGAGGTCAGTCATCTCAGCTCCAGGACATCACTGCAGGAGTTCCTCAGGGTAGTGTCCTAGGCACAACCATCTTCAGCTGCTTCATCAATGACCTTCCTTCCATCATAAGGTCAGAAGTGGGTATGTTCACTGAGGATTGCACAATGTTCAGCACCATTCACAACTCCTGAGATACTGAAGCAGTCCATGTCCAAATGCAGCAAAACCTGCACAATATCCAGCCTTGGGCTGACAAGTGGCAAGTGCTAGGCAATGACCATTTCTAACAAGAGAGAATCCAGCCATCTCCCTTTGATGTGCAATGGCATTACCATCACTGAATCCCCCACTATCAACATCCTGGTGCTTACCATTGACCAGAAACTGAACTGAACCAGCCATATAAATATTGTGGCTACAAGAGCAGGTCAGAGGCTAGGAATCCTGCGACGAGTAACTCACCTCCTGACTCCTAAAGTCTGTCTACCATCTACAAGGCACAAGTCAGGAGTGTGATGGAATACTCCTCATTTGACTGGATGAGTGCAGCTCCCACAACACTCAAGAAGCTTGACATCAGGACAAAGCAGCCCACTTGATTGGCACCAAATCCACAAACATTCACTCCCTCTACCACCAATGCACAGTAGCAGCAGTGAGTATCATCCTTAGACAGCACATTCCAAACCCACTACCATCTAGAAAGACAAGGGCAGCAAATAGATGGGAACGCCACCACCTGGAAGTTCCCCTCCAAGTCACTCACTTTCCTGACTTGGAAATATATCGCCGTTCCTTCACTGTCGCTGGGTCAAAATCCTGGAACTCCCTTTCTAACAGCACTGGGTGTTGGACTGCAGCAGTTCACAAAGGCAGCTCACCACCACCTTCTCAAAGGCAACTAGGGATGGGCAATAAACGCAGGCCCAGCCAACGAAGCCCACATCCCGTGAATGAATGTTTTTATAAATAGCAGTTAAAAGACAAGCTAAACTTTCTGCATTTTTTAAAAAATCATGCCATAGAATCATTTATGTCTACCAGTAAAGAGCAGGTATCAGTTTAATACCTCGTTCAAAAGATGGCATCTCCCCAACTCAAGCAATTTCTTAATTCCAGGGAGTGTGCCAGCCTATGCTATGTGCTGAAGCGGGACTTCAACCCCAACTTTCTGACTCAGAAGCAAAAGTGTAACCAATTGAGCTTAGTTGGCACTGTATTGAGTGATGATGCTAAACCAAGTTGCCAAGGACACAAGGAATTATTCCTGAAGGCACAGTGTTGAAAGTCAACCCAGACACTTGGCCACTTACTTACCAAAACAATTATTTAGCACTTTAGGAGTAAAAACTGGAACAGTCTGTCGACTTTAGGCTCATTTGGCAATGCTTTTGAAGTCATCAAAGTGCACCCATCACCTGGCTCCAGCAACACAGACGATCTGTGAACTTCTACAGCCCTGAAAACCTCGGAGTGGCTACACAACAACCTCAGTGCCAATTAGTGAGATTGTGATCTGCTAATTGTGCATCAATTGTGTTTAACTGTATGCAGGTGGAGGACATTAATAAGGGTTTCACTTGAGCACATATATTTACCAAAACTGTGGCTGAGTTAGGAGGTGTACGCTTGTAATGTTTCACTCCAAAGGTAAATAGAAGACTGAGTAAAGATTAGGCTCCAGTATTACACTTTACCCGCTGGATTTCTGGAATAGAATATGACATAACCCAGGACTCCAGATTAGCACACCTGGATTTCTGTGCATAGTTTTGATCTCCTTATCTAAGGAAGGAAATACTTGCTTTGGATGCAGAGGAGTGAAGGTTCATTAGATTAATTCCTGGGATTAGGGGGTTGTTCTACAATGAAAGGTTGAGTAGATTGAGCCTATACTCCCTGGAATTAAGAAATAAAGGTGATCGCAATGAAACATATAAGGTTCTGAGGGGGCTTGACAGGGTAGATGTTAAGAGGTTGTCTCCCTTGGTTAGAGAGTCTAGAACTTGGGGCATTGTCTCAGGACAGGGGTCAATCATTTAATACTGAAGTGAGAAGGAATTTCTTCATGCCAAAGGTAGCGAATCTTTGGAATACTCTATCCTGAGCACTGTGTCACTGAGCATAGTCAAGGTTGAGATTGGCAGATTATTAGGGAAGTCAAGGGACATGGCAATCAGTTGGGAAAGCGGAGTTGATGTCAAAGATCAGCCACAATCTTATTGAATGGTGGAGTCGGCTTGAGAGGCCAAATGATTTACCCCTATTCCAATTTCCAATGTACTTATCAGAAATGGTAGCGCCATTGGTGGTTACATTAATAATTCAATGGTTGGAACCACAAGGAGACAACACAATGCAGCCGTCGGATGATGCAGACACAGGCTCACCAAGCTAAGAAAACTGAGTGACAACTTCACAAAGCAAGTTAAAAAATAGACAGAAATCCACAAATTGCATGCCACCAATATCCAAACGGAAAAGCACCTAAGTGAGTTTAAGGGTCCCTTCAGTAAGGGAGTTTTGACCTTCATGGAGCCATGGTCGTCCACCTGCTGACTGGGAAGTAGGAGAAACAATAGAGGGCCTTGACAGCAGCAGTTACCACAGCAACATCTGCATCATCGTCATCTCTGAATACCAAGAGGAAAACAGACTCATGCCCTTCTGCCAGAACACACTTTGATCCCTTCTAGATTCTGCCAATAAACTCAAACTGACATTAGGCAGCACCCATTGGCTACACACTCCATTACCACCTTGTCCCAGGGATTTTGATCCAACAACTTTATCTCTGGTCAGTAAATATCAATTCTTCTTGTATCAGATCTGCTTGATTCTTTTAGAGAATTGGCCATTTGCCAATTATCATTTCCTGAATGCTTTGGTCAGCTTTGATGTCCTCTGCCAGAGTTTCCGGAGTGTGGAAAAGCTACCATGGTGACAGATGGCATCCTTCTTGCACGCAGCAGTAATCCTGATGGTTTGTGACACGTATTTGCTCGGAACTGCTATAGAGTGGTCTCTGGACAGGATGTCCACAAATTTGCAAATGTAAATTTTGGTTGAATGTTCATTCGATATATTCACTCCATTTTATTGAAGACCTTTACTGCGTCAAAACAATTGGCTGATAGTCAACTGATTATGGATTGTAACCTAGTTAAGATGAATTATATAATTTCAGAAAAAGTCAGAAAGTTTGTACAATTCTTATAAATTAAGAAACTCTGATACAGACACCAACATTGTAGACATGACCACATAATCACTGCACACTTCCTGGGTCACCAACAAAACTGCATTAGCACGACAATGATAAGCAATAATCCAGTTCATTGTCCTCCCATTTGTTTAGTCACCATTGTAGAGGAAATGCAGAAATAAATTTGTACACAACTGAGTGCATGAGTTTCCAATCCAATAAGAGGTTGAGTAGATTAAGCCTAAACTCTCTGGAATTTAGAAGAATGAGAAATGATCTCAATGAAACAGATAAGGTTCTGAAGGGGCTTGAAGGGGTAGATGCTGAAAGGTTGTTTCCCTTGGCTGGAGAGTCTAGAACTTGGAACATTTTCTTAGGACAGGGGTCAATCGTTTAATACTGAAGTGAAGGAGGAATTTCTTCATGCCGAAGGTAGTGAATCTTTGGAATACTCTAACCCGAGCGCTCAGTCGCTGAGTATATTCAAGACTGAGATTGGTAGATTCATCAGGTTCCTTAGATCTATGGAATGAACTGCTCATTAGCGAAAAGAACAATCCATCCATTGTATCAAATTATGCCCAAGCCTGGAGACAGCAAAAGACAACTTGGGCCTGACCCAGACCAGTTTCTGAGTGGTCCTGTTTGCACCATCCTTAGGCATTACCACAGCAGCTGTGATTGGATGGAAGAAGATTCGAGATGATTTGATGAAAAATCAAAAAATTAGTGTCAACACGTGGTTGCTAAGTAAAGGGAAAATAGCATTTTGGGCACAGATAGCAGAAATTAAACAGGTAGCATTAGTCATGTGGTGAGCGTGAAGATTGTTATTTATGGCCAAGTCACAAACACACACAAAGAGCAAGTTTATGAATTCAGTCAAAACATCAGAGATCATCCCCCATTGTGTTTGTTCTGTTAATTTACAACCAGAAGTTATTATTGAAACTGGCATTACAGAGGCTTTTGTTCAAAAACACATTACCATTAGGTGGTAAAATGGTCAGCAAACAGTTTATTTTTTAAAGACACTGAATTAGTAGCATTGGCAAACCTCAAAGTGACCTTAGTTCATCCTGATATGAATGGGGTTAAACTAAGTTTACAACTTCCTAATATCCACAGAAGTACTGTTCAGAAAGGAAAACACACATTAACCACAACAATGACAGCTGGACAAGGCTTGCCAAGGTTGGTATTCAGCTGAAGGTTCAGGACACAGGAGAGCAGCTGTCACCTTGCACATTTGACTATTGTGATAGTGAGAGGGAAAATATGTGGTTGTTTTTGCGAGTGATGTGACTTACAGCAAGTCCACAAGGACAACTCTTGTTTTAACTTTTCCCTATTCTTTATGCAGGTAAGCAAGGGGCCACTGATGTATTTTAATAGGAAGAATTCATCTCAGTAACCACACAAGTAAATTGTCTATTTTTCAATTCTAACTGATGCACCATCTAGTAACATATAATATTTAGCTCAGAGAATTTCCTTTTTCAAAATGATATAAAGATGATTCGCTTATACTAAGAGATGTTCAATAAATGCTACCTGTGCATTGTATAACTGTGTACCCTCTCCATGTATGAATCGCCAGGGGTTGGTGCTAATTTATGTAAGTACCTGAGAAAGTCAAACGTGCAATTAGCTGTTTAAAATGAAAGAGGAGCAGTTTTTTTAAAAAGTTGCAACATTGTGACAGGTTCTACTCTTACAGCTATTTAATTAGCTTCTGCTATAGGTTTATTTCTTTATATAATATTCCTTTTTATTATTACAAGCCAGAGAATACATTTCTTCATATTTATGGTATGATCATTAAGGGTCATTGGGGTTGGCAAAGCATTAGTTTAATCAGGATCAATCCAATGTGAAAAATAACAGTTTAACTTACCAGCAACTAGCACAACAATGTGATAAAATGAAATTGTATTTATAATAGGACCTTTTATCCCCTGAACAGAGGGGATACAAATGAACATGCACAAAGCCATAGTTGGAGAGTCAGGACAAGCAAGTGAAAGTTTGGATGAAAGAATGGGGTTTTAAGAAGACTTTTGTGGGCAGATAGTTCCCAGCAGAGCCTTCACTTTCAGATATTTTCCTCTTCCCTACAACAGTAGCAAACAAATAGAAGTTCATAATTGCAGCAAAACCCATATTGTAAAAGAAAACCCTCCACCAACATTTTCACTGTCCTACTGTTGAACTGATTCCCCCTCAACAAATGAATGAATTACTACACGATCAATTTAACTTCACATAGAAACAAATGGAAATTTCTTTTTATGGAACCTAATCTGCCAGGCCTGAAGAAGCAAGTAGGGATTTTGTTTTTGTTTAATTATCAATTTCACTTTCTCTTTCTGGTGGAAAACAGGGGAGCAGATAAAAGGGAGAAAATTAAATTGATATCCCAGTTTTCTACCAGTTCCACCATTACAGCCATTAAAGAACAGGGAAAAATACCTCTAGCCCATTTCTTTTCTGTATTGAGTGCAATATTAATTTAATGTTATAGCCCTGTCACCAGGATGCCAGTGTAGCATTTCAAAAAAAAATACAGCAGTATCTACCAGTCTAGTATGAAAACTCTTCAGGTCAGAGAAACTAAACATTGCTGTACGTCTATAATACCAGGAAGGTCTACCTCATCAATGAAGAAAGCAGGCAATAATACTACAATTTATGCTATTACTGGAGTTGTTATTGAAGAAAGGGTTCTCTACAAAATGTTTGCTTTCAGCCGACTCCACATCAGCAAGTTTAAAAATACCCAAATAAGTAATATCTTAAAGATAACAGTAAGCATATTTTTCATTTTATACAGCATTCAGGATTACAGCATAATTGAGATTCTCTTTTAGTGACAAGACCTCTTTTAAAGTTTTGGACTTAGTTCTTAAAATGAGTTGAAGAATGAAATTTATTTTCATAAATAAAACTGTGACATCTTTAATAATCAATTCATTTATAAAGTGAACTAAGCTTTCCTTGTAGGATTAGTTCATTTCAACAAAATTTAAAATGATGAATCAACATATCAAGTTTTTAGGTGGGTTTGGGTGCAGAGATGAGTAAAATTTCCCTGTTTTTCTTCCTTTCCCACAAGTTGGGCACCCACATTCCTCCCATTCTCATCCGGAATGGTGGGATGGCTCAGCTATAGATATCTACATCAATGCCAAGTGTACTTTTTCCAATGTTCCCAGCCTCATTCTCTCCCATGATGCAAAGGGCTATTCCCTTAGGGATTGTCTGAGTGTCAGAGCGGACTGGGATTTGAACTTGGATCACCCAGGTGAAGTACCCAATGTTCTAGACACTGAGATGCTCTTGTCTTAATATATATAAATATACTATTTTTTACAAACATTGCATAAAGCAACAGCAATCATTTTTGAACTAACGTATCCCATAGTTTGGACAGTTTCACACAGAAAATGCTGCTGAAAAGTACATAATGATCTCAGTTCAAATAAATGTTAGTCAAACAACGACCTAATTATTTGAAATATGGCATTAATAAATCAAACAGTGCACAGTAAATAATACCATAAATTTTATGATCTAATTTATGTCCTTCATTAGTATTCTTTGTTTAACATTTTATGTTTATTGATAAATGAAGATACATTTAAATAATTCAAACAAAACATTAGCTGCAAGCAAGGTATTAATAATTGATGGCAGCTGGAAGGTTTTTCACTTTGGGAATAGATAATATTAGCCTAATGTGGATCAGTAGAAATAGAGGAAATGTAATGGATCTGGTTGCTTTAACTGATGATGGTTATTGTGGTCTAAAACCTGCTACAAAGGCAAAAGCAGGATGTATCTGCAACATGCAATAGATTTTGCTAAAGGAAGCTGACAAAGCAGATTGTGGTTTCATACTCCAGATTTACACACAGCAGAGAGGTTCCAGTATCCACGGCAGGATCTCGAAGCACATACTGAGCACTGAGACCTGAAGCAATAACATGACGGGAAAATCAAACTTAAATATTTCACAAATATCATGAAAACATTCGATTTGGGGCTCTGCTTTAATAAAGAAGCTATTGTTTCATTCTTTTCATTACAGAAAACTTAGCTTTTCCAGTGGGCAGGAGTTTTTATTAATAGGGCATTCTTGCGAAATAGAGCACTTTGAAACTCTGTTATTAAAAGGAAATTAACCCAGTGAATGGTCCACAACTCATACACTCTGTCTGGGTGGGTTTAATGATTCTGGTAAACCTGTTTAATACTTTATGACTTAAGCACTGGTGTGTCTGGTGTGAGCAGTTATGCATTTAAATGTGTACAAGATAAAAGTCAAGAAAACTAAAGAAGTCTTTTCTCCTTTAATATGCTTTTCACATTCTGCAACAAACCAACACACTGCTCTTATGCTTTTGCAAAGAGCTTCATTGTCACTAATTTGATTTACTGTTTTGTTACTCAAAATATATTTGCAGAGATGGTCTTTTGGCAAACGGCATAATGCCAGAGAGACCCAGAATGTTACAAAAGGCACAAAAGTAACATGCTAGTAATGGCCCACGTCAACTGAAATACCACAAAGGTTTATTCCATCTTGGAGATGTTTTGTTCAAAACTAAATAAAAGGTTTGTGTCAGCAGAACAGTTAAATTAATGTTAGGAGAGTGTAGTAACATCACAATGTAACTGCTTTGGGATAAGCATCATCTTTCCTAGAGATATAATGCAAAAATACCACCTGAGGGAAGTTACATTCAAAATTCAATGTCACTGCTTCATAATGTACAAAGCACTATAAGGGGAATATAGATTATTTATGGAATTTTCTCAGTTGTAATATACAAGTGTAACACTTGTATATTATGGGAACTGAAAAGTAATTTTGTGGTCGAGCATTTCTATCCATATGGTCTTGAGTCTGTGTGAAGAAAAAGTACTGAATATTTACAATGTTAGTACAGGGGTACTATCTATATTGCTTTATTTATTGAGATGAGAATTTGATGGCTCAGTTGCAATCTTTCTGAAAACAGTATTTCCCCTCATCATTTATCAAGGGAGTGGAAATGACCATTTTGAAAACAGCTTACAGTAAAATCATTATTTATAACCACTATTAGTGCACATCTGTATTTCCATAATTTAAACAGGAACTGTAAAAATAACATTTTGCATTACATACCAGTAATTTAAGTATCACTGCAATAAAAATGAGACTTACATTGACTATAAATTACAAATATTACATAACGTGGATTAGACCATGGAGAAATACTTTATCTGCTGAGTTGTTTAATCTAATACTCCTGCCCAACACAGAGCATTACAATTGTATTGACTGCAATGCTTGGAAGAAATCATTTTTGTTTGCAACTTATGAAGGTTATTAGCACTTGGAGGTTAAGAAGGCAATGAATTGTAACATTATAACACACATTTATTGTATCGTACTGGAGAAAGACAGTTCACGTCAAACACTTCATCTCACTGAGTAAAATCTATGTAATAATGTGAAGCCCTTGGTTCAAATGAACATTGCAACACATCGGAGAGAGAGAGACACATATGAAAAAGACTATTGACAATTGAAACACTGGACATCCTCACTGAAACTGCTAATGAACACTTAGCATTGGGAAAATATTCACTGATAAAGAGAGCAGGGTCTGCTGAATGAAACTATACCCATGCCAGATTTAGCAATTGGCCATGGTTCTGATTATAATTGCCATAGCAAGTCAACTATCTCAGGATGAAAAAAAAACAAATGGCAGATTTATATATTCATTAGCTTCCAAATGACTTCATGCATACAGGAGTATTTTGTAGGACTAGGATAGGCTCAAAGTGCTGGGATTCTACACGTTAGAGAAGTGTAAACTTGGGAATCGTTTGATCAAGGTTTATAAGATGAAGAGGAGAATAGTTTGCGTTTGTGTACGTGGTTTGTTTCAACTAAACTAGAGGGGATGATGGAAAAAAAAATCTCAAGCTACACAAAAGCAGGACTATGTTCGATGTTGTGAGGCAATTTCTTTCCCAGGGAATAACAAACCTCAAGAACAGCTGTCAGCTCATGTGGTGAACTCTGACTTTTTTCAACCCAAGAGCCAGACCTGTTTCTGGCTGTGTGTGCAGATCTCCTCTCACAAACATTTGGTGCTGTATGACATTAATTGTGGCCAGTGTCATCTTTTGGACTAGTTTTGAGGTCAGAGAGGAACTCTTCAGCTTTTACTCCCCGAACCGAGTTGGTCTGAATTTTTGCATAACCATCAGCTCGAATGAGGAGTGTATGTATTGTGGTGAACAGGGCATTGCACTTGTGTAGAACAGGCTGGATGGACAGCTGGCTCTTTTCCTGCCATCAATTTTACTTGCTTGTATGCAAATTGAATTATATTTTGATTAATTGTGATTAGAATCTAAATTCAGAAGTTCTATAATTAACAGTTTTTTTTTGATGACTCAGTGTTTGTATTTAGTGATTAGTTAACACAGGCATAGGAAAGGCCCAAACTTTGGTTTCTGTTGCGTTAACTACCGTTAATCGAAGAGTGTCATGAAAATATAATAATTTTCATAATGTTATTGGGATTTATTGTAAATTAGGAATAATGGGGTCTAGATAGTCTATGTATGTGTGTGTGTGTGTGTGTCTTAATTGAATTAAACACGGCTGGTCTGAAGGTTTTGGTGTATCAGAAGAGAAGCTAGGTTTGAAATGCTAAGTAAACATGGCTGAAGTTTTAAAATGTGCAGTGTAATGGAACATTTGCATTTTAAGCTAAACCAGAGTAGTCTGAATTTCAAAAGAGAGAGTGAAATGTTGCACTAAGCCAAAAGAAGCCAAACAGTGTGTTTCTTTTTCCCCAAAGCTTGCTGATAAAATTGGTACAATGAAAGATTTTTATTATTAGAAAGGTAAAGTCTAAAGACATATTGAAACGATGAAATTTGCATTCAAAGGGAAAAATGTGTATAAAGGAGAGGCTATGTGCAAGAGAAAAGCAGTCTAAAATCTAACAAATGTGAAAAGCCTAGCCTCTGTGCACCAAGCTGCTACCTATAGGAACCAATGCTAAGAGAATTCACTGTGAATAAGACCACAAGACATAGGAGCAGAAATTAGGCCATTCGGCCCATCGAGTCTGCTCCGCCATTCAATCATGGCTGATGAGTTTCTCAACCCCATTCTCCCGCCTTCTCCCCGTAACCTTTGATCCCCCTTACCAATCAAGAACCTGTCCAGGGTATTGTGTGCTTTGCCTGGGTCTGTTGAAATATATTTTGTTTTTACTGTTGCCTTAACGGAGGTGTAACTTGGAGTCAGGTTAATTAGGGGAGCTAGGAGTTATCATTGTAGTAATTTGTAGATCTGTGTAGGTGCATAAAATTATTCCTTTTATTAATAACTTTTTAATTTCGTTTTGTAAAAAACCTCTAAGACTCGGTGGACTTATTATTACTGAATTCAAGGCATATATCTCAAAATAAAAATACAAATTGCAAAACAGTTGTTTCAAGTTTCCCTCAGGGATTTGAGCAGCTCAGCATTTACCATCCGCTGTGCCACAACATAGAGATAACAGGAGAACTACAACTGGTCCAAATACTCCTCAGTCAGGTCAGCAAAAATGACGCAGTGCTTCAATTCCTCATCATCCAGCATGGCTGCCCTCTTGTCCAGTATTTCTATCCAGTGACCATTTCAGGAGGATGCATTGTGGGAACTCACCAAGCTTCCTAAGGCAGCACCTTCCAAACCCACGACCACTACCATCTAGTAGGACAAGGGCAGCAGGCACATGGGAACACCACCACCTGGAAGTTCCCCTCCAAGCCACTCACCATCCTGACTTGGAAATATATCGGCCGTTCCTTCACTGTCGCTGGGTCAAAATCCTGGAACTCCCTCCCTAACACCCCAACTGTGGGTGTACCTACACCACATGGACTGCAGCGGTTCAAGAAGGCAGCTCACCACCACCTTCTCAAGGGCAACAAGGGATGGGCAATAAACGCTGGGCCCAGCCAGTGACATCCACATCCCATGAATGAATTTTTTTAAAAATGCGTAGATAAAGAACACAATAACATAACAAATAGGAGCAGGATAGACCATTTGGTGCCCTGAGTCTGTTCTGCCATTCAATATGATCTTGGCCTATTTGATTGTAACCATTGCTGTCTGCCCCTCACCATAACCCTCGACTCCCACGTAGATCGAAAATCTAACTCAGCCTTGAGTGTATTCAATGATATTGGATACAGAACAAAGCCAAGCTCCATTGTGATGGTCACTACAAGCAAACAGTGTACTGACACTCACTGTCACAGCTAACAAATGAATAACAGCCGCTTAGCTGATGGCTCAGAGAGTGACCACAGCTCCTGGAACCACATCCCACCAAAGAGTGTGTGCCTTTAAGGAAGGATAGAGGGGAACAAACTAACAGACAAGTACGGTTAGAAGCTAAAAGTCCTAAAATTGCAATTAATTTACTCATAAATCACTCAGATGGCTGGAGAAAGGAATTTTTAAATTTAATTTTCATGGATCAGTCTATGAATATGATAGCACAATGCAGTACACAAGAAATAGCCTAGTTTTCGAAATATTTATAATGTTTAAATGGATCTTCAATGCATCACTAAACTGTGATAACTATGAAATTGAGATGCATCCTCATTCCTGTACATGTCTGTTTCTCATTTTCTGAGCTTGGTAGTTTCTCATCTCAGGTGGGTCCCAATGTACAGTAGGCACACAAGTGATGTAAAAGCAAAAATAAAAGCAAAATACTACTGAAATAAAACAGCAAACTCTGGAAAAACTCAGCAGCTCTGGCAGCATCTGTGGAGAGAGAAACAGAGTTAACCTTTCAACTCCAATTAACTGGTGAAGTGTCATATAGACTCAAAATGCTAACTCTGTTTCTCTCCGCACAGATGCTACCAGACCTGCTGAGTTTTTCCAGATGTTTGTTTTTTATTACACAAATGATGTATGTTACATCACAGAGACCAGCAGTAAATTAGTAATGAATTACACAGCAGTAATGTGGCACATTTGTACCACAGACATGACACTGTCAACAGCCCTCCATAATGAGAACAGAGGGATAGGGTGTTAGTTTGCAGAACATGTTGTAAGCCCAGTGTAGATCGCTACATGTAATCTTATTGTCATACAGCCTTGTGTATTTCAGTCTACCCGGACACCACTCCTTGCCTCCACTGTCCTTGTTGCTATTTTCGAAACTCTCACTAGCCTGAAATCCAGAGAGATGGGGAAATAATAAATGACATAATCTTTTCATCCCTTAAACCATGTGAAGGTTTTTTTTTTAAAAATCTGAAACAGTGGCATTGTTGCAACAGGGACTCTTGCCGTTCAGGAAGGCAGCTCACCACCACTTCTCAAGAACAGTGAGGGACAGAGCAATAAATGCTGGCCTAGCCAGCGATGCCCCACATCCCATAAATGAATTTTAAAAAAGTAGCATTGCATGTCCAGTTATTCAACCATTTCACTTAGTGCGACTTCTCCAGTTCTCTGCCCGAAGTCAGGTCTGACTCACAGTACCGCAAGCTCCACCAAAGGTAGGTCCTGATTCCACACCCCAGCCAGAACTTCGTGCTGTTAACCTCAATCTGGTCCACACCAGCTACGCAGCAAACTGAGCCCCCACAAGGAGTCCAAGTTTCTGTGGCCACACACACTTTTACATGCACGTCGTAGTCTAGACCGAGGGATAATGATGGTGGAGGGTCCAATTTCTTTCCATCACTTGGCTGACCAGGCATCTCTCCTGCTCTTACCGCCTGCCATTGGCGTGTGTTGGAGGGATCTACAAGTTGATACTCAACCCATTTGGCTACGTTAGGAACACACCTTCCATGGCCATCAATTCCTGGAGTGGGACTCGAATCCAGAGCTTCTAACTCAGAGGTAGGGATGCTATCCATTGAACCACAAGACCTCCTCTTGGTTTGACTTAAATGCTGATAATTTCTTCATTCAGAATATTCACTCTTCAGGTACAGGCATGCAAGCAATTTGGTTGCAACATCTTTTAGGAAGTGTGTTTTGCATCCTTAGTGCATTTGATACCCATTATCACTGCACAATGATACTGACATTTTGATCACTGCATAGTGACCTGACAGTCAATACTCATATTGTTGAAACAAGTATTTCATTCCTTGGCAAGAAGGATGAGATTTGTATTGGAAGAACAAACATTGAGAAACTAGGCTCATCATGGCTTATGAAGGTGTTTTTGACATTGTGATACGGTGTGACAAAGTTAGACTTCTCTCTCATTTGGACCTTTCTCATATTGAATCATTCAGCTTCCCTTCCTTCTATGCTACTAGGGTTGTCAACTGTGGATGCAAGAATGTGTGCTGCTTTGACATTGAGCCGCTGATAGTGGCTATTATATTTCTGAATTTTGACAAACTCAAGACCTAAGTGAGTTACACATTCAGAGAGCTGGTGCAGACGTGATGGGCTGAACGGCCTCCTTCTACACCATAACAATTCTGTGATTCTATGCTATAAAAGACCTTCCCACTTCCCCAGGTGAATGAATGGCAGGTTGATATTGATGGAACAAGTCTTTAAAAATTGAAACTGCTGTGGTATAGGCTCTTTTCCTTATAAATCCCAAGGCAAAAGCAGAGACTCAATCTTTAGGTGTTCATTTTAATTGACTAATATATGTTGATCTTACCCTAAATTGACATAGTCCTTTGACAGGGAAGCTTTTGGAAAGGATGCCCTAAACAAAGATACCTATAGATTCTTCTTTATAATCCACATTCACAGAATGTGGGTATTACTGACAAGGCCAGCACCTATTGCCCATTCTTATTTCACCTTGATAAGCTGGTGCTGAGTTCGGAGTGAATGTTTAAAGTGGTGAATGTGGTGCTGACCAGGTTTTCTGCTTTGTTCTGGATGGTGTGGAGTTTCTTAAGTGTTGATGGAGATGCCCTCATACAGGCAAGTGGAGAGCAATCAACACACTCCTGACTTGTGCCTTGTAGATTGTTGAACAGGCTTTGGGGAGACAGGAGGTGAGTTACTCACCACAAAATTCCCAGCCTCTGGCCTGCTCTTGTAGCCACAGTGTTGATAGGCTTGCCCAATTATGGTTTTGGTCAATGGTAGCCCCTAGGATGTTGGTGATGGGGGATTTGACAATGGTAATGCCATTGAATGTCAAGGGGAGGTGGTTGGACATTTCTAGTTGGAGATAGTCATTGCCTGGTGCTTGTGTGACATAAATATTACTGCTACTTATCAGCCCAAGCCAGAATGTTGTCCAGGCCTTGCTGCAGTTGGACACAGACTGCTTCATTATCGGAGGAGACGCAAATGTGACTGAACATTGTGCAATTATCAGCAAACATACCACTTCTGGTGTTATGACAAAGGGAAGGTCATTGATGAAGCAGCTGAAGATGGTTGGACCTAGGACACTATCCTGAGGAACTCCATCGATGCGCTGAGGCTGGAATAATTGGTCTCCAACCTTTGTGCTAAGTATGACTCCAGCCAGTGGAGTTTTCTCCTGACTCCAACTGACTTCAACTTTCATTGAAGCACTCCTTGATACCACACTCAGTTAAAACTGCCTTGATTTGAAGCTTATACTCTCACTTCATTTCTGAAATTCAGTTATTTTATTCATGTTGGACCATTGCTGTAATGAGGTCTGGAGCTGTGTGGTCCTGGTGGAACCTAAATTGAGCTTCAGTGAACAGGTTATTGCTAAATAAGTGGCTCTTGATCATACTGTTGTCAACACATTCTATCACTGATGATGATTGAGACTAGATGGATATGGCAGCAATTGAATGGATTGTATTTGTTCTGCTTTTTTGTGGACAGAATATACATGGGCAATTTTCCGCATTGTTGGGTAGATTCCAGTTTTGCAGCTGTACTGGAATCACTAGATTAGAAGCACAACTAGTTCAGTTCATAGTGCTTTGTCTTGAAATTTTAATAACAAAGTAAGCATACTTAGCATAAACTGGAATACTCATGCATCGATTTGTACCTACCTTCACTGTAACATTCTCAGCACTTTGGAAAAGTCATTTATACAGAAGACAAGCTATTGTTTAAAACTAATTCATTATTTGTTACCCCATAAGACCATAAGACATAGCAGCAGAGGTAGGTTATTCAGCCCATTGAGTCTGCTCTGCCATTCAATGAGATCAAGGCTGATCTGATAACCCTGAACTTCACTTTCCTGCCTTTTCCCCATAACCCTTGATTCCCTTACTGATTAAAAATCTGTCCTCATAGTATATAATCCAGTAACATTTAGGAGAGTAAGTAAAGGCACCTTGGATCGTACTTTAAACCACAAACTTTAAGGATAACTCTCTAAGTTTATTAACTGGAATAGGTCCAGCTCCCTGTGAAGGAGTGTCCTGCTGTGTTGGCCTACTTTCTTTCTAGAGAACAGCAACAGATCCTGAGAAAATAAATCAAAGCCCCCAAATTCTGCTTTTTTCTGCTCAATCTTGATAGGATTGAGCAGACTTTTCCGAATATTCAGAATAGTTATTCTTGGTTCCTTGAATTCAGCTCTGGATGTAATTGACAACGCTACATGTGTGCTGAAACATAAATAAAAGCATGTTTAATGCTGGTAGACATCTAATAAGAGACAATAACCAAGATTTTGACAGGAGGGTGTAAGACTCAATGTCAGGGCCAAAGGTGGATCCCAGGACTGCGCAGGTAGGTAAGGGGATCATGGTAGCAACGCTCCTGGCAACAGCCCCTTAATGGACAATTAAGGTCAGCAAGTGGGCACTTCATGCTGCTGGCCCAATCAGAGGGCCAGCAGCTCTGCAGCCTCAGCAACGCTACCGAGAGAGGTAGCTGCTACCATAGCTGCATGGAGAACAAGAGAGATGCCCTCCCAGCAGTGTTAGAAAACCATCTTCACTGCAAGGGCACAGAAAACATTCCAGGAGCAATGGGGTGTCCTTTGCTACAAGGGCCCCTTTCCTGGGGCTATGGAGCCTTCGGATGCAATGCCCCTGCACCCCCCTTCCCCCCCTCTTCTCAGGTAGCCGTGGGGAGGGTGGCACCTCAGGTGGCATTCCCACACAGTAGGGGTCTGCTCCGCTGCTGCCAAAATGCCACCGGCCCAAGAAATGGCACTGAAATGGGCCTTTAGTTGTCTAAACTGCCCACCCACCAACTGGAGGCAAGGGGTAGAATTGTTGCTGTTCCCGCCGCTGGTACTGGGGGGGGGGGGGTGTCCTACTGGCCGAGACCCCCGGCATTTTACCAGATACCCCCGCCTCCTAGCTCATCCCCAGTTACCAATAAAATCTTGCCCAGTGGTTTACGAGAACAATTCCGTGAGTGGCCACAATTACTTCGGAAAACGGTGAATACTTCAATAACTCAGCATCCATCACAACCTTTAAACATATGATTCCATTGTGCAAAACCGACAGCATATTTTTCTTTTAGTTTAATAGTGAAAGACACAGAACCATGTAATCAACAGATATTTTTTGAAAGGTAACTAATTTTTCTTTTGGCATAGCAATGCAAATGCAGCCTTTAAAAAAAACTTTAAAGTGAATGGGTTAAGCAGAATTAATTCCTATGTTATGCTCTGCATCTTAATCCCTCCTTTCCAACATAGCCTGCATCTTCTGTCTGGGGTCCTGTTCAACAAGAATGTTGACAACATTTTGTGCTATTTCATGACTCTAAAAGGCCAGGTTTTCAAAAGGATTGTGATATTGCAAGGAGACTAGACAACTTCCAATTTTTCCACAATATGCTTCTGTGAAAATTTTGCAGCTACGAGATATTTTTAGCTATTGCATCCTCAGGTACAGAATTCTAAGTAAGCTCGTTTATTCTGGGTCCAAGATAAGGTATCTACTTTTCAAAGAGCAAGCAAAATCAGATCTGTAAAACTACTGCAAATAAACGTTAGGATTGCTGTTGAGTATACGCGAGGTTGAAGTGTTTACAAGGCTAAACAACAAAAAGATTACACTTAGCAATATAGACTAGGTTCACAGCATGGTCTAAAAGCAGCGTTGTAGCCCCAAGTTCTACTATGGAGCACTGTCAGCACTGTCGCAGCTGTGGTACAAATCTGCCACATCACTCCTGCGTAAATCATCATTAATTTACCACTAGCCTCCATAATTTAGCAGGATTTTAAAAAGCGCTCATGACCTCCAAACTTTACCCTACAGTAACTTCTCGCAACCCTTGAATTTATTTTCGCAGAAACGGGTGACTAGTCTTTGTGATTCAAGAGGTTGATGCATTCTGGCTGCCACAGCTCACTCAGATTGACCTGAGAAGCTCACTGAGATATAAATGGAATCCATTTTAAAGCCGACATGACTTTCCATTCAGATATTCTCACCCAAACTTTCTGGGACACCTCGGGTGCCTTTGATGCACTGGTTACTGAAGTTCTCGACTGATTTCAAATCGCACATTTCTGATCATTTCCAATCATCCATTCTTGTATTCTTGCCGAGTTTGAATCTAGACAAATAAATTACTGTAATAAAATATAAATAACCTTTGAATGTAAAAGGGAAACAACACTACAGCTATTAAGATGATGACCTTTCTGTTCAGTGTACTTTTAGATGTGAAGTTATGAAACAGTTATGGTATTGGTTTGGAATTCATGTTCCACATTTTCAAAATTAGCAACATTTCAATGGAGGCATCCTACTTTAAATTAAACTTCAAAAATATGCAGAGTGGGCCTTTAAAGAGTCCTTTCTCCACTACACCTCAATTATACTGGTCAGCTGTAGCATCAGGACTTTTACAAATAAACTCACTTTCACTGCTTATTTTAAAACAGTTGCACTGTTTTAGACAATAGCATAAAAAAAGAGAATCCATATTACATTAGTAAGAGTTTTATTTCAGCTATGCAACAACATTTGAAAGTTTCCCTTTCTAAATAACCTCAGTAACTTAGTGTTGAGGGGTTTAAAAAAAGCTCTACAGCAGTAACCAGCAGGCAGTCAAACTAGCTTTAAACAACACAGATAATTACCACAATGTGCACAGAAAAATTGTCCTTAAAGGAAAAACAGTTGATGATTATGTCTTCTGTCCTCAACATCATGAACATTAAAGGAGAGGAATTCCATTACTTCTAGCTTTACTACAAATCCTATCAGCAAAGTTCTGATATTCCCAAAGATTTTGGCTCTGATTCTTTATGCAAAGAAACAATCTGCTTGTGTCTAGGGATCTTTGATGGGTCTTTTCTAGAAGATGAATAAGCAGCTTCTGCCTGACTCTGTTAGAGTAGAATCTGGCATGCAGAGAACAGACATGTACTCCAGTGTCTGATGTGGCAGAGGGGCATAAAAAAGATTCTTTTATCCAATTCATTTCTGAAGTCCGCAGCTGTCAGTTATTTTTCTGTCACCACTCTTATCAGCATGAGTATACACATATATTAGCACTAATACAAAAAACTACAGAGATATGCTTGGAAGAATGGTGCCACCATTACCGTAGTTTTGTCTGGTCACATAATTATGAAATAGCCTACAAAAAAAATCGTCTTAACAATTGCATGGCTGAAGCAGAGTGGTTTACTATCCAGTGCCAGAGGCTCCACATTTATAACCCTCTTTCTTTTAGTTCATAATGTCTTTCTGTTCCTGTCCTACATGGAGTGTGAAGTGTGTCAGAGTGTATCAGTGGCGTACTTAAGCCACTCTTCTATTCAGAGTGAAAAGAAAGGGCTGCAGATTTGCTACTGGCAAACAGTCTTCTAGGTCAGAACTCTGACACTGTGAATCACTTTAATTCGACAGCTCTGCATATTCAATTGTCTTTCTCGGGCCTTTAGATTGTTACAACTGTCGCACAACTTCTGTGATAAAGAATGGAAACCTAGGATTAATCCTATGTCAAAGAATTCAACAGGAAATATATTAAATTAACCAAGTGTTATCAGCAGATTGTTATTAACTTATCTTGCATGCAGATTAGGATTATAAAATTCAGTTGAACAATTTCTACAATCTGCGGAAACTAAATGTGTAGAACAAAGGAGATAATAGTTGTTCTGCCAGAAATATGCCATTTTCCTCCAATCATATGCATTCTCTAATAAAATGCAGGAGGTAGGATATTCATATTGCACAGAATAGTGTTGTCTTTGTACCTCCACACAATTCACACAACAAAACACCAGTCTTCCTCCTGGTTTTATTGCCTAGCAATGTGTTAGCTGTGAGGCTGTCTGAAATCGTGATAATTTCTGGGACGATTCGAAAGGAACATTTTTGTTGTAGATGGGTCATTAATGATGACAGTATTCAGTTCGGTTTTGTTTAATTATATTTTTAAGAATGAGAAACTGTGGTGCGGGTTGAAGGAGTTCACAGAGCAGACAAGGTTAAGGTTGAAAGGAGTAAAAGACTTTTTGAGATAAATCAGGGAAGTTGCGACACTTTTAAAAGTTGGATGACAGCAGGAGGAGGAAGATGGTTTCTGGGATGAAATAAGTCGGAATAGCATACAAGGAATCTCGATGGCAAGCGGTGAGTCTTGAAGGAGGAGAAATGAGGACATCATTTTTTTACACTTGTCAAACATAAGCAAATGAAAATCTAGCTATTTTTGTCCAGTAATAATCAATAAATAATTGCCACTTTGCCTCTCAGACATCTTTCAGAATGCTCTTCTGGATTCCCTAAACAGGTAACAGATGAAACCAGCTCAACTCACTGTCAGGATCAAATATTGTCAGCAGGCCTTAGTGGTAGCATTCCTCCCATTGAGTTAGAAGATCAATGTTGCAAAATTCAATAAAACCTGAAAAAGGGCACAGGGATTGAAATGTACACTTAATGCACATCCTTTGCTTTTGATGCAAGCAGCTTCACCTCTTGCTTTCTCCCCTCCTCTCCCCACAACCTTACCCCTGTGCTTCTCTCCTTTCAGATGCCCAAGAACTGCAAACTGGCCAGGCAGTAGTGGAAGAGCAAGAGGCAGGGAGACAGTGAAGAAGAAACAACACCATCACTTACTCGCACACTTGCAACTGCAAGTTCAGATATTGACATTGCGCAGGCTTTAGAGTGTTGCTTTAATTCTTGAGGTGGGACCTTAGAAGTGAGACATCGAGCAGAAGTGGCCTGCAGCCAGGGTACAGGACAAGGGACACGTGCCAGTTTCCTGGAGGAAGAGTGGTACACGCGTTCTGTTGCATGGAATTCAGATGAGGCCTTGGATGGTCAGCGTACAGAAAAAGGCTGCTGGGTATGCACAACGGAACGATTGGTGCATTTGCAGGCCTGTCACTATCAAAGAGCATGTTGGAGTCTGGCACGAACTTGAAACAGGGCTTTGCGCAGAGCTTGGAGCCCACACTCTCCAGAATGGAAGTGGTGATCTCAAGCAAGCCCCTCAGTACCACGTAGGATTAGACTGCTGCTATCATAGCTTTGGATACGAAAGCTCAAAGGGACTTTCAGGGTGTCACAACGTTCCAGCAACCTGTCCTCCAACGCATTGCAAGGATTGCAGAGGTGTCTCCCTGGGGTGTGATATTGTCCCTGTGGAGAAGGAATCTTCTGCCCTCTCTCAGGATGACAGCATTGGCCCTCCCATTACTGCTACACTGTCAGTTCCCGTCAGCCAGTCCGGACTCCAGCCGCCCACGATGAGCTGTTGCAGTCCACAGACAGACCTCAAGACCAGAGCAGTGCCAGGTCTTCCTCCAAGGCTCCCTGAAAGTCAGCAGCCTTCCACCAGCCAGATTGCAGCCAATGGGTAGGTACTGTGTAGGAGCACTGGTCAGGTAAAAAAAAACAATGCACAAGGATGATTAGTTGACTTATGTATGAAAATACAAAAACAGAATTACCTGGAAAAACTCAGCAGGTCTGGCAGCATCGGCGGAGAAGAAAAGAGTTGACGTTTCGAGTCCTCATGACCCTTCAACAGACAATGTTTGATTTATTAATTTGGTTTGAAATGTTTGTTTTATGTTGACTTTTATTTTTGCATTGTGGCCAACAGCATGGTATGACAGAGTGAAGGCAAGGTGCGGGGTGTTGGTGAATGGGGAATTGTGGTTGCGTTCACTGGGACCACAGTTGGAGGAGTAGATCACGGACAGCCTGGCCATATAGGAGCTGCATTGGTTGCCACCTCCCTTCCTCCTTCTCCTCAGCTGGTCACAAGGGCTGTGTTCTCAGGATGGTGAGATTGTGCATGATGCAACAGATCATGATGAATCTTGACACGCACTCTTGTGAAATCCCACAGGGCTCTCCAGTGTGATCCAAGCAGCAGAAGCATCGTTTAAGTACCCCGATGGTTTACTCGATCTTGCTTTGTGCAGCAGCAGGAGCCTCGTTTTGTGCATACTGCCCATGTGTGCATGGGCTGCACACTGGACTCATGACCCAGGTGGTCAGCAGTTTGCCCTGGTCACCCAGCACTGCCCTCTGGTTTATTGTGGAAATTCAAAAGCTGATGGTACAGTGGACTATGGCAGCATGAAGATATCATGACTGGTGCCAAGATAGCAGGCATTGACCTGCTTGAAACATCAAGTTATGGTCATACACCAGCTGGACACTGGGGGACAACCCGCTGGTTGTGCTACATTTTAGAGTTGACATACAGCACCCCAAAGTGACATGTGTGCAGGCAATGGCACGCTGCACTATGGGGAAACCTGCAATCCTCACAAATCCATGTGCTCATTCCCCTGCTTCTCCCCAGCCGGAGAGAGTTAAACATGTTCAGCTCTCTTGGAATTCAGTGACCTCCCTAATGAAACAGTGAATGGTGAACTGGGAGATGTTGCAGAAATCAGCTGCTCCATCCTGGAAGGAGCAAGACTCACAAAAGTGCAGGGTCACACTCACGGACACAGCCATTGGCAGTGCCATCACTGCCCTGCTCTAATGTAGTGGTGACAGATTTCACTGACAACCCTCTTTGTGAAGCAGAGTCGCCTTTTATATTGCTCTGCACCAAGGTTCAACTGGGAGAATCACTACCTGAACACCTTGGATGGATGTGACCTCTTACGGAGAGCTCTTCTCTCCCCTCCTCGCCCCTCCCTCTCCTGCTCGGTGACACCGCTGCTTATTCCCCCTGTTATGCATATACTCAGATGAATGCAGATGGCTGCATCCATGAATGGGAGCAAGTGGTTTGTGCAGAATCTTGAAGTCAGGACAAAGTCCTTCAGCGCCTGCCACATGAATCCATGTAAACTTCAGCAACTTCAGACAACTCTGGAAACTGCCAAGCAATTCTACATGCACAGCAAGAGCCAATAGAAATCAAAGTAGTTGACCATCCCTTTAAATAACTCTGGTGGAGGTGCCAGTGATGTCGGGGGTTCCTTTCCTGCTGCTGGACACTATTCTGGTTAAGAAAGGGAGGGTGCTAGCTGGAGTTTTAAGCTTCAAACTGGCAGGAATTACACACCAGGTAGTGTCATAACCTTCCTACTCTGCACACACCTGCTGGACGCTCCCTGCATGCATACCAACACCTTCACCAAGGTGGCATCCCACATGACCTGCACCAGAGGTGAGTGCAAGTGCTGCCAGTGCTATTTTGGAGGCAAAACAGCACCTCTAGGGCCAACAAAACTGGCGCTACGCATCCAAATTTTGCGACCTATGCCTTCAAGTTTCACTTCAGGACCTCAGTACGTTAACCTAAGTGATCATCAGTGCAGTGATGAGGAAATGCTGCTCGTTAATTGAGATATCAAACCAAGGGTCTGTCTGTGAGTTCAGGTGGATGTAAGATTGACGATGGGACATTTTGTAAGACAGAACTCCTCCCTCAGTCAACATCACTGATAACAGATCATTTATCTCATCATTACTTGTGGCACCCTTGATGTTTACAAATTAGCTGCTGTGTTTTTCTATGAAACAATCGTGAATACACATCTAGCTTAATTCATGGTCTGGACCCTGGGGCATTGTCAGAGTGTGAGAGATGCTATAAGGCTGATCTTAACAACAGAAAGGAGGATCAGTCCAGGTGCCCAACAGTTGGCTGAGCTGCTACCGTCCATCTTCGCCACCATCGAGAGTGACAGTCACCCTTTCTTTACAACGTGAGGTGTCCACCATTAATTGTACTGGAGCTCTACAGAAAAGCCAGAGCCATCAATTGAAAAGTTAGCAAAAAAAAAAAGATTTTCCAGTCGCTTAATTTGCCAGCTGCTGTGGCGATTTAGAGTGCAGGAGGGTTGAGATGCTGCAAGCATAAAATGAAGGAAATATGATGAATTAGACATTTGTTGGGCTGTGCAGGAAAGAGGAGAGCGAGATAAATGGGATCGCTCTTTTAAGAGATGACACAGACACTATGGGCTGAACGGTGCCCATCTCCGCTGTTTGGCTCAATGATTGGATAAATTTTGCTTTTGGTTAGCTTGTCCCTCCAGCTAAATACAGGCCCCCAGAAACAACATTTAAGAAATTGCTGCCAAAATTTTGTTCTGGACAAATCATTAAGAGAGGAAGACAGGAAAATGTTGATCTTTAACTAGTTTGATTTAGACAGCACTCTGATATAGAACATGGTGAATTATTTATTCCTTCAGCATGTTGTCACCTCCCAGATCCTTCCCTCCATCGCCCATAAATTTGTGTTTGATTCCTTCTTCTCATATAACATCAAAATGAAATAGCATTCTCTAACACTATGGCCATAGTACAACATCCTTCCTCATCAACTTCACTGCTGCCTTTGATGCGGTTGACCAATCCTCTTCTAATGCCTCCTCTCCACTGTCCAGTTTGGTGGGACCTTTCCTGCTCAATTCACTCTTATTAAGCTGATCATGACCAGAGGATTTCTACCAAGAACATCACAAAGATAATTCACCTCCCCAGCTGTAAGATTGTCTGCCTTCACTTCTACCTCAGCCCATCCTCTGCTGAAATCTTCATCCTTATCTTTGTTGCCTACAGATACCACTACTCTAAAGCTCTCTGGGTTAGCCTCCTGTCTTCCAGCCCCATATTCCATCGCACATCAAGTTCCACTCATCCAGTGAGTCTTCCTAATGCCCCTGTCTCTCAGTGTCACAAATTTAAAATTCTCATCCTGTATTTAAATCTCTGTTGACTCAGTGTTATGTAACTCCTTAACACTCAGTGCTTTGGCCAATTCTGGCTGAATTGCAGTGAACAGAGAGAGATACCTACTAAGGACAATGTGGACTATGGCTAATTATGGATAGGTAACCATAGTTATCCACTCAAAATTCTTTGCACCTCTGACTCCAATCTCTTAGATATCCCTCCCTCCCTTCACTCTATCATTAGTGCCTGCAGCTTCTCCCACCTAGGCCACTCACTTTAAATGTTTCTCCCTAAACCCCACTGCTTCTCAATTATCCTCTCCTCCTTTAAGGCCCTCTACAGACAAAACCCCCTTCTTTTGTTACCCCTCCCAGTAACAACTTTTTTGGCCTGGCTGTTATGTTCTTCTATTTTAGGTAAGCATACCAATTGTACAACAAGGATCGGTAAAACAATAATGTGGCTTCTTTATTTGAACATATGACTATATACAAATAATGTTAACTAGGAGCTTAAGTATACATATGTGACTTTTACCATCTACTGCTGTAGACTGAATACAAGCCTAAAACATCACGTCCTGTTGAGGTGGTAATGAGTGACAGCAGTTTAAGATATGCATCCTTAAAGGTACATGTACATCATATCAGAACATTGGACTCCATTATTTTCTTTGGGCCTCTGAGGTGCTTTTGGATCCTTTTCTACATTAAAGGCATCATATAATTTGTTGTGATGGATTTGGCAATAGTGAGTATACTTTTGTGAAGCTGATTCTAGCATGAATGTAAATTGGAATTGCACTTTTTCCTCAATTATAATACTAAAATTCAGAAGTTCAGTTAATGAAAAATGTTCCACCAATTCAGGTACCAATTTCCATTGAATGAGAATTGATATCTCTATAGTTGGTGCTAACATTTGCGTATCGGCCTGATAAATTTTATTGCAGCTGTAACTTTTATAGCTCTTTCTATTTACTTATTATTTTAAGTGGTGTGCATGCCAGTGGCACAGGCCAACAATCACAAAACTGGACCAAACTACACGTCACTCCAGAAATATGCAAGAAGTCCATACTCTCCAATTTATCACTTTAAAACAAGTATTACAGACTCTTATTTTCATAAAACCTCAAAACCATGAGGAAGCGTGAAACATGGCACTAAATAACAGTAAGTTCAGTGTGATGATGGACTTTGGATAGAGTGGGCTTGAGCTTTACAATGTCTTAGCACTTTGACAAACTCTTATTTAATTTTAATAAAGGATATATTTATTTTATAGTGATTTAAAACAGATTTAGTACCATGTCTGTTGGCCTGATGTATTGTTTTGCTTCAGAAGTCCTGAATTTAAAGTGACAAGTTATTTCTTGCTTAAACATTTAGCCTTTAATAAGGAAAGGGCACCTGCAAGCAATGGCCTTGATCTTTAATTTTTATATTAGGTTTTACTGATGCTGGCCAAAGTTTCAGCCTGCATTGCCCAGAATGGAATAAAACCTTTACAGTAAATAGTATACTTTAATTTAGCCAGACATGACAATGTCGAAGAGTTATTGCTACAGTCAGATCTGGCACGCTTACAGCAAGTCTTTGTTGGCAAATATGTATTATTTTTAAAACAAATGTATAATCATGCACAATTACCCAACAGTGTAACAAACTACATTTCCTGCCACTATCTCTGCAAAGTGTTTTTTTTAGTTCTCAAACATGGGAAGTTTTTTTTGTTGTTGTGAGAAAAGATGTTTGAGCTGGCCGACTGATGCTCTCTTTTGTCCTGCTCTTTGAGCTTGCACACTTCTACGCTGTAAAATATCGTGCATATATAACTCAAGTAATTTACTGGCTGCTTGGAGCAATTTTGTCTTAATAATTCACATGCTGCTTTGCTTTGAAGTATTTCGGTTCTAGGTTCTAAGACTTTACGATACAGAATCATCATGCTCAAAGAATAGCTCGCAGTCTCTGAAGGCTGAAAAGAGAAAAAGTAATAATTTGGCACAAAGAGATCCAATTGTGCTTCATGTCCTAGCAAAAGCTTGGAAATGAATCAGAGCTTCGCTTCATAGCTTATTACCATGCAATTCATTTTTAAGTTTTCCAATACAAACATAATTATTTGGTAATTAGTTGTTCACTGATAACCCATCATACGCTGACCTACCTCGAAATGGACTGTAGTGTGTCCACCTGTCACTTAGATGTGTACAAGAATATTTGGTTACTTTTCAATGAATTGCTCCAGTAAACTGCAGTTTTTATGGAGATTTAAAACTGTGTCAGTGTTTAGTCATTGTAATCTTTTAAAGAACCTCGGAAGCATTTGAGCTACAAATCTAATGTTTCTGCTTTATTAATGGAATTATTTGACCAAAGAAAGCTGTATTTAAAGTTCTTACCTGATCTTCAAACCTCCCCCCCGACCTCTAACAGCGAATAGGATTATATGGGGTGATTTACTGGCAAGTGGCAAGATTGCAATCTCATCAAAAAAGTTCAGACCACATCATAAACAATATGAGGGAAACAGTAAAGCATACAGTTCAAACTAGGGTCCTTGAATCAGAGCGTATCTTCAGGGAGGGGATAATCCTTGAGATTATCAGATTTCTGTAATTTTAGTGCTTACTGCTTTAATAATGTGTTCTTTCTGTTGCAGCATACGAAACAATAGAAAATGGGCAAGGTAACACATGGGTGGTTGCAACAATATGCCAGTGTTTGAAAATGGTCTTCAGGAGTGTGCTAATGTTCAAAAGAGGATCCTCACTGGAAATTTGAAAGCCGCTGCTGTAGGGTTTATAGATAACACTGCTTCATAATTACATCGGTGGCTATCTTCTGCTTGGGAGCAGCAAAAGGAGAGGGCATAGCCAGGAATCCCAATTCAACCAATATCCTAGAGATGGGCCAAGAGGCACATGAGATAGGGGATCAGTCACACAGGCTACAGGTGAAGAGGAGGTTGTAGTGTTCACTTGTTCTGCATCTGTTTAGGCAAATCTGTTTACAACTGATAGTCACTGTTCTTGATTGAGTCCAAGGCCAGGCTTAACCAGAGAAAAGTAAACAAGCTGTACAAAGGTCTGAAAGCCTGAACCGAAGCATGGAGTAGCCATTTTAAAGCACTGTGACTATTACACACAGAAACTAGTGTCATCTCTGCATAGATCCAAGATATAAAACACACAATAGAGTACACAGACAAAGCCCATGGGCTATATTGAGTACCACAAATCAGACCCTGAAATATCATAATCATTTTTAATACGCATGAATTGAACTTGGCTTTTAGTTCAAGTTTGTTTTTTCAAAAACAAAATTTGGTATTTATTTAGCTGGCGATAATTGATTATTAATACTGTTAATGCCAGTTATATTATGTTGCATGATGCTATTTACAATAGAGCATTAATGCCTTGTGACTTAAAAAACAATAATAATTGAAATCAATTGATGATTGACAAGGTCCTATGCTATAATATCACAACATCAGGTTTGATGATTAAAAAGCTGAGTCGTGCTGCTCAAACAGCCTGGGACAATTAACATTCTAAAGTTTGGAATGAATGTTGTGTATGCATTAACCGTAATGGTTTCGGAACAGAATTGATAATAAATCACAATTTTACTCAAACAGGCCTCGTGATATTTCTTACGGAAAATGTAAAAAGATCCTTGGCATGGATTATTCCAGAGGCATTTCATCAACAAAATTTGACACTCGTTACAGAATTATGAAAAGGGAAAGAGAAAAAGGGTTTGGTGTTAGACTGGAGGCATGTAGATGTGGTGGGGAGTGTTGCTTAACATTGGGATACCGAGAAAAGTGGGTTTCCTGAAATCCCTGCTAGTGACGTGTCGGGTGGGAAAGCCTGTACCGCAAGGCCACAGCCAAAGAGAGTAGGTAGGGCTAGTGGGGGTTGGGCAGGGGAAGCAGCACACAGACCATGAGGAAAGAGGCAGGTATGGGGGCTGGGGTTTACTGAGTATCCTGTTGGACTGGGAAGAAGCACTTCTGGTCTTCCTGCCCCACAACCAGCGCTGTTAAGGCAATTACCTTACAGATTCAGCCCTTCCTGCCTCCTTTCACCTGTCAGCTTTACTAAGGTCTGGGAAACCGAACCGATATGATTTTAAAATAGAATGGCTGTTAAAATGAAGGCAGGTAGCTTCGTTATAAAATTTAAATGACGAACCTACCTCGCACAGGTGGATTGGTCGCCCATTCTCTTTCTGCCTCCATTAAAGCCAGAAGTGGCTGGGTTTGAGGTGGACTGGCACCTCACAAAATCACACAGTGCAGAAGAGGCCCTTCGGCCCATCGAGTCTGCATCTACTTGCCACAGATTTTTAAAATTTAAACCTCTGACACCAACCCAACTGTTCTTGTGAGCAAGGATTCAATCCAAAATATTTTTTTTTAAAAAAAAAGAGTAAAAATGATTTAAAAAAAAAACCATTGCTGACATTTTATGGATAAAATTAAGATAAAATGTTAATTTTCAGTACCTCATGGTTATGCAAAGGGCAACGTTTAATCTGTTTTTATTTTTGTCTGCTGAGAAATGGAAAAAATGCCAAAATAACAGCAACGGGGGAAATCGCAGCATCAACTGGACTCTCAATTCTAAAAGAGAGTGCTGAGGGAGGGTCCTGTAGAAACATGCTCTGGGAGGGCTTTTAATCAAACAAGATGAATTTTATTTACACGAGAGATTCCGCGGCTCCTTGTATCCAGCCAGCCTCTCATACAGCCATCTTCCTTTACTAGGAAACCCCTCCCTAGAATTTATTCCCCTGAGCTAGCCACACATTGGTTGAACAAATCACATGACCACCCCACCCGCCCACCCCCCCCCCTACTCAGTCGAACTGGTCTTAAAGTGACCAGTCGTCACAGTTAAAGCCATCACAGGCCCAGACAGGAGAATTGAGGTAGCACCAAAGTGGGGTCAAGACAGGTTAATCTTTGTCACCGTCTGACGTGAAACGTTTGCTCCTTGTGTTAAAAAACAGTCACAAGAATTGTCAAAGCCAAAGAGGTGTTCTCCTGATGTTGGTGCTGAGGAACACTTCCGGGTGAGAATTTTTTTTTAAAAAGCACCTTTATTTGCATCTTGCTGGCTTGTCTTGTAGATGACCTGGAAGTGTTTGATTCTCACACTGGATGTTGTAATGTGAAAATGCACTATTCCCAATAATACCGCCCGTCACCTTCATTTTAATGTGAAGCTACTAACTTTTCCTCAGGAAAGACTATGAAAGGGTATGGTAATGAAGTGAGTTCACCGATTAGGATGGATATGTATTCATAGCTTTAAGTGTAGTTGTGGGAGCTCATTCTAAGCATGATGGGAAATATAGCCAATAGCTGGGCACGATTGGCATGGTACTGACTGAGGAAACCCAACTAACAATCACAAGTCATAAAACTTAATGACCTTCCCAGGATGGGTAAACAAATGTTAGAGTGAAAAGAGAACAGACTGGGAGGTGTTTGAACTGAGACATTTCCCAGCCTCCCAGAGAGGTAACAGAGACATCTGCAGGCTAAATAATTCCGCTCATTGGGTATGTAACTGAAGGCTGTACTAGGCAGTATAGTGAAATGTGATAACTAAAGGATGTAAATATGCTACGCAGCCTTTGTATCAGAGACACACTGTATGTCCTCCTGGCATATGCTTGAATAAAACCTTTGCTTACTCTAAACACACAGACTTGACTGATCCCATCTTTATACCACAGCTGTAATGAGGTGGTTCAAAACCCAGCATGCCATATTGAAAAATTCACTTCAATAAATTTGAGACTAGAATCAGAGCAAATACCATGAAAGCTACCAGATAATCATAAAAATCCAACAGATTAATAATGTCATTTAAGAATAGGGAACTTGCTACTCTTACCCTGTCCTCTAGGTGATTCCACTCCCACATTATGCAGCTGCCTCTTAATCATCTGAGATGGCCTAGCAAGCCACTCTGTTGTCAGGGCAACCAGGCAAAGGCAATAAATTCTGCAATGCCAATCATCCACATCCTGAGAACGCTCGATGTGATAAAAAGGATAATTATAAATTGGATATAGCCAGCCTACCGAGCACAAGGAACAACCTTTGCACTGGAACAATTAGGTTCGAGGTTCAATCAGAATTGGACCTCAGGCCTCATTCAAATGAGACTGGCAAACATTGGACACCTCCTGCGCATCATCAGTTTTGGACCACTCCAATTCCAGCGGTGGTCCTCAAGTAGGTGGGGGATTGCAATTGGAAGGGGGTTGAACAGGGGCAGGTAACAGTCTTCAGGTCTGCTATAGAGCCAGGATGAGCACTCCTGGTTCCACACTCAGGTAAAAAGAGTTAATTTTAAAAGCAAAATACCGTGATGCTGGAAATCTGAAGTAAAAACAGAGTGCTGGAAATACTCAGCAGGTCTGGCTGCATCTGTGGAGAGAGAAACAGGGGGTTATTGTTTCAAGTCAAAATATGACTTCTTCAGAGCTAGGTTAATGTTGGTGGCGGCCTCCAGCTGTCCAATTATGGATCTCAATGTAGGCCACAGGTAGACCTGGTTTCCTGAATGCAGCAGCCCAATTTTAGGAAGGCATTGGACCATAAGAACATAATAAATAGGAGCTGGAGTCAGCCATAGGCCTGTGCCACCATTCAATAAAATCATAGCTGGATGCATACATCAACCACATCCCCTTATCCCATTTTCCTTAATGCTCAAAAATCTGTTCATCTCAGTCTTGAATATGTTCATCAATGAGATCGGCATCCATCTGTCTGGGGTACCGAATTCCAAACTTCCTTGATTATCTGAGTGAACAACATCTATTTGCTGTGCAAAAGTACTAAGACCATTTTCAGGCTTGAACCCTGGATGCCTAAATTGGGACCTTTACTGAAATTGTCCATTGGTGCAGAACATGCACATGTATATCACCTGTCATTTTGGACCCTTAGGCATCCAGTTTCCACCAGTAAAACAGAGGCAATGACACCAAAGCTATGCCATTGTTTTTAGAAATGAACGCTTTTCTTCCCGCAGAAGCTTCCATTCGCTATAACACACATGCTTAGCCAAAAGAAAACTCTAGTTCACATTCACTCCTTGTAACTGACACTGGCAGCAAGCCTTTTGAATAGCAATTCTTGCATTTGCCTAGGTGTTGCTGGAATAACAACAAAAGAACAGGTTTGGGGTATGTTTGTCTCTGCTTTGTTTCCCTCTACTTTGCATCTGTAAAGGGAAAGCAGTACGGTTGAGAAGCAAGCTGATTGACGGATGAACTAAAAGAACAACTCAAATTCCATCGTGCTTTAATGCACAGGGACTCAGATTTACTGAATTCAGCAGACGTGCTAAATAATCGAGCCCTGGTAAAAAAAAGATAAAAGGAAAAAGAATGAACAAGTAACCGGCCCAAGCAAGATAGTAGGAGTACAATTGTTGGTATGATTCATTCCAATCGTTTTTGGCTGACTGTTCTTTGATACTTCAGTCTCTTGCAATGTGCATGATTTAGATGGTGTTTAGACCTGGACCTCAATGCCAGCCTCTTAAAAATGCCAAGTGGTATTCAGATTATCCAAACCAGCCATCTTTACAGATGTTCAGAATGAGATTGCTTATTTAGTGCTAAGTTATGGGGGCACAGTTATGTTCAATGGATTTGCATGCACTCACACTAGATTCACCCCGCTACAAGGTTTCTGTACTGATCATTGTTCACTTGTCATGGGCAGTTATATTCTCTGCAGCATTTTGCCCACTCAGGTAGCTGATCTAAACATCCAATTAAATGATGCAAAATTGTGGTGGGATACAATTCTGTGGATGATGATCCACATTGTCTCATGGATGCCCAGTTTTGAGCTGCTGGATCTGTCCTGAATCCAATCTATTTAGCACAGTGGCTAAGAGGGTATCCCCATTGTGAAGATGGAATTGGTCTCCACAAGGATTGAGCAGTGATCACTCCTACCGATAGTGCCATGGTCAGATGTACCTATGATAGGCGGGTTGATGAGGGTGAGGTCAGTGGATTATTTTCTCATGGTTCTCTCACCACCTGCCACATGCCCAATCTGGCATTCTGTGTCCTTCTAGATTCAGGCAGCTTGGTCGATAGTGGTAAAGCATCAGCCTTGGCTCAGTTACAGCCTGAATCAGAAGGTGGTAAGAATTGAACTCGTAATTCAGGCTGACACTCCAGTGCAGTACTGAGGGGGTGCTGCACTGTCAGAGGGTCAGTACTGAGGCTGTGTCGCACTGTCGGAGGGTCAGTACTGAGGGGGTGCTGCACAGCAGGAGCATCAGTACTGAGGCAGTGCTGCACTGTCAGAGGGTCAATAGTGAGGGAGTGCTGCACTGTCAGAGGGTCAGTACTGAGGCAGTGCTGCACTGTCAGAGGGTCAGTAGTGAGGGAGTGCTGCACTGTCAGAGGATCAGTAGTGAGGGAGTGCTGCACTGTCAGAGGGTCAATAGTGAGGGAGTGCTGCACTGTCAGAGGGTCAGTAGTGAGGGAGTGCTGCACTGTCAGAGGGTCAATAGTGAGGGAGTGCTGCACTGTCAGAGGGTCAATAGTGAGGGAGTGCTGCACTGTCGGAGGGTCAGTAGTGAGGGAGTGCTGCACTGTCGGAGGGTCAGTAGTGAGGGAGTGCTGCACTGTCAGAGGGTCAGTAGTGAGGGAGTGCTGCAATGTCAGAGGGTCAATAGTGAGGGAGTGCTGCACTGTCAGAGGGTCAATAGTGAGGGAGTGCTGCACTGTCGGAGGGTCAGTAGTGAGGGAGTGCTGCACTGTCAGAGGGTCAGTAGTGAGGGAGTGCTGCACTGTCGGAGGGTCAGTAGTGAGGGAGTGCTGCACTGTCAGAGGGTCAGTAGTGAGGGAGTGCTGCAATGTCAGAGGGTCAATAGTGAGGGAGTGCTGCACTGTCAGAGGGTCAATAGTGAGGGAGTGCTGCACTGTCGGAGGGTCAGTAGTGAGGGAGTGCTGCACTGTCAGAGGGTCAGTAGTGAGGGAGTGCTGCACTGTCGGAGGGTCAGTAGTGAGGGAGTGCTGCACTGTCAGAGGGTCAGTAGTGAGGGAGTGCTGCACTATTGGAGGGTCAGTATTAAAAAATAACGAGATAATGTGTTCAGTATCTCAATGCTGTTCATGGGAACTTTCTGTGCACAAATTGTCTGCAGCATTTTCAAATTACAACAGCAATTGCGCTTCAAAGTACTTCATTGGTTGTAAAGCACTTTGGGATGTCCAGAGTTCATGAAACACGTTATATAAATGTAAATCTTTCTATCTTTTCTTTGTTTCTTTGCTGAGTTACTGTTGGCGATAAGCAACGTTCCCCACCTCGAACTCATTGTGTGCCCTTGTTACACTCAGTGCTCCCTCCAAATGGTGTTCAGCATGGAGGACCACTAAGTCATCAGCTGAAGGGAGGAAGTAGGTAGTAATTCTTGTCCATGTTTGATCTGATTCCATGAGACTTCATGAGATTCCGAGTCAATATGAGGAACTCCCAGGCCACTCCCATCCAGCAGTAAACCAGTGTGCAACTTGTGAAGTCAATGTATGTATTATGTACATCATGTACAATTAATTCACATATTTATAAGCACTATTAATACATCTATGAGCCTCAGTGTTTATAGGGGGGGGGGGGTGGGGTGGCTAGGAGGGATCACAGGGTTGTACGCCAGGAAACCTGGAAGTACTGGATGAATTTAATGGCAGAACCAGTTTTAAAATTTTCTGACACCATTTTTGGGGCCACAGGCAAGCCTGGCTAGCTGACAGGCAGAAAGGTGTGTAACACCAGGCAGCAACCAGGGTAGCAGAGTGAAAAGGGGCTGGGGAATATTCCTTTTCCTTCTGGCCCACAAGGAGTGCTGGAAAGGCACTCACCTCATGGATTCAGTTTCTCTTTCCCCCTTCAGCTGCTGGGAGTTTCAAGCCCCGAGCATCCAGCCTACAGGCATCAAAAGTAAAGCTTTGGTTAAACTGGAGATAAACTATCTTGTTAAAATATTTGAAGGGTGGATCCACCTCTGTAGAAAGGGTTAAAAACGGAAGTTGGCACTTTGAGGTGGGTTGGGTTAGGCTTCAAATTTTTATCCAGCCATCCGAGGGAGTTACTCTCATGGTGCTTTAGAGAATTCTACAGTGCAATGTAACATTTGTAATCCCAGTTGTTAAATTTCAAGTCTCACTGCAATGCTAACTATGCAAGCACACAATACAGGAATTGAATCTTGCACTCAGTGTATGTGATCTATTAATAAAATATAATCAGATTACTCAATTATCCTTACACTCATGGTATAATTATTAAAATTGTCTGTGATGTTAAGTGATATGGCAGATAATGGGCATCAGATGTAAGGTAGAGGGCTGAGGTCATTACTCACAAAGATCTCCACTATTCAACAGGAAATTCCGAGCACACCAGGTTGAACAATCCTGAAAGTCACTTATGGCTGCAGTTGTGAGATCGGTTAATAGGAGCCTAACCTCTCTTCTGAGCTCATTTCTTCCACTTTTGCTGGTTGTCCACCTACAGCGACACAGGGTGGACACAATTAGTTTCTTGCCTGCTGCTGCTTTCCATCAATGAAGGAAATGGGCCCCACAGTCAATCCTTCTTCCCCCACCCTCCAGAATGGGAAACAACATCTTGAGTCCACAGGTGTCCACTAGGACATGGAGAGCAACCTGGTCTAGATGGCATGTGAAATACTTAAACCCTGACTACCCTGAACAAAAGTCGATTGTTTTACTACCAACCATTTAGCCTCATCTCTTTATTGTAATATTTTCATACAAACATATTCAATAACTATACCACTTCTCAATTGGTTATTATTTTATATTCAGTAGTAAAATCTTATCTTCATTACAAATTTAAAAAAACTAAGAGATTCCTATTCAATAATCTAGCAATCTTTGTGGTTTCATTATCAGTGAAAGCCTGTTGAATACTCAGCAATCAGGACTTATCTAAGTGGATGAGGTCAAATTATCCTTATAACAGCCAAATTCATTGAAAAGGCTCATATTTCAGTGATGGTTAAATCCAGATTTTAATTTTATGGTGTGTCAAAGTAATCCATCAAATTCTTGTCAGTATGATGTGCAGCAGTCTTTTATTTCCTATCTTCCAGCAAAGTGAATTAAAACATAAACACCTAGTATTAAGTACATTTGTTAAGCAGATTATAATTTGCCTATTACAGAACTGCTTCTGGATTCAGGATTGAATTAAGCACTCATGTTACATAAATTGCATTTTGCCATTTATATTTTTCTAATATAAATTTTAAAACTTGCTGATCAGGTCTCACTAGTGCATTTATTTTCAGTTGATCCATGTAATATAACCTTCACAATTCCCCCATGACATTAAATTCACTTAGATTTGCTGAATGTAGAAAGGGATTCAAGTGAGTATAGGATGTAAAACTGTACAAGTGCATCCGATAATGCAACAGAGACACAATATACTCATAAACAGAAGCCTATAATGCACGCAATTACATTTTTGTGTGAGCATTCTTGATACAAAATGAGGTATCAGTTTTAAATTGATATTATCAAGAGGTTATAGCATTCAGGGTTCTTTGTCTTTATAGGCAATATTAAAAAAACTAATTACAAAATAAATTTTTTAGTGCTCATTAATTAAACACAATGAAAACTGGAAACCATATGAAGTATTGCAAAATTTCTATATTTAAAAGCGATCCACATTATACATATCTTTTAAATTCTTCAAGAGTATTTCAATTTGCTATTCAGGACAATTCTTCTACGTTAATGAATGCATCACTAGTGCTAAGCCAAGACAAGTGTATTTTTAAAAAAATCGCAATAAAGGAAGAAATAAGCAAGGAAGTAAAAAAAAGTCTGAAAGACACACTGGACTGTGTTGCTAATTGCGGCTTCTAGCAACCTCAGCCATGCTATCAGGGACAGGTCACAGGAGAACAGGAATCTCCCTGCAGGAGCAAAAAGAGGGAGGTTAAATTACCATGGATCACTTGAACCTCCTGTCATCCAAGATTCCAAAATTGATGGAGGTCTGGTGGCATGGAAGAGTTGTGTTGGAGGGGTTTGGTGAGGACAGAGAGAAGAGAATAGACATAAAATAAGGAAAAGAGAAAATATACTTGAAAATAGAGGTAAAATGGAATAAGACACAAACATTAGCAAGGAATGCATTACCTTTAAGGAAACTCAAAACGTATCAAGCATTAATAATACAAATTGGATATTTTATTTTTTACCAATTTTTCCCAATGATGCTAAAAGATTTCATGTGCATCAATTATCCTTTATTAACACAACCAGAGTGCTTATTGTTTGTGTGAGAGCTTTGCCAGGCGTTTTCAATCACAGAGAGCAGACGGTTAAGCAGTGTTCTGTTCTCACCTGAGACAGACACACACATGCTTCCAGCAGGAACCACTGCATCATAATCAGGAGTGGGAATCCTGGCTGATTTTACCCTCACATAGCCAGGGACACAATGGGCAGTTGTAGCACCTCTATCCATGTTCTCAGAAGAGGTAACTTGGCACAGACTATCTGAGCTAGTATATCTCGGCCACTCACTGAATAAACTTGCTGAGCTGTCCGGGACCAGGGTGGATGTGCATTTTGAGCAAGTTAGTGAAAACCACAGCTGACTGTTGAGGATCTGTCAACTGTTTCATTGATAAGACATTTTGTTACTTTTTAAACCAAAGGTGCAGTGTGTCACTGAAAATTAAAGTCACAACTTTTATTACCAAAAAACCCTTGATTCAATTGTGCGTGCTGCACAACAGAGTAGGGTACATATTGGATTAGAAGTTTGCCCATTCATAGTAGCGCTTCTATAGTGATCACTGAGGAAAAACAGGAAATACTCCAGTCCTTCTGCAACCAAGAACAGATTCACCACTTCTTTGAGCTATCCTGTCAAGTACAATGCTTGTCTACGATGACTACATGTCAACAGGAATTAATTGTTTGGAAGAAGTTTGGGACGTTTCTGTCTTATGAATGTAAATTCTTAATTTTTATTACATTTTGATTACTTTTATTATGGTGAAAGCTGAAGTTTCGACTAATCCAATAGAAAATGAACTAATTACGAATGCAATCTTTCTTTGCAAAGCAGGATGGTCTTTTTTAGATATCTGCCAGTTGTGTTTGCCTATATTCCCGACACAATAATACAGGCATAAACAAAATGTAGTCTAGTCTGCATTTACTTATGCACTGCATTCATTCAATGTACCTAACACACAAGGAGTGGTTAATCAGACTGGTGGTGGGTTACAGTTCATTCAGGGAGACAGAGTTGCTGCAAAACATGACTTCTACTTGCATGTTATAGCCTGGAGCTATGGATAGTGACAGCAGAGGCTGAAACTTTCTTTCCATCACATGACTGACCAGGAATCTCTCCCACTCTTTCCATCAGCCATTGGCGTATGCTGGAAGGATTTGCGGGTTAATATTCAACCTGTCTGGCTGTGTTATGAATGCACCCTGCTTGGCCATCAAGTCCTGGAGTGGGACTTGAACCCAGAGCTTCTGTCTCAGAAACTGGGACTTTACCCACTGCAGCACAAGACCTCCATAAGCAGACTGATAGATGGGCTAATATTGCATAGTATTTGGTCAGCATTGTAGCTATTGTATTTTCATCTTTATTTTCTTGAAAAATCTGATTTCATGATATCAGCTGCAGGTTTGAGGTTTGATATTTACACCTCTTCCACTGAAGTTGATTACGGTGATATTATAAATTATAAAGTCCTTGTGAAGCACATGGCAACATACCCCACCACCTCACTGCTCCCTGCTGCTCACCCCCCAGCACAGTACTTAACTGCTGTAATAAATACATATTAAATTATTTTGTTATGCCTGAAATAATATCTGGAGCAGTTATGCTAGAGAATCCCTCCACGCCATACAATAGGATTCCAAGGTTCCCCCAGTTATGTCAAATGTAGATTAGAGGCAAAACATTTTTGCACTAAAAATGTGTTATTACCACAGGAGCTCTGACACGAGCAGCTAATGTTGAATCAGCTCTGGCAGTTGTCCCCTTTCTCTCAACACATGCTGTGTTAGATATTAGTTTTGTCTACTTAACCCCCTTTCTTGCTTTTCTCTCTCCTTGCTTATTGAGGAGTTTTCATATTCCCAGTTAAATTACTTTTTGACACATTCTTCGTTCATTTGACAGACTGTACATAAAATAACCCTGATGGTTGCATTCTGCATTCTCGTGCTTATGTAATGAAGATTATCCACCCCTAGGCTGGCATTGGTCGCACACTCTACTTTCATACTTCCCATAGCCCTTTCTCCCCTTCATTACCAAGTACTGAAAAAGTATTCGATATCATGTGGTACAAAGAAAAGCAGTCTATTAAAACAGATAAAAAACACAATGCCCCTGGAGCAAATCATAGGATCACACAACACAGGAGGCCATTCAGTCCATTGTGCCTGCACCAGCCCTTTGAAAGAGTTTTCAAATTAGTGCCACCACCTCCCCCCCCAGCTGTTTCCCTATAGCCATGCAAATCTCTCCTTTACAAGTATACATCCAATTCCCTTTTGAAAGTTATCATTGAATCTTCTTCCTTTCAGGCAATGCATTCCAAATCATGACAACTTGCAGTATTGAAAAAAAGCATATCCCCTCGCTGCTCATTTGCCAATTATTTGACATCTCTGTCGGCTGATTCCTCTCCTGCCAGTGGAAACAGCTATCGAGTTATCAAAACTTTTCATAATTTTGAATATTAAATATTCCCTTAACCTTCTCTGCTCTCAATCCCAGCTTCTCCTGTCTCTCCACATAACTGAAGTCCCTGGTGCCATTCTGGTAAATCTCCTCAGACCCTGACACCCTCGAGCACAGAGCTCAAAAACGTATCAGAAGAATATCATGACCCAGCAATGATGTGCCACACATAATTTGTACACAAACATGTCACCATACACTTCATTGCAATATTTAATCCAGATGGATTTTGATAAACGATGTCATCCCAATGTAACACGATGGCGCAAACTTATGAATTAGGAGCAGGAGTAGGCCATTCGGCTGAATGCTGCAATGCCAATGCTTTAGCAGAAACCAGAGCACACAGCTAACACTTTCCTATCCACAGATTTAACATAGTATCCTAGCCACCAGCACTCCCCGTCCTTTGACCCAGACTTTGTCTCTCAAAAAAGCTAGAACTGTATTTGGGTCAGATATTGCAGATAGAAAATAATGGTTTTCAACATGCAAGGTCTGATGATAAAACCTTAAGAAATAAGAAGCAAGAAAATATAATTTAATTCCACCAAATTTATACTTTCAGCAAGGTTCATAATTTTTTTTTCATTCATTTATGGGATGTTGTCATTGTTAGCTAGGCCAGCATTTATTGCCCATCCCTAATTGCCCTTTAGAAGGTAGTTGTGAGCTGCCTTCTTGAACCGCTGCAGTCCGTGTGGTGTAGGTACACCCACAGTGCTGTTAAGAAGGGAGTTCCAAGGTTTTGACCCAGCGACAGTGAAGGAACGGCCGATATATTTCCAAGTCAGGATTGTGGATCTGAGAAAAAATAATAAAGGTGTGATGACACACACACACAGATATCAAAAGTAAGTAAGTTAGAGTCCAATGAAAAGTTAAAAGAATATACAATGAAGTCCTTTACTTGTCTTTGAGGCATGGATTATTGATGTTGCAGCTGTTTGAAGTTAGTTCCTTTTCTGTAGAATTCTGGAGTTGACTTGGTTCAGTTCTGCATTTGTTTAGTTTCAGAGAGAGAGAGAGAGAGAAATCTTTACTGCTCTCTTTTAGCAATGTTTTTCGATGACTGTGATGTTTCTTTCTCCTCCACCTTCTGATTCTGCTTGGCATAATGGTTTTTAAAACTCCTGTCTGTATATTCCCAGAAAGGAATTTGATTAGCATGTCTTGCAGTCATTGTTGCAGATCAAGTAATCCCATTTTTTGATATTTTCATCTCCGAAACTTTTGATACATTTCAAAATAGAAATCAACAGGAGATAGGGGCTATTTCATCCTCCACAGGGGGTTTTGAATTCCTGATGGAGGAAAAGGTTGTGAAAGATTGGAATGAAAGTGAGAGAACTGCTACATTAGATAATTAGAGAATAACATTTCCGGTATCCGAGGCCATGCTCATAGTGTGACCAAACTGATGAGGCAAACTGTACACTTTCAACCCCCCATCCATAAATCTCTTTGCTGGCTCCAAGAAAGAAACTTGTGGGAGTTACTTGGTGGAAACTCCACACCCAGTTTCACCTCCTCCACTGAGGAGATAGATGGCTTCCACATAGGTACCTCCCCCTACACTATAGGAAATAGCTGAGTGCTGAGGGGCTGGGGTGTATGGGTTGCACATTGTACTTTCATACTTCCCATAGTCTTTTCTCCCCTTCTTTACCAAGTACTGAAAAAGTATTTGATATCTTGTGATACGAAAAAAGTAGTCTATTAAAACAGAAAAAAACACAACATCCTTGGAGAAAATGATAGGATCACGCAACACACCTGTACCCAAAATTGCACACAATAGTCTAAATTTGGCCTTAACAATGAGTTATGCAAGCTTAAAAGCATGGTTGATAAACACTTCACATTTCACAACTTATTTGCTATTTCTTAATGCACTCACTGAGTGGAACCAATTAAATGTTGCCAATCATCCTATCCCTTCTGTCCAACTCACCAATCAACCTTTGCCAGAGCAGCTATAATAATAGTAATTTGCTTTGTCCTCACAGTGAGCTTTCTAAAGGTGCTATCACCATGGAATGGTAGCATGGCAATGGAGCAGGGAGTCAATTGCCAAAAAAAATCACCCGGTGTCAATTTAACCACACTGGATTTCCCAACTGGTACTTTCTCCCCCCATTGTTTCCAAATCAACAGTTAGAGGGGAAGTCAGCCTCTTCCCACCCCTGAACATTTTACAAATTTAAACTTATTTTAACATTCATTTGTTATGTAAAACTATTTCAGTCAGTGTAATAAGCTTGATGTGCAGGACAGGTTTCTTGTAAGAAACAGTAAACTTTATTTACAAACTCCAGATGAGGCTACATGCTTGATCCAAGACCCAGGCTAAAAAGCTCCACCCCTAAGATCTCCCGGGCTTAGGGCTGATTCGTTTATACAGTCCCATGATCCCCATAACAGTAAGAAATGGTTTAACTCACAATTATTACATTCCACCCCCCCCTTTAATTTTGTTTTACCCTCTTATTTACAAAAAGATCTTAGCCTTTTTATATATAATTATATACAGTTCATGCCATTGTAAATTTAGTCTTTGAGGAGGTTTTCGAATTCAGGCAGAGCAACACAACTCTGCAGCTGGAGGTTCTTCCATTGGATTGACCAGCACAGGAACTGCAGCATCAGGGACATCCTTAGATAATGGCAATTCAGAATTATTTACTTCAACAGAGACACCCGCTATGTCTATTCTTCGTCGGTCTGGCACCTCAGGGGTCGAAGTTTCGGCTTTGATTTCAGGGGGATTAACTGGTTATTGGAGGGTTTCTTGACTTCTGAGATGATCCACGTGTTTCCTAATAATCCTGTTTCCACTTCTACCAGATAAGATAAAGCTCCTGTTTCAGAGATGATTGTAACAGGGACCTATGTCGGTCCACTTACGAAATTTCACACAAAAACTGTCTCTCCCACAGTGAGCTCTCGAGCTTTACTGCGAACGTCATAATTCACTTTCTGACCACTTTGGTTTCTCTCCACCTTCCCCCCTAAAGTAGGGAATACGAGACTCAATCTCATACAAAGTTGGTGCTTTGTTAACAATTCTGAAGGTGTTAATCCAGTGGTCGCATAAGGAGTTGTGCGATAGTTGAACAGGAATCATGAAATTTGTGGACACATATTTTCCCTCGATGGGTGGGATGAGGTTTCCAAAAGCGAATAAAAGTAAAATAAATGTTTTACAATTGAATTGATAACGTGTCCCTGCTCATGTGACAGAGTCACATACGGGGATATGTTTTTATTACATTTATATTTTCTTCTTTCTAACAATGCTTCATCTCCCTGAGGCAGCTCTGTGCTCAGGGAGATTATGAAGTGCTCTCTCACAAGAGTACGTGAATTTCGCACTCAGCCGGCTCGCCCTCCCACCCCTACCCTCCCACCCCCGCCCCCCCACCAACACCCCCCACCCTCCCCTCCCCCCCCCACCACCAACACACCACCCCCCACCCCCCCCACCAAACCCCACCCCCACCGACCAACCCCCACCCCCCCCTCCACCACCCCCCACCCCCACCACCCCCACCAACCAACACCTCCCCCACCAACCCCCACCCTCCCACCACCACCCCCACCAACCCCCACACCCACCCCTCGCCCGCACAGGCAGCGCTGAGCTTTCCGACCGCTCTCACCCGCTCCCGCTAAGCCGTCCTTCTGAGGGCAAAATTCTGCCCCGTGTTTTTAATGTTCCCTCTGATAGTTTCTTCATGCCCATTGTAAAGGTTTGTACTGCTCTTTCTGCTCAACCATTGGATGAGGGATGATACGGTGCTGTTCTGATGTGTTTAATCCCACTAAGGTTCACAAATCTTTGGAATTCAGTGCTAGTGAAAGCCATACCCTTGTCTGACACAATAACATCAGGTAAACCATGAACACTGAAACTCTGGTGCAGTTTTCCAATGATTGCAGATGAAGTAGGTGATCTTATTTCAAACATGTCCATCCATTTGGAATGTGCATTGATAATCACCAGAAACATGGTACCTAGAAATGGACTTACATAGTCCATATGTAGCCTAACCCAGGGTCGACCAGGACACTCCCACGGATGCAGTGGAGCTGAAACTGGCAACTTCTGCTGTTGCTGACACTGGAGACAGTGTTTCACCATTTTTTCTATATCACTGTCTATACCTGGCCACCAGATGTAACTCTGCGAGCATCTTCATTTTTGAACTAGCAGGATGCGCACTATGAAGCTCATCCAATATTGGTTCTCTTCCTTGCACAGGAATAACAACTGTTGCTCCCCATGGTAAGAAAACATCTTGACAACTCAGTTCAGATCTATGTACAAAGAGTGATTTTAATTCTTTAGGGACTTGTGCATTTGACCATACTTGTAATACTTGTTCACGTACTCTTGGTAAAATTGAATCCCGATTTGTCCAAATCATTATTTGTCTCGTGCAGACTGGTGAGGAGTCCACGAAGTTCACCTCAAGTACCACCTCTTGAGGTACTAGAACATGAGTAATAGTATTGGGCAAAGGAAGACGACTGAGGGTGTCTGCATTTGTTATAAGTACACCAGGACGGTGCATAAAAGTGTACCCGTATGCTGACAAAATTAAAGCCCATCCTTGAATTCTACCAGAGGCTATCGGTGGGATTGCCTTGTCTTCACAAGACAACTCTAACAGTGGCTTGTGATCTGACTCTATGGTGATGGTAAATATTGATGGAACTTCTTTACTCCAAATGCGATAGATAAGCCTCTTTTTCAATTTGTGAGTATCCTTTCTCGGCTGTAGAAAGGGTTCTGGATACGTATTCAGATTCATCCTCCATCTTGTGTGACAATACTGCTCCCACTCCGTAGGGAGATGCATCACAAATGAGTATCAATTCCTTCGACAGGTCATAGTGCACTAGCAGACACGACGAGTGTAAAAGCTCCTTAACTCTAGTGAAGGATCCCTCTTGCTGTGCTCTCCAAGTCAGTTCTTCTTCAATAATAAATGTAAAGGGGCTAACACTATAGAAAGGTTTGGCGAGTATCGACCGTAGTAGTTTACCATGCCCAAAAAAGACTTGATCTTCGTGACGTTGGTAGGAGAGGGCACTTCCTTGATGGCCCCTGACTTTCTCCTTTAATGGGCGCAAGCATTGGGTATTCACTCAATGACCCGGAAACATAACTTCCTTTGCTTGGAAGGTGCACTTTTCTTTTTTTAAACGAACGCCAGCCCCTAAAAATCTCTTCCAGGTTTGCCTTGTGTTCCACTTCTGTGGATCCCGTGATTAGGATGTAGTGGCATTCTGCCTCTTGAAATCTACAGACTTTGGGTGCGTGATTTTCCCCACAAAGGTAACACTTTAACTTCGGGATTACTGGTGAGCTGCTTCCAGAATTTCTTTTTGTTTTTCTAGTAATAGGAACTGTGCCATGTTGCACACCCTGCAAAGCCTGCAAATCCCTCATCCCTCTCATCACCCTCTGTTGCTGGCGCCATCTCCATGGTGTGTTTCCAGTCTATCTCAACTTCTGCAAGCAAACAGCGCTGAATGGCGTCATCGTTTATGGCATAAACTGAACGATCTTCCAACATGTCATTTTAAGTGTCATGAAACTATAATATTTTTCACAATATTATTGTGGGTTTATGGCGCAGCTGATTTAATTAAATTAGAGTCAGCAAGGCTGAAATTATCAAAAGAAGTTAGGTGTAAAAAGGCATTTGAAATGCTAATGAGTAAACATGGATGAGGGCAGCATGTAAGGTGTAGAGGAAATTTGCATTTTAAGATAAGTAGAAAGGTGTTTGGGTTTCAAAGGGATGGTAGGATGTTTATAACCAACCAAGATAAATAAGGCAAGGCTATTATGTTTATTTTTTCCAAAAGGAAAGAGGCCATATTGACAATATGAAAGATTTTTATATTACGGGAAAAGTAAATTTCCAAATACCTGTAGAACAATGGAATTTATAGATTAAAGAGAGAGAAAGCGTATATAAAGAAGGATGGAAGGCTATGTGGTGGGTATAGCCACGGGAGATTGTAAGGTACACCGTGGGAAGCAGTCCTTGGGGAAAAGCCTCCAGCCACTTTAGCAGAAGTCTGCTGTGTCCAGTAACTAAAGTTGTGCTGCAAGCCTTTGGAACTCCACTGTCAAGTGGGTGTTGTGGTAACCTTGCTGGGTTGGTATCAAATCTATTTTGAACTGTTGCCTTAAGGGGAGGTGTGGAGGTGGGAGCCTGTTTAGTTAAGAATTTTGAGAACTGTTAAGACCAAATAATTGTGTAATTGTAACTTTGTGTGTGTTTATTGTTTGTTTTTTGGTTAATAAATGTTTTAACTTAATTTTAAACTCTTTAAAGGTGCTAGCGGATTCAATTCTTCTGAATTCAGTGCATAAGCCTTCTTGTAATAAATACAAATCGCAAAACCTTTGTGACAGCATGGCCAAGTTTCCCTTGTGGATTGGATCCATTTGGCACTCATCACCTGTCATGTCATAACAGAAGTCACAGTGCTCCGTTAACTGTTTTAACTTGGCGATGTACATTGCGATCGGCTCACTGGGGGCCCTTACTTGAGAGTTAAACTTGAATCTTTGCATGATCGCTGAAGGTTTAGGCTGAAAATGTCCTTTCGTGAGGTCGACTAGCTCAGTGAAGGATCTGGAATTTGGCACGTTTGGAGCCATCAAGCTACGGATTAGGTTTACACATTTCGATCCCGCAGACACTTAGGAGAATTACCTTCTGTTTCTCCTCTGCCGTTATTTCGTTAGCTGCAAAGTAGAAACTTAATCGCTCAACGTATTGACTCCAGTCCTCAACGGATAAGTTGTATGGGTCAATTCTACCAAAGAGAGACATTGCTGGTGAGTTCACTTTCCTTTCTTTCCTTAAAATATTGGAGTACCCACAGTCGCGAGGCAAGATGCAAAGTCAGCACTATTTATCTTCATCACCAATTGTAATAAACTTGGAATGCAGGACTAGTTTCTTGTAAGAAACTGCAAACTTTATTTACAGGCTCCAGTTGAGGCTACATGCTTGTTCCAAGAGCAAGGCTAAAAAGCTCTGCCCCTAAAATTCCCTGTGCTTAAGGCTGGTTCTTCTACACAGTCATAACATAACCCATAACAGTAGGAAATGGGTTTAACTTACAATCATTACAGTCAATATTACTCTTCATGATGATCATTATATTACTTTCATTGACATAGCATTTTTCATGTCAAATCTTATACTTTCCTTTGTAGATGATAAACTGCTGCCTCATCCTCCTTCCAAAGGTCTTGGGGAGCAAGGTATGCTCTCCACCAGCGCTTTTGGTACTAGTGAATTGAACATCAAATAATCTTCCTTCAGGAGAGGCAATGTAGGCCTTTCATTTTCCTTGTGCCTAGAGAGCCAATGATCCAGTTGAAATCTGACAAAAAATACCAGCCATGAATTTCTGGGGCTTTGAGAGTATATTTCATTAGTATTTATAGGCACCACCTTTGAGCTTAAGCATATTCATTTGCATACCATTGAGAAACTTTGAAAGGATTAGTCTATTTACTGAACATTCTTTGATGATGCGTAGCCAGCAACAAAAGCCTTTTCACCATTTCCAGTATCACAGGCCATGCTCATTGTGTGAGCAAACTGAAAAGGCGGACTGTATGCTCTCAATCCCCTGCCCATATGTCTCTTTGCTGGCTCTGAGAAAGCAACTTGTGGGAGCTGTTTGATGGAAACTCCAGATCAAGCTTCTCCTCCTCCACTGAGGAGGTAGATGGCTTCCCCATAGGTACCTTCCCCTACACCATAGGAAATGGTGGGGCGGTGAGGGGGTTGGGTGTATGGGAGAAAGGGTAGCGAGAGATTGGAATGAAAGTGAGAGAACTGCTACAGTAGATAATTGGTGAGTAACAAACCTGCAGTAAGAAGGAACAGAAGCATAAATACATGTACAGTTGCTGGTTCAATCATTATATTCTAGCCAGATAGAATTAATTTTAGTCGTTTTCTAGTACAGAACTTGAGTGTTGCTGAAAAACGAGACATTTTTTTACCTCAGCTTTTCATCTTGCCAACTAATCAGCGCTCTCTTCTCAGACAGTGTAAATACCTTGCTTCCTCTGACATTGGTATTCTCGCAAATTGTTCTGATGAGTGCAAGATGAAAAACTTCGACAAAAATTATCTCTTTTTCAGCAATACTCGAGAATTAATTTTGTTCATTTATTTTGCTTTTGAAGCAGAATTCAAAATTGTACACATGGGTAAAATGTTCTTTTTCAAAAAGCTAATTTTGACATTTCACCTTACATTCAGGTACATAGATTTCTTTCTATTCATTAACATAATGCCACATTTGGATTTCCTCACATCTGTGTTCAATAATTCTATGTTTATTACTAGTATTATACAAATAAAACAAAGGAACAAATGATATCGCCAAGAAGTAAAAACACTTCATAAATATGGATCTTACATAGTTAGCTGGTGTAACACTTTACCATCTGGGAATTTAGAGTATATGTTATTCCAGTGACTGCATATGTTTGTTCATTTTTCTTGTACTGAGTTATCTGACAGAATTGCTCTTAGCGCTTCTGTTTAAATGGTGACCTCCAGAGCAAAAGTCTCATGTTTAATCATAGAAAACATGTCCGATAAGATGGATAAGATTCCCATATGGGACTTTCTGGTGACAACTGCCTAGGATACAGCAGGCAACATGATAGACTTGATGGTTTTAAGGTTCTTTACAGGGAAAAAAAAAATCCTTAATCTTGTACTGGAGCTCGTTCTAAAAAATCCAATGCTGAAGTCTCTACTGACGAACAGCTACTCCACTGCCTAAACTCCCAATGCAAAAGTAGCTTTCTTTATTCTTTGATGAGATGTGGGCGTTGTTGGCAAGGCCAGCATTTGTTGCCCAACCCAAATTGCCCTTGAACTGAGAAGCTTACTTGGCCATTTCAGAGAGCAGTTAAGAAGCTGTGGATCTGGAATCTAGGCTAAACCAGGTATGGATGGCAGATTCCATTTATAGTTCACTGGATGGGGTTTTATGATAATCAATGACAGTTATTACTAACGCAACAAAAACAGAAAATGCTGGAAAAACTCAGTAGGTCTGGCAGCATGTGTGGAGAGAGAAACAGAGTTGATATTTCAAGTCAGAGCTAGATATTAGTGCTGGCTTTCAATTCCAGATTTTTAAAAATTGAGTTTATATTTGCACAGCTGCTATTGGTGAGATTTGAGCCCATGGCCCCAGACATTAACCTGGACCACTAGCCCACTGATATTACTACTACACCACCCTACTAACAGGTGCCAATTCTACTCAATTCCAACAACAGATAAAATGTGACCTCCATTTCACCAAAGAAAGGAGTTATTTTAATCATTGAAATAAGACCTTTGTCTGGTCTAAGTTTATGGAAGACATCAGAGCCAACATATGTACCAGGGCACTTCACACTGCTGTTATCTTTCTTTCCCATTTTTCGTCATATACCATACAGCAACTAACAAGTTTGGCAATAGAATAGCTCCTGGATACATGATCTGCAAATTCAATTCCTAATCCAGCCCTCAAAGCCCTACAGCTCCTTTCACCTCTGTGCCTTAGACTCCAGCTCAGTTTTATCTCTTTAAATTTCCTGAGTCTGGAGGAATGAGAAATGCGGCTTCTTCATTGGCTTAAATCAGTCAGAGACTAGCTTCTTTTGCTCCAATTAAGAATCATCCTTTAAGGGACTTCCCGTCAGAAAATCTTATTGGAGTGGACATTGCCGAGTCCAAGCCTAGAGTCAGGGAAGGAATGAAAAATGAGAGAATGAGACATGGGGGAAAAGGATTCCTGATGCACCATTCACATGTGGAGCAGATCTTTTGAGCAGAGTTTGCAAATGCTTAGAATGTGTGTTTGTAACTCCATTCTTTTGAGTATTTTGACTTACATTTTTCTGCACTCACGTGTGACCCACTCACTTTTTCTGACATGTGTAACTCCAAAGCATTTGAACATCCCAGTTCTAGGTGGTATGAGAGAGCAATCTGTCTTAAATTGACAAAAAATTCCTCTTTCTCCCATGAAAAAGCACCTTGCCTTCTTTTGACACCTACCCAATTAGTCAGTTTAGACCTGTAACATAAAAATAGATTCTCATTGCAAAATTCCCCACTCAGGGGCTAAATATTGTTACCGGGGAGGAGCAGCTGCAATCTTACTACTTAATGGAATGAGAACAAAGCTCTCTGGCTCCTCATCAGACACACCAGGGATGTGTTAAGAGGTGTAGAAATTAGATGAGAGATACCAGGAGCAGATGGGTAATATAATGAATAATTGTCAGTATATTGTCAGCTTCCAGATCTTCATTTTAATTGTAAAGTCTCCTATCGTTGCTCAGCTACTTCTTCAGAGCCGCTTGTAAGAATCCACACCCCTAAAAGAATTCCTTTTTTAATGCTCTCTTGACTGCTGAATATTTAGATGATGATTGGTCTCAGGAGCAGCCTTGGACCTCATGTGTGTCTACCGCATCACCTGACAGTGGGTAATAGGTATTAATGAAGAAGATCACCTCCAAACTTCCCTCCAAGTCTCACACTGTCCTGAGTTGAAGGTATGACGCCATTCTTTCATCACTGGGACAAAATCCTAGAACCCAGCCTCCCTAGCTGACAGCATTGCAGGAGTACCTTTATGACACAGGCTGGAGCAGTTCCTACCACCAGTCCAGTGACAATACCACACCGTCTACTGACACCTTCATCATAGGGCTGAGGCAGGGATTCTAGCTAACAACGTAGTCAAGGCGAGGGAGGAGGGAGCATGTACAAAATAGGATACTTTCAGCTCAGAAGACAATCCAGAAGGAGCACTGATTATAATCATACCACATCAGTATTTATAGATATTAATTTACTATAATAAATGTCAGCTTTTCATAGCAATTTGAGTTTGGAACGTATGGTTATCCCCATAATAGCCCCTTGATGTTGTTTCAGTTCAGGAAGCCAGTTTGATATTGAACTGCACCAAACCACAACACTGAAGGTGGAGTTCCATGAGTCGCAACTGAAATACTGAATGCTTCTGTCTGTAATTGTGTTTCTTTTGAATCTTGAGTTACAATGGATCCTGAAACAAGGTCAAAATAAGAATTTTATTCTGATCACAGTGGATCAAATAGGGAGAGATAGAAAGGTTATGATGGAGGTGGAAGGATTGGAACCAGTAATGAGAGAAGGATCGCCGATCATTTGACGAGCTTTTTCATATAACCTGTGCAGGAATATAAATGTGATAAATGCTCGAGAATTGTTAAAAGAATCTCTCCAGATACAAGAACAGTAATCAAGAAAAGTTTGTCTCAAACTGGCTTGCGTTGATATTGAAGTAAGTTTGTACTTCGAGCGCTTCTGAATATTTTTGGTTAGCGACCTAAGTATTTTATGGTCTTAGGTTCAATCTGAAGCCTTTGCCGAGTGTGCTGGATTCAGTCAGGACGATGGTAAGGTTTTAATATTTGGCCGCAGTGTTCCTAAGTTAGGGAAGGGGCAAGTAGTTAGGGCTCCTGTTCCTAATCACTCTGGCTGCTCATACGAAGGCCAAAAGGATTAAATCAAACTCCACTGTGGTGTCTTCCATGTTGGAGAACTGCCTGACAGTCACTATCAAGACTCACAGATGAACGATTGGCAAATGAGCAACATATTTGTGGGAAACAGCTACTTATACTTATACATCAACACCTTCAGTTGATATAGGGGAGGGTAAACATTGTTGAGAAAAAGCACTTAAAACAAACATAATATCAAAATTCTGTCAATCCAGATGTCCAGTGGCCTTCTGAATGCAAGCATGCTGAGCAACATTTGCTGCTGTTTTTTTTTGAAGGCCAAAGGTCACCTCAAAACCAAAAGTTATTCCTACTCATTGGCACTTCAATTCCCTTATGAAAATTCGTAAGCTTTTTCCTAATGACCCTTGTATATTGGATTCTAGGAAAATCTGCTCTTACACTTCTCACAATTTCCCTCATTCCCCCCCTCATGCCAATCACATTTCTGAAGAGAAGATAACATGGCAGCTCAGAAACCTCTCTTTCCCTACAAATTCTGACAAGCAACAACTGGTGGGACTCGGCCTTAAAGTCAGAATTGTTCAATTTCCAGCATTTTCACATTCTACAAGCTGTCCACAAGGTAAGCAGAGCATCGTACTAATTTAGAAGTTGTTTCAGGCCTGGGGCAATGATCCAGGGTGATGTGCTGTGCATATTCATCAAGACAGTACAGGGACCTACCTGTACTAAGATGGTACATGAAGTGTTTCTCTGGGATGAGATGTCTCCATGTTGATTATACTTAAAAAAAAATAATTAGAGATACGGGAAGATTGAGAGAAAAATGCTAAGTAAACCTATGAAGTTCACTTAATTCCAACTAGAGCACAAACAAAACCACAGGATGTCAAGTTGTGTAAAAGGGAGTACAGGAGCTGTTTACTTGAGTCTTGACATGGTATGGGGGGGTGGGGATGGTGGGGGGGCGGTGGGGGTGGTGGTGGGGGGGGTGGGTGGGGGTGTGTAGGGGTGGGGTTGGAATTTTCCCGGCCTAAGGTGACCAGCTTTGAAGTGGGAGTGGGAAGCTGGGAAAACAAGGCGAGGCCCGTCGGGAGGGCTGCCAGACCTATTCCTCCTGCTGGGAAGGTTTCCCATGGGACTGCTGGCCGGAACCCAGATCAGCTGCCCGTACCACACAGGACGCAGCCAATTAAGCTGATTATGGGGCCGATTAAATCCGATTTTGCGGGCATGCTGGCATTTTGTCTCCCCCCCCCCCCCTCCCAATCGCGAGCTGAGGCTGCCATCTCCATGGAGACAACCTCCCTGTGGCCAGCTGAAGGAACCATCGCAGTCAGAGGCTCCATTCCCCAAAGAGAAGGATTTCAGCAGCAAAAGCCACAGAAATGCGCCCAGACGGTTTCCCCTTCGTTTCGAAGGCCCTAATGGCTTCATCCACTAATAATTTTAACTTCCAATACATCCCTACAAGGGTGCCTCCATGTTGAGACACCCTCTCAGTCTCCAACCTGCTTCAGCTGCGCCCACCTCTCCCAATAGGGCTGCTGTGGTCACAGAGCAATTTTCCTTCATCTCTGATTAATAGGACAGCGAGATTTAAGGCAGCCAACTGGGAGACCACCTCCCAGAGGATTATGCCGTTGGGTGGGTTGCAGGTTACTGTGAGCTCAGAACTCCCATTTGGTCCCAACGTCGAGAATCCCAAAGTCCACGGGAAAATCCAGCTCTCAGTACTTGATTTGATTTCATGTCTCAATAATCCAGTTGTCAGGAAAAATACATTTCATATTTTTGTACCATTATTGTAGATTTTTACATAAAATACACATTTCTGTTGGCAGACATTGGACTGAATTTTCCCAGCCCTTGCACACAGGTCTGGAGACAAGAGGAGGCATGAAAATAAGGGAAAGCTGTGTGGGACAGTTCCCGGGTGCATTCCCAGGAGAAGGAGGGGAACAAGGTGGGCTGCCAACTCCACAGACATGAAGAGTCAATTAGAACAGTTAAGGGCCACACCTGGAGGCTGTTTGGTGGTGGCGTTGGTATTTTCTCTCTGTCGGAGTTGCCTCCACTGAGTGTGGAGCCTCCAGCAGCAGGTGAGGTGGCCATTGGCGGGTGAGGCCCTCAACCCTCAATGACAGGGCCGTGGGGAATCAAAGGCAGCAACCGCATTCAGCACTGCTCCACCAGAGGAACTTCCCCTCCACCTCGATGGCCATACCTGCTTCGGAAGTGTCCATTCGATGACATTCCTGAAGGTAACCGAGGGTATTTTCATGTTGAGGCGCCTTCACACTCACCTTCTTGCCTGAGCAAAGCCCACCTCTCCCAGTCAGGCTGCCGGCCTGACATTGCTGCAGACCCTCTGATTTGGTCTCCGGCATTGGGAACCTCGGTGGGAGACAGCTTCGGAGGCCGCCTCCAGGAAGGTTGCACCGGTGGGTCCACTGAAGACATGAGCAAGCTTGGAACACCCATATTGACCTGACATCAGAGTCTTGATGCCCAGCAAGAAATTCAGTGCATTTTATCTACTCCAGTCACTTTCATCAACAAATGCTTATTTTATCCAATTTCTAACATACTTTTTAAAAGCCCAATTGTCAGAGAAAACAACTTTGAAAACCATTCTGTAGTCTTGATCCACATTTCAATGTGTGTAATAGATTCACATCCTGAATAAAGTCTCTAATCTTAGACAAGGTGTAATAGTCAAAGAGTTTCTAACCAGCAAGGCAATGGTTGATGTGCATATTGATTTCCCGTTTCATATATCTTTAATGAGGAGATTAAATACTTGTTTGGGAAGCACAGGCTGGCTTAAGTGGTGCTTGTCAGTACAGCATGTAATGCTGAAGACCCTCTGATATCTCCCCAAGGTGAAGAAGTTAATTTGGGTTTCATTGTGCAGCCCATTTACAGAGTCACATGTTGACTTTTCCTATAGCCAGCTAACCCATCAGGAAAAGGCAAATACAGATGTTCTTTATGCACACTAGGATCCCAGGGGCATTAACTATTTCCAGCAGCCGCCTTATGTTAAGTAGTCAGGGTTCAAAAAATTAATCCAGTTAAATAAACTCTACCAAGAAATTAAGTGTTTTCTAGAGGAAACAGGTGAAATATTACAAAGCATATAGAAGTTTTCATTTCTTCACTAAAATAAGGCACTTCTAAGTAATGGTGTCAAATCATTAATGTTCATGGGTAATTTTAAATTAGAACCATGAATCAATGTACATAAGCTGGTGAACTCAGTGTAAACACTTACAAAAAAGTGAGTTCTGTTGAAGGGTCATGAGGACTCAAAACATCAACTCTTTTCTTCTCCGCTGATGCTGCCAGACCTGCTGAGTTTTTCCAGGTAATTCTGTTTTTGTTCAGGATTTCCAGCATCCGCAGTTTTTTGTCTTAAACTTTCAAATGAGTTGCTTTTATTACAGTGAACACCCTTTGAAACCAATGTTCTGTTTTCCTCTTGGTAAGAATAGGCCTTTAAATGGATAATTGCAACCCGAGTATGGTTTTCATACTTTCCTGTGATTTGGAACAAAAAAAAGTGTCTGTATTGGATTGGAATGGACAAGCACACAATCATACAGAACCCAGCGAGCAAGGGAACAATCACTGCGCGGAGCATTTCAATGTGGAGCAGAGTGCTCATTTCATATGTTCTTTTGTGTTAAGGCAATTGTCATGGTAGTTACCTTGAAGGAGTCAAGAATCCTTAAGTTTGATTTCTTTTTGCCAGAAAATGGATAAGGTGTGTCCTTATTTGCACATATTTATTTTAAAACAATATAGCCAGTGAGGCACAAAGAAACTCATTGATGTTGACTGGCATTTGCTGCTCTCAACAACTTTAGCTTCAACTACCCTGTGCTGCAACTATTAGATTATCACAAAATAGGTCCTGTTGGTGGAGCTGCAAACGTGATTTGCTCCAAACCTAAATGTTAGCGATGAAGGAGGGAAAGTTGAGCAATCTGCGATTATGATTTTTTTGGGGGCTTTTGAGTAAGGAGTAGTTTTACGAAAATTTGAACACCGACATTTCTAGGAAACCCCCAGGCTGCAAGCCCCACAGCCCAGCCCCCAATCATCCCACCACACACACAGAAATGTAGAAAGCAGCTTTCTATTTGAAGAAACGTTCCATGGCTCTGCCCATTTCTTGAATTTTGCTCCATAGTGTTGGATGCAGATTGCAAATTGAGACCAAGTAAAGATCTTTGGTTGTTATATGATTAAAAATTGGGGAATCTACTACCAGGGGGCACAATTTAAAAATAAGGGGTCTTACAGACAGGTCACGAATCGTAACTCCCAAGCCCAAAAAACAGGGCAAACCAATATTTAACCCAGAATCTTCTATTAACCAACATTGTTGGGCAGCATATAAGAACATAATATTTATTATTTCTTTTTAATTAAAAAACACCTTGATGTAACAGTGATAACCTGGTGTGGTTTTATTAATAGGACTAAAAATGGTTTTAGCACAAAGAATAGGCATTTTTACTTAGTGTGTCCAGTCACACATCTGTAAGTAATCGGATTTAAAATCATTTAAATGATTTAAAACAATATACTCAATAACTTAACAGGTGTACCTTAGTTGGTTCCTTAGTAAAATTTATCAGTTTTGACATTTAAAACTTATAAAACATGTCCAAGAAAATAATACAATTTGAAGAGTCTTCTCTAACCGATGTAATCTGCAGAAGCTCGCAGCTTCAACCTGGGGGAGTGACCAGATTTGTGGGCAGTGCTGATCCGGGCAAAAAGAGTCTTAAATCAGCATAAAAACTTGCAGGAAATTAGAAAGTAAGTGATTTTGGGCATAATTCACATTTAAAATTCCCAAACTTTTGCACTGGTTTAGTCAACTGCGCTGGACAAAATTAGCAGAACTTCTACCCCATTATTCTAAACAATTTGGGCTTGGCAATTTCTTTAGATCACTGCTATATAAATGTGAATGAAACTTACAACAACCCAAAATATAAGATTAGAAGAAAATACAGAGAATAAAATTATTCAAACAGAAGTGTATAGGTTGCATAAAGAACTCCAAAATGTGTAAAAAAAAATGAAATAATTACAACTATTGAGGAAACAATATTGTTTTATTTATTCTCAAAGTGAAAACTCATCTCCTAATTTCTTATCTTCATTAGGTTTTTATTTAGATAGAGGGTGCTACAATTTACTTTACACACAAGTTGGCCTCAGCAATGATTATTTAATTTGTATGACAGAAAGCAGCATGCCGAGATTTTCCATGCCCACTCTGCTGTTGCTGGGTAATATGGACCAGCGAGCTGGACTATGACTGAAGTATTAACGATTGACAGATTTGATGCTAAGTACTTTGGAAGGATCTTGAGTGTCAAATAGTGGGACCGCATCACTAACGAGGTGGTGCACGAGTAGGAAAAAAGAATCCCATTTTCAACTACTGTGTGGAGTAGACACATCAAATGGACAGACCATGTAGCCGGAATAGGAGAAGATAAAATATTAAAGACAATTGACAGTTTTGATACTAAGTAGATGGGAAAGACCTTCGGCATTGAATAGCAGGACCTTATCATGAATAAAATAGTGCACGAGCGGACAAATAGAATCCCACTGTCAATTGCAGTGTGGTTCAAACTTTAAAAAGGGCAGGTTACCTAGCTGGAATGGGGAAAAAAAAGACTAGTGAATGGGAAGTAAAGTAGACATGTGAGAGGCAACTGTGATGGAGAACGTGGATGAAATGGACAAGAAAAGTACAAAGGCATGAAACCCGATAGTCTCATGGCTTGTTTGGATGATGGCAGAGTTGTGAAATGCAACCAAGTGCAATGATAATGTTTAAAAGACCTAATTTTCTTCTTGCTAAATGGACAAATATACAAACGTGACTGGCCGGAATAAACAAGCGGGATCATCATGCCTGATTCACATTCATGATGCCTGGAGCTTTGTGACTGGACAATTCCTAACTGTCCTGCAGACATGGCATCTCCTGGGAGAGGCACAAAAAAAAGCAGATAGAAACTCAGGGCCAATAAGTAAAAAAAGAAGTCTGGAAATTGCCTCTCCAGCCTCTCCGGACCCCGAGGCTATCCAAGCCAGTCCAGGAGATCACATTGACAATGTGTCAATAGGATCTTGATTTAACCACTTCCTCTGCAAGTTTAAAATGATGCCATCCTCACCTCCTCGCACGATTGTTTCTCTCCTGAAGGCACTAGCTCCTTGCTGGAACATGCTTCCGCAAGTTTCTATTGCTCTCCAACAGCGTACTCACCTATGGAGGGCACCACAGCTCAGCAATATCCTGTCCTCAACAGAAATACTCATACATTCACCCAACCGACATCTTTTTTGATTTCCTCCTCCCTCACCCAGAAGCGCAGAGGCTAAGTATCCTCTTTATAATGCTCCAAATGAGGTCAGGTAACATGGCACAGACCTGCAATCAACCTCTATGATCTGCATGACTCAGCAACTCACTGCCTGAACAAGCTGAGCCATCATACAATTGCTACATAATATCAGAAAAGTCACTTTCAACACCCTTAAGAAGAGTTAAGCATGTAAGAAACAATGCAAATAAATTTTATTTACACAATTCTTCCAAAAACCTTCATCATTTCAATGAGGTAAAAATGATATTATGACCTTAAAAAGTTAAAGTACATCATTAACTTACCAATGAAGGAATGTTTAGAGCATTTGGCCAGCTTAACAATTACAATGATAGTTATTAATATAACCTGGTGTACTAAAGTAAATAAATGGTATATTCCAGTCAGGTACATTCTTCAGTTCAGTGCCACTTACTCTGGCTTTATGGGCTCTCAGATGATACCAGTGTTGACCACACACTTTACCCTAAAGACCATTTCCAAGATGTGTTCGTCATATTTAAGATTTTATGTAAAAATGGCACTTTTGAATTATTATATGGTTCTTTATTTTAAAGAGATCAACACCTCATTTTTCTGCAAGTAGCTCTTAATACAAGGTATAATTACTGCCGTGCTAGTAAAAGCTCAGTTTAATTGCATAATTATAGGAACACTCTAGTCTCCCAACAAGATGACACAGACTTTCAGCAAACTACATTGATACCCAGAACATTTCAATACATAATTCCTAATAGATTATAAATTCTAATTCTTAAAATATTTTGGGAGGTTTTTTATCCCTTCTTTATGGCTGCGAGTTAACCTCTCTCAGTCTGACTCATTCACTAGCCACAAGGCTATGACCCTCACTGGATTTTTCCTGCATTTACCTCTTTCTCTCAGTCTTGGCTTCCGCTCAGAATTGTTGCACTCGTTCGTGTTTTGTTGTCACTGCCTGTTTGTAGACTACTCTGACTCAGCTGAAAGCTTTGTTACCTGCAGGTCCACTTTGCTTTCCTGAAAGGTGATGCTCCTGACTATGGGCTCTGGCGTCTATCCAATAACGCACTTATGTGGCTTCTCAATGGCCAACTGATATGTAGAAAGCAAGAGGCTTCACTGGCTGGGTGGGTGACTACAGCTGTATCCAACCTGAGTTACATTTTTGCAATATTTCTGCTCAGAGCTTACAGTCTTCCTGTCACAAGTTTACATAAAATGCACCCAAACCAACTGCAGAAAATCCAACCCAGATCATTGAAATACATGGCACCAAAGGAGGCACTGAGGACCTCAGTGTCTTTTCCAGCTCTTTAAAAGAGTTATCCAATTAGTTCCAATCCCCTGCTCTTTCCCCTTAGCCCTGCAGACTTTTCTTCCCTTTTTTCCAAATATTTATCCAATTCCCCTTCAAAAGGTATTATTGAATCTGCTTCCATCATCCTTTCAGGCAGTGCATTCCAGGTCATCATAGCTAGTGTAAAGAAATTCTCATCTCCCCTCTATTTCTTTTCCCAATTAACTTACATCCATATCCCCTGATTACCAGCCCCTCTGGAATTGGATGTGGTTCCTCCTGATTCGTTCTAAGAAAACCCATTATAACTTTGAACAACTCTATTAAATTTGTTAAATACACTTCCAAAGTAATGGGTTAAATGAAGTACATTTCCTGATTTGGCCTCTCTTGTTTCTTTGTACATTTTCTGCCTCCTTGTTGAGATTTGATGTTCTTGGTTGTGCACCAGACCTTTTATCACCAAATTTACTGACACGTATTGAAATATTTCTAATTCAAAAGAACTACAGCACCCATTTCACTCTGCAGCCACTGGATTAACTGCAGTGTTTAATCTGAATTTTCTTTGTTACAGATCCTTAGCGTAGTTTTCTCAAGTCTCCTCCTGCAAGTAATTTTGAGCTTTAGCTTTTCTGGACATGTTCATTGCTGAATCTCTGCATTTGCTTTTACAATTATTTATCATTGATTTTCACATGGGCCTTTTAAGACTCCTCCCCCTTATCCACTCGTTGACATATATGAGCTGCTCTGGTGCAAGCCACTGTTTAATTTTTATCCAAGGCAGCCTTGCTATATCAGTCACTTTTGTCACGACAGGTTTGTTCACAGAGGGAGAATCAGATGTACCAGTGACTTTATTACACAACTGCAGCTTCAAATCTGCATTGATTTTAGTTTCAAAGCTATCCATAAACTATTCCTGTTGTTCCTCTAATCTGTACGACGCCCTTGGAGGGTTTCACTGAGCTTTATTTTTTTTTGTGTCAGGAGTTTCCTGGAACTCCCAGTAGAAACAGCCGAATGTCACATGAAAGAAATAGATAGTCGGGAACTCCTCACTTGCTGGCCTGCTTTCACAAACAATTACACTCCGAGCGCCTGTCAGGAAACCTGGGCGATTAAAACTCAAAGCCACAATTAATTAGAGCGTTCTGTAACAGAAGAAAATAACAATCATTTGCGACCAGAATAACTTTTAACATTTCTGTCAACCACAGCAAATCTCTAACACACAGCTCATTTCACAATAATTGATATATTACTCTTGCCTCCATCCTCTCAGCAATTAATAGATTGATCCTCTGGACATACTGAAAACTTATAACTGGCAAAACAAACCTTGCCTTTTGCCAACTTTTAACTTATGCTTTATCCAAAAAAAAATTGCCTAAAAAGTAATGTTTGCCAGAGCAGTACCAGGTATGCGTGAAAATGAGGTGCCAACCTGGTGAAACGACAGCACAGGGCCACTTGCATGCCAAACAACGGAAGCAACATGTGTCAGGCGGAGCGAAGCGATTCCCCCAAATAAAGAATCAAATCAAAGATCTGCAGTCCCGACACGTCCAGTGGTGGTTAATTAAACAACTAACCAGAGAATGAGACTCCATGATCATACCCACCCTCAATGATGGGACAGATCAGCACATCAGTGCAAATGACGAGGCTAAAGCATTTGCAACCATCTTCAGGCAGAAGTGCCGAGTAGATGATCCATCTTGGCCTCCTCCAAATGCCAGTCTTCAACCAGTTTGATTCACTTGACGTGACATTAAGGGACAGCTGAAGCACTGGATACAGTAAATACTATGGGCCCTGACAACATCCCAGCAATAGCACTGAAGACTTGTGCTCCAGAACTATCTGCACTCCTAGCTAAACTGCTCCAGAGGTCACAACACTGATATCTACCTGACAGTGTGGAAAATCTCTTGGGTACGTCCTGTCCATAAAATGCAGGACAAATCCAAGTCTAGCGAATTAACGTTCCATCAGTCTATTCAATCATCAGCTAACTGATGGAAGTGGTCAGTGATGCCACCATGCAGCACTTACAGAGCAATAACCTGCACACCGATGCTCAGTTCGAATTCTGCCAGAATCATGCAGCCTGAATGTTGTCCAGGTCTTGCTGCACATGGACATGGACAGCTTCTGTATCTGAGGAGTTGCGAATGGTCATCCAGAAACATTACAGCCATGATCCAAATGTGAACAAAATAGCTGAATGCCAGAGGAAGGTGAGAGTGACTTCCTTTGACATCAAGGTAGCATTTGACTCAGCGTTCCATCAAGGAGCCCTAGCAGAATTGAGGTCAATGTGAATCAGAAGAAAAGCTCCCCACTGGTTGGAGTCATACCTAGCACAAAGGAAGTTGGTTCTGGTTGTTGGAGGTCAATCATTTCAGTCCCAGGACATCACTGCAGGGGTTCCTCAGTGTAGTGTCCTCAGCCCAACCATCTCTAACAGCTTCATCAATGATCTTCATCATAAAGTCATCTGCAAGTTCCCCTCCAAGCCACACACCATCCTGACTTGAGACTATATTGCCATTCCTTCACTGTCACAGGGCCCAAATCTTGGAACTCTCTCCTTGACAGCACTGTGGGTGTACCTACAACACAGTTCAAGAAGATGGCTCACCACCAACTTCTCAAGGGCAATTGGGGATGGGCACTAAATGCTGGCCTTTCAGTAATGCCCACATCCCATGGAAAAATGATAATCAATGTCAAATATTAGAAGATGCATTACAAACCTTTAACTCATTTGACTTTCATGCTAGATTTCTTATCAGTTTTAATGCCACCGTCCTGGTAGTAGTCCTCACATCTCTTATGATCCAGATTGTGTCTTTAGCTTCTTAATAACTAAATAAATAACATTAAGCAGGTAAAGACTCATGAATTCAACAGAGAACCTTCAGCACTAGATACTGATTTACTTGAAGGTATCATGTACTTCACTTTTGATGGGCACAATGAATATCCTGCTAACAGGCAGGTGCTCAAGCTAAAGCTAACAGAGAACAGGTAACTCCTTTCGTATAGCAAAGCATTGTGAGCTGCTTCAAAGGAGAATTTCAAACAATCACCATGCTACGTAAGGAGATATTAGGGCAGGTGGCCAAAAGCTTGGTCAAAGTAGGAGGTTTTTGAGGGGGAGAAAAGGCAGGAAGGAGGGAATTCCAGAGCTTATGATTCAAAGAAATGAAAGCATGCCCGCCAGTGGTGGAAAATCAGGGATACTGAAAACACCAGAATTGGAGCAACACAGAGATTTTGGAGGGTTGTTGGTCTCGAGGAGATTAGAGGGACATGGAGGGACGAGGCTCTGGAGGGATTTTAAAACAAGAATGAGAATTTTGACATCAAGGTGTTGCTGGGCTGGAAGCCAATGTTGGTCAGCAAGTGATGGGCCAATAGTCCTTGACATTTGGTGCAAAACAAGATATGTTACAGTTCTCTTCTCAATATGTGAAAATAACATAGGCTTCCAATGATCTTTCAATATACACGGAACCTTGAAAATAGATGTTCCAGCGAGCATAGTTTCTCTGTTGCTTGCAGTCTATGGACCGCTGATCTAAGTGCAAGAAGTTCAATATAAGCCTGTAATTGCAAACCACCGGTCACAGAGCTGTCCATCAAAAGAGATCCAAAGAAACACCTATGCCCCAACCTGGCCATGACATTGCCTAGACACAGCTGTCAATCAAAGAATCACTACCTCAGAATGTCTTGATTCTTTGGTGTGTGCCATATAACTTAAAGGTACAGGTCTAAGAACTTGTGCAGACATGTCAAAACAAACAAATACTTACAATTATAATTCATCTGCCTGTCTGAAATATCTACATCAGCAGCAAGGATATTGTGAAACAGGTATAACATATTGCATCTGCATTTAATCTACATTAGTATTTTAAAATCACTTGTGTTCAAAGAAAGCAAAATTGAGGCATAGTAATTGAGCTACATCTACTTGAACAAAATGTGTACACATTACCTTGCAAGACATCCCCCAGAAACCTTGTGTATACTTTCACTAGTGGGGAGACATGCGCACTGGTTATGTCACTGGGCTAGTAATCCAGAGGCCAAAGCTAATTCTCTGGGGGAGGCTCAGGTTTAAATAGCAACTGGGTGGAATTTAAAACAAAAACAGAAAATGTCAGAAAAACTCATCAGGTCTGGCAGCATCTGTGGGGAGAGAAACAGAGTTAACATTTTGAGTCCGTGTGACCCTTCTTCACTCTGAAGAAGGGTCATGCAGACTCGAAACGTTAACTCTGTTTTTCTCTCCCCACAGCTGCTGTCAGACCTGCTGAGTTTTTCCAGCATTTTCTGTTTTTGTTTCAGATTTCCAGTATCTGCAGTATTTTGACTTTAACTGGGTGGAATTTAAATTCAATTAATAAATCTGGAATTAAAAGCTAGTCTCAGTAGTGGTGACCATGAAACAATTGTAAAAACCCATCTGGTTCACTGATGTCCTTTAGAGAAGGAAATCTGCTGTCCTTACCTGGTCTGGCCTACATGTGACTCTAGACCCACAGCAATGTGGTTGATCCTTAACTGCCCTCTGAAATGGCCTAGCAAGCCACTCAGCTCAAGGGCAATTAGGGATGGGCAACAAATGCTGGCCTTGGCAGTGACAGCCGCATCCTATGAATGAGAAAAAAAATAAGGAACCCAAATTAATAATCAAAGACAGATCAAAACATGAATTGTTACTTTTTGACTCTAACACAGTCTACTATAACATTCCTTGCTAAATCTTAAAATTAGTAACTCATCTGGTCCTACATTATACCATATGAATTTCAAATTTAATCACAAATCTATGTTAAAACAACTAATATTTATATTCAGTTCTGTCGAAGGGTCATGAGGATTCGAAACGTCAACTCTTTTCTTCTCCGCTGATGCTGCCAGACCTGCTGAGTTTTTCCAGGTAATTCTGTTTTTGTTTTTGTCTAATATTTATATAACATTTTTAATGTAGTTGTAACATGCCCAAGGTACTTCATAGGAACATTATAAAACAAAATATGACACCAAGCCACATAAAGAGATATTATGATCAAAAGCTTGAGCAAAGAAGTGGGTTTCAAGGAGTCTCTTCAAGGCAGAAAGTGAGGTAGAGACATGGAAAGGTGTAGGGAAGGAATTCCAGAGCTTGGGGCCTTGGCAACTGAAGGGATGGCCACCAATGGTGGTACGATTAAAGTTGGAAGATTGTGGTGCTGGAGGAGATTACAGAGTTAGGGAAGGGCAAGGTTTTGGTGGGATTTGAAAACACAGTTGAGAACTTTAAAATCAAGATGTTGCTTGACTGAGAGCTAATGTAATGCAGCATGCACAGGAGTGATGAGTGAACAGGACTTCAGGCAAGTTAAGACACGGGCAGCTGAGTTTTGGATGACCTCAAGTTCACAGAGGATAGAGTGTGGGAGAACAACCAGGAGTCTGTTAACATTGTCGAATCTAGCAAGTAACAAAGGCATAAGTGAGGGTTTCAGCAGCAGATGAGTCGAGACGGGGCAATGTTGAGCGATGCGGATCTGCAGGTGGAAGTAGGTGGTTATAGTGCAAATCTGAAGTCAGAAGCTCATCTCAGGGACAAATATGACAGCAAGATTGCGAACAGACTGATTTACTCATGGATTGCTACCAGGGAAAGGAGAAGTTGGTAGCTGGGGAACAGAGTTTGCAGCAGAGACCAAAAACAGTGTGGCTTCAGACTTGCCAATATTTAATTGGAGGAGATTTCTACCCATCCAGTGCTGGATATCAGATAAACAGTCTAATAATTTAGCAACAGTGGAGGAGCTGACACAGATGATGGCGAGGGAGCGCTGGGTGATCTCAATGTACATATGAAAATTGGACTTAGACTTTTGGATAATGTCTTGATCTAATGTTAATGACCTAGACTCAGGTGTGCAGGACACAATTTCAAAATTTGCAGATGAAGCAGAACTTGCAAGTATTGTGAACTGTGAGGAGGATAGTGATAGACTTCAAGAGGACTTAGGCTGGTGGAATATATGGATAAGTGGCAGCTGAAATTGAATGCTGAGAATTGTGAAGTGATACATTCTAACTGGTAGGAACAGCAAGGAAAAGCAACATAAAATAAAGGGTACAATTGTAAAGGAGTTTCAGGAGCAGAGCAACCTGGGGATATATGTTCATTAATCATTGAAGGTGGCATGACAGTTTGAGAAAGCAGATCATAAGGCATTTGGGATCCTTGACTTTATCAATAGGGTCACAGAGTAAGGAAATTATGGTAAACCTTACAAAGCATTGGTTCAGCCTCAATCAGAGTCTGGGCACCACACTTGAGGAAGGATGTGAAAGGATTAGAGATGGTGCAGAAAATATTCACAAGTATGGCTCCAGGGATGAGAAACTTCAGTAATAGAGGTGTTCAAAATCATGAGGGGTCCAGACAGAGTTCATGCAGAGAAATTGTTCTGATTGGAGGAAGGGTTAAGAACCAGAGGGCACCTATTCAAGGTGATTTGCAAAATAACCAGGTGTGACATGGAAAAAAAACTTTTAAAACGCAGTTACTGGTTAGGATCTGGAATGCACTGCCTGAGAATGTGGTGGAGGCAGATTCAATCTGGCTTTCCAAAGGGGATTGGGTAAGCACTTGAAGAGAAAAGAAATTGCAGGGTTATGGGGAAAAGGCAGGGAAGTGGGATGACTTGAGTAGGTCTTACAGAGGGCCATGGGGGTTAGTTAGCTCAGTTGGCTGGATGGCTGGTTTGTGACGCCAACAGCGTGGGTTCAATTCCTGTACTGGCTGAGGTCATTCATGAAGGCTTCTCAGCCTCACCCCTTGGGGTGTGGTGACCCTCAGGTTAAACTCACCACCAGTCATCTCTCTATCTAATGTTAGAGCAGCCTCTGGGAATACAGTGATTTTCATTCACTTTCACAGAGAGCTAGCATGGACACCATGTGCCAAAAGACCTCTTTCTATACCATAACCATTCGATGATCTCTGTTGCCAAGGGGTAGATGAGAAATAGGAGGAGGCCAAGGATAGTTCCTGGGTAATGATGCAGGAGTGGGAAGAAAATCCTTTGCAATGTGATGACAAAGGAACTATCCAAATATTTTGTCAAATCTACAACTGGATGATTAATTTTGGAACATTATGATACATTAAAATATGGAATGAATTAAAACCATTCTAGAAGAAAAGCCTCTTTGATGCTAATTCTCAACAGTGCTATAGTCTAAAACAAATTAAATTGCCTATAACACTTCTAATGCAAGTCAATCCTTTTTCTATCATACAATACCTTTCATAAGGGAATTGCTACATCGGCATGAGGAAGACTTTTGTAAGTTTGCTGAAGAACTGAATGAACAATGCACCAGCCTTTCCACTAGTAAATCAGTACAGCTATTGTTGCCAAGATCTCAAACGCCAACATGTTGGACTTTGAAGCTAGTTCAACAACCATAGACTGGAATGTTGAATTACCAAACTGCCTTCTTAAGTGCCTTCTTTCTTGGCTAGTAGTCATTTGGTAACACGGAACTTGAGGTTACTGATAAAAGAGACTTTTTTTGTCAAAGTTTCTCACCCTGCACTCATCAGGACAATTCGCAAGAAAATACCAATGTCAGGGGAAACAACATGTTTATACTGTATGAGAAGAGAGTGCTGATTGATTGGCAAGTGGACTCTGATTGGTAGAGCATTGCCATGTAGAATGCGCCAGCAGGTGGTGACTGACAGTTAACTGCCAAGCATTGTTTGATAATTAAACCAGGCAGCTTGACTCTGATTGGTCAAGATATGTCCTGTAGCATGAACCAGCGAATAGCTGTCACTTATTTTTGTTTAGCTGAAACAGGCGCAATGTGTGTACATGTTCTTTCTGTCTGCAAAGAACAGGGCCCCGTGTATTAATATATGTAGCTTCCAGTACACGCAAATGCGCCACACTGCGAGCCCAACTGTCAATCTTAAATTGGTTGTTAGCAAATGTTGTCCAAACACAGAATCACATCTAATGTTGGACACTGTGTTTTGAGTTTTGCGAGCACGGGCCAGTTAGGTGTGGTCTGTACCTTGCCCATTGCGAACAGTGGAAGGGACATGCTGTATGATACAATCCAGCAATCTTTGGGATGTATGGTCCACATACCCAGCATCAGACTGGTGCTGGTATTTGCTTGCGAATTGTGCTGATGATTGCAAGACAAAAAGCTTCAAGAGAAAAGCGTCTCTTTTTTTCAGCATTACTTGGCTAGCTGTTTAAAACAGGAGCTCCAGGTGCATATATAAGCGACGGTGAAAAGTTCGTTTTTCGCAATGGATATAGCTTGAAATTACAAGTAAATATGCTCCAGTAGTACAATTACCCTGAAGATGCCCAACAACAGCAAATGCTCTAAGCCATTTCATTCACTTAAACCATATGTTAGAAATTATGCTACACAATTGAAAAAATGCATTCACAAAAACTGCCACACTGAATTTAAAGAAATCTTTTTTTGAAAAATATACTTTATTCATAAAATATCTGGAAAAACGTTCCAAAACATTTCAAAATCACCATCACAAAAAGTACAATCAGATTCAACTTTTACACATGGATCACTTGGTGCATCGATACAATCAATGAATATTACAGTCGTTTCAATATGGTCAATGCAGACAATGGTATTGGAGTTATCAGCATACATCATGTTGCACTCTGATAAAAGCAAAGAACTGCGGATGCTGGAAATCCAAAACAAAAACAGAAACAGAAATACCTGGAAAAACTCAACAGGTCCGGCAGCATCGGCAGAGAAGAGCAAAGTTGACGTTTCGAGTCCTCATGACCCTTCAACAGAACGGTGGACAGAACACAACAGTTGCTGAGTTTTTCCAGGTATTTCTGTTTCTGTTTTTGTATCATGTTGCACTCTGATGTGCTTCAATACAATTATAATACAATTAGTATTCAAAGCAGACGCTCATTTTGAGCTGTACAGCCTGAAAGGCTTTAAACAACTCCCAGTACTTCGGTGCACTGTGGCTGAAAGGTCTTAGACAGCGACCCTTCCCCATTGTGCCTTTGCGGCGGCTGCCCCAAGCTTTAGTGCGTCCCTCAGCACGTAGTCCTGGACCTTGGAATGTGCCAGTCTGCAACACTCGGTCGGGGACAACTCTTTGGGCTGGAAAACCAACAAGTTTCAGGCAGACTGAAGAGTGTCTTTCACCAAGTTGATGATCCTCCAGCTGCAGTTGATGTTTGTCTTGGTGTGTGTCCCTGGGAACAGCCCGTACAGCACAGAGTCCTGTGTCACAGAATTGCTTGGGATGAACCTCGACAGAAACCACTGCATCTCTCTCCAGACCTTCTTCGCAAAGACACAATCTACAAGGAGGTGAACAACGGTCTCGTCCCCACCACAACCACCTCGAGGGCAACGTGCAGAGAGGGTGAGACTCCTGGCGTGTAGGAAGGATCTGACGGGGAGGGCCTTTCTCACCACCAGCCAAGCTACATCTTGGTGCTTGTTGGAAAGTTCTGGCGATGAGGCATTCTGCCAAATGACTTTGACAGTCTCCTCAGGGAACCATCCTACAGGATCCACCCTCTCCTTTTCCCGCAGGGCCTCTAAGACGTTACATGCTGACCACTGCCTGATGGACTTGTGGTCAAAGGTGTTTCTCTGCTTAAATTTTTCCACGAGGGACAGGTGGTACGGCACAGTCCAACTACTTGGAGCGTTCCACGGCAGCGTGGCCAGACCCATCCTTCGCAACACCGGCGACAGGTAGAACCTCAGCATGTAGTGACACTTGGTGTTTGCGTACTGAGGGTCTACGCACCGCTTGATGCAGCCGCACACAAAGGTGGCCATCAGTATGAGGGCGATGTTGGGCACGTTTTTTCCCCTCTTATCTAGAGGCTTGTACAACGCGTCCCTGCGGACACAATCCTTTTTCGACCTCCAGATAAAGCGCAAGATGACTCGGGTGATCGCCAACATGCAGGAGTGTGGTATGGGCCAGACCTGCGCCATGTACAGCAACAGCGAGAGGGCCAAACACCTGATGACCAGGTTCTTACCCGCAATGGAGAGGGAGCGTCGCTCCCACATGACCAGTTTCCTTTTCACCATAGACACTCGCTCCTTCCAGTTTCTAACACATACCCCGGTCCCTCCGAACCATATCCCCAGCACCTTCAGGCCTTCAGCCCTGAAGGGATCGGTCAGCCCATTTCCCAAAGAACATGGCCTCGCTCTTCCCACAATTTATCTTGGCTCCCAAAACTATGGAGTGCTTCACGAGTTTGCATGTCATCCTTGCACAGGGTTCATGCTAATCTTCTCTGTATCATTCCAATTTTAGTATATGTCCTGCTGAAGCGAGCATTAAAGAAATCACCAAAATCACCAGCATTGGAAGCATGAATACCATTAACTAGTTTCTAACAAATCCCCAGCCTTGTTATTGGACCTTCCACATCTAACTCAATCCCTCAACACTGAGCACCAACGTCCAACCCCATCGATATGTTACCACAAACCTGTTAGTTTTTAAATTACTCCAGGTACAATTGTCGCTTTGTGGAATGATGTAAAAACCCTCTCCTGCTTTTGTCAGAAATGATTGCCTTTGCTACCATATTGAAGGTCTCCTGGCCGACATATCAATGACAATCAAGACACCAGAGGAGCAAGTTGATCTCAAACCTCCATGAGTATTAGCCCGAACTGGGTATCGGGAGATGCACGTGCATTCTGAAGACAACTCTCATCCTGATGTTCATTCCCTCTTTGAATGGTAAACTGTGCTTCATTTGGCATTGCTCAGTGACAGCACAGCAATAGGTTCGGGGACTCAGTGACATCAAGATCATGGATAAGGAGCCATTTCATAGAAAATGTTGATGCTTCAGTGCAATGCGTTGCCGGTACCAATCTTGCTAACCAAACGGAACGTAGTGAATGAAGTCTATTCAAAGAGAGGTTGGGGGGGAAGAGAGAATGCGGATTGGACAAGCGAGTGAAGAAAAGAAAAAGGGATAAAAAAAACACAACAGCAATGCAAGAAAGGGACTTTAAAAATGCCACATTTGGAAACTCCTGGTGACGGGGGGTGTGTTAAACTGCTTAGCAGGATGACGGTCTTAAAGAGTAAAGAGTTGATATTCAGGAATGGTTCCCACAGAAAGTAATTTATGATGACTTCACTTTCTAGACACATTAACATGGTAACCAAAGACAGTGGGATTCCACAGGGGTAAAGTGCTTCCTAGTCCAGCCCATCGGTAACTACTTCCTGTCATCACACAGAAGACCTCATGTACACTGGCATAAGCAAAATCAGAACAAAGTTGCAAAGGATGGAGTGAAATATGTTTCATGAATGTTTGTGAAGGTTGGAAATTTCACAAAGTGTTTTATTTGCAATTTTGCGCACCTAATTATTTCTATCGGCTATTGAAAAAAATGGCTGAAAATACATTTCCACAGTGTAAAATAGTTGTAAAAATATCCATTTCTCCCCCCTCCCCCACACCCCCAGCCGACCCCCATCATAAGCTTTCAAGTTAGCAGGTTTGCCATTACAAAGACAACAAATATTATCAAGACACACAAGCAACTCCAAACAGGATCACTCCAACCTTCTTCCGTGTTTACCATCTACAAAGGCCTTAACTTGGATGTTTGACAAAAACCTGTCCATCAAGCTGCATGTCTAAGTCTATCAGGCTGAAAAATCAGAGCTAATAAAAGTCAATCAGTGATTGTTTAACTTTACTGCTACTGCCTGAAGCAGGATTACAAAACCTTAATGCATATCTAAAACTCAGCCAAGAATCTCTGTCATCTGTGGAGAGATCAGTAAAACTCTGACCTAGTGGAAAATTTTTAAAATTCCCTCGGGCACCTTGAATAAATGTGGATTATTTTAGTTACATTCCCACTGTATGAAATTTCTGCACTATTAAATGTCTTAATTCATAATTCCACATTATTTAAAATTAAATTATGCAGAGTGGAACATAAAATAAACTTGCTGTTCAGGAACGATACTTTGGAAGCTGCCTGACATGAGGTATTTGTAGGAGATGAATAAGCTAATTGTAGTTAAATTGTTTCATTTAGTACCTTGCTTTATTATAGACTGTTTATGTTGCTGTTTTTCCATTAATCCTGGATTAAATTGATATTGTTAATTGTCTTTTATAAATCCTTCATCCATTCTCCAGCTGGCTTTTAAATCATAATTAGAATCAGAGAGGCATTCATGAATTAATGTAAAAAACATATTACTAGTTTGTTGAAAGATGATGATATTCTTCCCTTAGACCAAATGAATTAAGTTTTCAACACATCATGGATACAAGTGTATGGAAATAAAACGCTGGTATCGGCAAAAGCAACCATGAAGCAGTCAAATTATCAGAAAACTTAATTATTGTATTTCAGGGAAAGAAATCTGCTGTCCTTACTCAGTATGGCCTAGCTGTGACTCCAGTCCCACAGCAACATGGATAACTGTTAACTGTCCTCTGAAGTGGTCTGGCAAGAACGCAGTTGTATCAAGTCTTTTGGAATTGGTTCCAGAAGGTGACCCATCAACACCTTGTCAGGGGCAACTAAGGATGGGCAATATACACCTGCCCTTCCAGGAACTCACACATCCTGAGAAAGAAAGAAAGAATAAATTCTTGCCCCCATTTCTGATGCCCCCCCCTCCCCACCCTCACCATGCAATGATTAGTTTGCCCTCAGTATGTCCTTATGTTCTAATTGCTAATAGTGGTACAATGCCACTAGCAGGAAAGTCTGCACCCTTAGCTCATGTGCTCCCTTTGGAAGGTCTTCCCCTCTGCTCCAAGGGACCAGCCAGCTTTGCCTCTCCGAATTGTTGCCTTTAAATTTTCACCTCCAAGGCTGCCTCCATGCTGATTGGTCCCCCTGATTGGGTCTGCTACACCAGGAGCCCAGCAAAAAGGATGGCGAGTGTGGAGATGGCCGATTAAGGGGTCCACCTTCTGGACGATTGTGCCATCGGTCTCACCGATGACAAGTTGCAGCTCACAACCCCCACTTGGTCCCAAAGCCTGCCGGAAAATCCAGCCCATCGATTCAGGTTTCGCATACAGTATAAAGTGCCAGCACCCAATTCTATCATCTCCTAATGTGGCTTGGTGGCAAATTCAGTTTGATAGCCCTCCTGGGAAGAATTTGGGACATTGTACCTTGTTAAAACTGCAAAATAAATGCAAGTTGTTGTTGAGAATGGACTTATACACCTTCATTTAAGTTTCATGCATTTTTCATTTGGGAGTCATGTTGTGGAGAAAGGGGTACTTGCATGGGTATCAAAGGGGGTAGGTGGAATGTGGAGCTGAGGCCACAATAAAATCGGCCATAATCTTATTGACTGGTGGAGCAGGCTCGAGGGGCCAAATGGCCTACTCCTGCTCCTAACTCATATGCTTGTATGTTTGTAAGTATGTAAACGTGGCATTCGTCGATGCTAACTGTGTGTATGTGTTCGAGGATGGGAAATTAAGCCATAAACTTTCAAAGCCTGTGACATCTAGTGGGATAATCAGCGGAGAGAAGGAATGAAGAACTGCTTCAGTTCCTGAAGAAGACCTGATAATTCACAAATGGCAAAAGTCACAAGTGAGTTACCAAGGGGAGAATTTTTCCTACGGTGGGTGGGCTGGGCGAGAGCGGGAGAGGGTGTGGAACCGATTGCCGGCTGCCGTCATTTTATGAGGGTGGGCCAATTAAGGCCTGCCCAGCATAACGTGCACCCAGTAGCGCTCAGCGCTAACTGTGCAGGCGGGGGGGGGTGCGGAGGAGGGAGAGTCGTGGCCTGTGCTCTTTCACGCATGCGCACAAAAGAGTGCAGCAATCTCCCTGAGGCACCCAGCTGCTTCAGGGGGATTGAATGGATTGTAACATTTTTCAATAAATAAAGTAAAAATATATTTAAACATGTCCCCTCATGTGACAGTGTCACATGAGCTAGGGTATGTTTGTGAAGTATGGAAAATGTATTTATTTTGTGACAGCTTCTAGAAACCTCATCCCGCCCGTGGATGAAGTCTCCTGAAAAACGGGTGTGTCGGTAATATTCTGCTCCAAGGTTTTCTTTTCAAAGGGAATACATTTTATGTTCCACTGTTAGTGCAGTTCAAGTTAATGCAAAATATTAATTCATTCATAATATCAGTGAGATGAGGACTATTATAACCACAGAAAAGTAAAATATTTCAAAATTAGTTAGGCTGCTGTAAACAATTAAACTATCTCAATACCATTTTAATAAAATACTGAGTCCAAACTGATCTTTAAAAAATTATTGTTTTTCTTTACAGCTGAATAATGGAGTTGAAATCTCACCCTATCTGTCCTTGCTATTGAGGCAATGCATTCTATTTTGTCCCCAAATAACGCTGTTAATTCTTATCGTAATCCATGTGGAACATGTTTTCCCAGCAGCAGTCAAAGGGAAGAATCCTTGAGAAATCGGTAGTGGATTTTGTCTTGCATTTGCCAATTAGTCTCAACCTGAGATGCCAGTTCAAGGAAACAATGAGCAAATATACCAGCTTCCATTTGGTAGAACTTGAAAGGATTAACAAATCTCTTCAGTTTGTTTGCACACTCCTCTTGGCATTCAGAACAGGAGCAATGTTGTTGACACCAGGGAGGTAACGTCCAAAACTCAAAATGGACATAGAATAAAGTGACTTGGTCTTTTTCTAAGAAATGCCCTTTACTGCTTTAGTTAAGGGCCTTGATTAAGTTGCTATCAGTGCCTATTATGTGATTTTTCTTTTCCTCAATGAATTAACCTATAGGACTGGAAGATGACCTCCTGTCACAGCAGTGACTGGGACGTAAATACATTGCAATCCCACAACGTATGATTGCCTAAGTTTGAATTCAGTGTGTGGAAATGTTTTCTTTTATACAATAACACTTACCGGATTCGCTGCCAGGTGTTCATGTCACACAGGATGCTGCTGGGTGCAAGCCAAATGGCACAGGAACAAGACGCCATGTTTGAATCGTGGGGTGTAATTGGTGAACTTTTAAAATACAGACCACACTACTGACTCAATTATTTTCCACCTCCCTGATGCCACTTGCAGTCAATTCTCACTTTATTCCCAAATTGGGTCTGTCTCCAAATCTCCCCACATCTGTCTTGGCTTCTCAGTGCACCTGGCCCACTTGACGTGTTTGCCTTGTCTTGCTTGAGTTCTACACTGGGATTTATAGAGACAATGGAAGCCTTTTTTTTTTAAAGCCACACCATCAGGCTGGGACAGACTGAGATGCTGGGGGGTTGGGGATGGGGAGAAGAGCAATGAAGCTTCTGAAACTGAAAGATCAGCCAGTTAGGTGAAGTAGACACATGGAGCAAGTGGCACAGGAAGAAATACAGTCAGGAAAATCCTCCAACAGTTTGTCTCCAAAAGCTCTACCTGGGTGCCAAGAACTATTGTGATTTAACTCTACATAAGGGGATAGAGAGTGAGAGAGCGAACATGAGTGAGCATGAACAAGAGAGAGAGAGAGAGAGACTGAGAGAAAGTGAGAGAGTGAGTGAGAGAGAGTGAGTGTGAATAAGTGTGTGTGTGAGGGAGAGGGTGAGTGTGAGAGAGAATGAGTGAGTGAAAGTGAGAGTGAGAGAGAGCAAGTGAGTGTGAGAGTGAGAGAGAGTGTGTGAGAGCATGTGAGAGAGTGAGGGTGAGAGAGACAGAGTGGGAGAAAGGGTGTAATAGTTTGAGAGAGAGAGAGGAAAGTTCATTATAAACTACAATCACTTAAAAAAAACTGGTGAATCAGAGATATTACAGCTAACAAATTATAACAAGTCCTTTACTTATTTTTTCTCTAATCCAGCACATGTTGGTTTACCAAAATGTACATAGTGCAGATGCACTGAGACTTGTGGTGCAAACTGAGATACAATTCAATAATGCAAGCTCATGTTTCTAGTTACACTGAGCAAGCACTAATAACTAAATGACACTATTATCAGAATATGCCATTATTAATCCTTGCTGTAACCCAAAAAGATTAATGTAATGTTGAATGGCATATTTATTCAATACCCACAACATATTTTTAAGTAAAAGCAGCTGTAAATTTGGAACAACTAAAGTTGCAATTTATTGAAGTAATGTAGTGAAATAATGTGGCATTTGCTAATATTGTTCTCATTACAGTAATGTCCAGTGTTAATGGTCAGGTTTAGTGCACTTTGACCCATGCACAATATAGGCTCCTATGTAATGCAAGGGGTTATCTGAAGAACTCACTGTGTCTACAGGAAGTCCACTTCTTCTCCCAACACTCCATCCCTCACTCCCAACTTAACTTTCTTTCAACCTTTAAAGCTAAGACTGAACAGAGGCAAATTGCACTGTTACTGGCTGTAATTTTGATGCAGGATTTCCAGTCACAAGAAAGAAGGACCGCTGGCATGCAGTTGGAAATGTTTGAGTCAAATCATTTTGTACCATGTAAAGGTTCTTGAGTGGCAGCAATTGGCTACATCCCAGTTATCAGTTTTCCTAGAGAAGGCAGAAAAACTTTACCTACTATTTAGCCCAAGGCTAGGGCAAAAGATATTCTGACAGACTGGACAGATTTTGCTTCTTTCTATGTGCCTGTGGAGCTTTGGTTGGCAGGACTGATAAGTGCACTGATAGTAAATTCTTGTCCATCAAAACACCACTGTAAAACTAATGAGTCAACTAAGTCTCGACAGATGATTTTGGAAAGGGAAAAGGGAACAGAAGTTGGGAGAAATAGTGAGCAGTGGATGTCAGTGTCATTTTTTCTCTTCTGTAGAATGCAAATCTATATATGGACTACAGTCCCTTAAATTAGGATCTGCCGCAGAGCTCTAAGAATAAGGGAAACTAAAAATAGGTCTGTTCTCGAGGGGAGTCATTGTTTTAATGCCTACAAGGCTTCACTTTAAAAAGGAAGAGTCCCATGGGCAACAATCAATGATACTTCCTTGATGCCCACATTTAGCTCGCTGTTTTTTCCAACACAGAAGCCAGGGATTTTCCAACTGTTACCAAAAAAAGCAAAGTACAAGCACTAAAATGAGTCAAGTGTTCCCTGAATTAACCATTCACTCTGCTTTCAGGACACCTTTTTTTTTAAAGAAAAAACAGATGTTGCTTTTTTATTATATATTTTATGTAATAGTTCTTTTTTTAAAAAAAAAATCTGCTGCAGCTTAACTGAGCTTGCAGCTGCAGGTAGGTTGGAACTCTGCCAGTTCCTCGTCCTGCCCAAATAACATAATAACCACAGGCTCCAGACACTCGATACTCCTGATTTCCATCAAGCAGGGAGGGGAAGGGAGGAAAGAGGGCAAATAGCCCAGGATTGTGCAAAGCTGCTCATCCAAGCCTGCAGCTGGAATTGACATAGGGTTCTCTGTCTTTTTTTTCTTTGGAGATGTGCCCAATAGGTTGAATTAGAGCTCATTTGCCCAGGTTTATGTTGCTTTGCCACCAGCCTCCCACCCCAGACTCCTTCGGTTTACTAACTTTCAAAAGCACTCCTTTCCTGCCAGAAACCTGGCATAGTCAGCGCACAGGGCAGCTCCCAGCTTTGTACACACAACAGTCGCTGGCTTTCTTTTCCTGTTCGCAATCTATTTGCATGAGATCATTCCTGTGATTATGACTGACTTCTTTTTATTCCCCAACTCCCAGGATCAAACTTGAAAGCAAAAAAAAATACCTTTTTGATTTACATCTACCCTACTTTTCGGGAATATGTCCCATGAAAGTAAAAAGCAAGAGAGGGGCTAAAAGCATCCATGTCTATCAGAACCAAAATAATTATCTATCAAAGTTAATTAGTTTTCAGTAAGTATAGCATTCAAGTGAGAGGGAAGGCTTGCCTTAAGCATTTGGAATGTGGTCGGGTGTAATCAGAGACTGAATTAACCACACTTTTGAAGCAGTTTCCTACAAAAAGTTACTAGCAAAATCCCGTGAAGAACTATAGTAAACACCCACTCCCCATCCAAGAGGAGTTCAATTTCAGTAAAGCAGGTGGAAGCTACAATGCACTGAAGAAAAGTTAAATTTGGTAAAAGTCCTCCAAATAGCTGAAGCAATTGAAGGGCAGTGCTTCATCTAGGTCAATTTCACATCATACAAAGTGAAACTAGTAACAAACACCTCTGCTGATTTCAACAAAAAAAATGCCATCAAAAGATCCCCCTTAAAACCTACCTCTTTAACCCAGCTTTTAGACAGCCATCCTAACAACACCTTCTTTGGTACATTGTCCATTTTTATCTGATTACACTTCTGTGAAACGCTTTGGAACATTTTCCTAAGTTAATGGCACAATATAAGCGCAAGTTGTATTGATATAAACAGATAGCTTACCAAGGACACACATGAAAAATAATTCAACAAATTTGGCTGTGCTTTGTGAGAATTCAATTACTATGAACCGTATGCAACATCCTGCCAAAACATAAACAACTTGTGGCGTCGGTGTCAGCTATAGTTCATGAATGCAGCATCTTTATTAATGATGATGGGATTAACTTATTTCTTAATTATTTTTGAAAAGTCTAAAATTAAAACGCATGCATTTCTAAATATGTCACACACACATACATCGCAGTGCCATTTATTTTCAGTGACTAAACAGATTACAATAGGCCCTGTGTACAGATGCAACCATTCATCATTTATTTTTACCTAAACAGGAAAAAGGAGTTTTCAACAGCACATTGTATTTTCATGGCTGGGGCAGTATCTCACTGGCATATTAGGGAACATAGAAACTACTACCTGCATAAACTCCTCTCCATGGCAGGAATCTGTTCTGTGCATTATTCTATACTTTTGGAAAGCTAGAACAAAAGCCAAGGATTTTATTTCATCCACTTCTGAAATTTGAATCATTTCATTTGTCACTCTTTTCTCTGTGAACCCGAGATCATTATCTATACATAGCCAACAAGGTAAAGCAAATAGTTTGAAAATTACTTTTACCTAATTTAAGGACTACAGCTGCTTAAAGCTCTCATTTTAGTCTCCAGGCACCTCATTTTAACTTTGATTTTTTTTTATGATGGAATGTAGCCATTTATGTGACCTTTTGTTCCTCCCTCAGAGGAAAGCTGGTGACAGGTAGATTTATTAAGAGTTTGTTATTGTAAATTCCAGATCTTGCGATTATCTCAGATTGAACTTCTGGAGCTTTTTCTGACGTTCTGGTATTAGTTCAAATATGTTTTAATGTTTGTTCTCACCTCTGTGTGACCCTGTTATAAATACATCTCATCTGACAAATGCCAAATAAATTTTCATTGAATATGGTTTTCTTAGCAATATAAAATCTGCCCATGGAAACACTTCATCAAAACCGTTGCTGGAATTCCAGAGAAGAGAAAAAAAAACAAATTGTTTCAAACAAAGACATTTCGGGACAGTTCCAATAGTTGCAAGAAGCTGGTGTTGCTTCTTTACCTGTCCAGGGGAGAAGGGGGTTGATTTGCTCTGACTTCAATATTTATTTGCTACGAATGGGGCTGTAAATAAAGCAGGAGATGCAAAGGGAAAATATTTGAAATAGAATTTCACCAGGGTAAGCTGGATCAGCTAGTTTGAAGGGCAGTGTAAATCTTGATTCAATGCTATGTTTTGGGGATTATTGCCTGAGACAATACTTAATAGAGTGAAAAATTATAAACAAAAGATGAGATTCAACAGTCTGTTGATCTCATCACATTAGACTGGGACACACCCTTTTGCACCATAACTATTCTATATTTTAATTGCACCCTAATAATACAAATATTAGAATCGTAGACATCATTAACTTCTTCCTTTTGTTCTGTATTAGGCACCAAATAAACATCATTAACCTCTTCTTCTTAGCTAACGTCCATAAATTGGCTTTTTACTTGAATCAATATTATTTTAAAAACATTAAATATCACTTTGCTAAGCTAAATTTGCTCTCAGGAGAGGAGTCCTTTTAATGATGACTTGCTCTTATTTATTTATTTTTCCATTTGATTATATCATTTTCCCCTCAACTGGGGATAGCAATAAAAATATAAATTAGCTCTAGATATACAGGCACTGTTGGACAGCTCTTAAATGCATTGCTTCATTGCAAGTTTTAATAGCAATATTCAAATACGTTCTCCATTAGGGAGAAAATTGCAAAATGGATACAAGAATTGTGAAGTCAATACTTTGCTCAAATGAACTTTAAGAAATATTAATTCAAATACAAGGGATCTCTTTGCAACTTGAGAAATAAACACTGAAGGATGGGCATGGATTGATAGACTTTGCAGTAAGTTCAGTACATTCAAGTTCCATTTAACAGAAAGTTCGATTCAAGTGTGGGTTTTTCCCCCCATTCATTTCTATGAGCTGAGTTTCTCCTTGCAAGCTGCTTTCACTTATAAACAAGGCTTTTTTTTTCCACTGCTGTGTAAGCATTTCAGTGATCTGAGGTCACCTTGCACCCTTTTTGTCCCGAAGCCTGTATCATTAATCACCCATTAATGACCAACAGTCCATAACAAACATCTTGGAATGCAAGTTAGACTAAGATGATGTTTTATGTTACATTTTTAGTACAGCCTTGTTCTTTCCAGATTGGGTATCTGATCATTAGTTATCAGACAAGAGTTTATTTTGCTTTGTAACAATGGACTTTTAAACTCTGTTTAAAGAGAGTAAATTTGCCCCTCCTTCCTTGTCATGTTTTGGAGTAGCCAGTGACAATTAAAAAGGGTATCTGAGATAAGAGTTTATCCGAGAAATGCTTTCAGAATAAGAAAATATTATGGTGGAATTATATTCAGCAGTTGAGGCATTCACTATTGATCATAGCAATTCTTTCCCTCTCTTTCACATGCCTTTCTTAGCCATGAACCAACTATGTCGATATACTGTAGGTTGCCAGGCTTTTGTTACTGATGCTCAGCCTGCGACTCATCCCCCAGTCTCCTCTAGCACTGTTCGAATTCAGGTCCCACCACCCACCCAATCAACCCACCAACCATCACATATCCCTTCCCCAGCCCACCTCCCCACACCTCCCTCGCACTTAGCTTGCCATCTCTCCACGCTATCGCAGCTGTGATTGGGAACTCAGGCCTACGGAGATCATGGGAGGCAATCTATTTTGTAACTCTTGAATTCGCTATTTCAATGGAATATGCCACAATGCTACCCTCAAATAAAATGAATTGTTATTGCTCATGGCATAGCCGAAAAAAACTTTACATTACAATGCGTTAAATTAATATTTTTAACCATATTGTATTGAATTTATTATGCCAACAGATTTGGTATTCATGGTTTTAAAAAAGCTTGAAGCAATTATAAGAACTGCAATTCTTGATCTTCATGATTAATAGAAGGCAGTACAGTTTCAGGCATGTCAGATCATGCCATACAAATATACTGGACTTTTTTTGAGCTTGTGATGTGGAGTAATTTTGTGGATGTAGGCAATCCAATGAACATTATAGATTTAGGCTTTGAAAACGCCTTTGATAAAGCACAGCAACAAGATTTGTGGCATAGGTAAGAGCTCATGAAATTACCAGGCTAAGTAACAAATTGGATTGCAAATTGGTCAGACAACAGACAACAGTTTGGTTATAAATGGATGTTAGTTTCAGGAGAGAGCAGTGACTAAATAACATAAAAGCAAAAAACTGCGGATGCTGGAAATCCAAAACAAAAACAGAAACAGAAGTACCTGGAAAAACTCAGCAGGAGAAGAGCACAGTTGATGTTTCAAGTCCTCATGACCCTTCAACAGAACTAAGTAAAAATAGGAAAGGGGTGAAATATAAGCTGGTTTAGGGGTTGGGTGGGGGGGGCGGTGGTGCGGGGTGGTGGGGTTTGTTGGGAGAAGCAGCCAGTGATAGGTGGAGATAACCAAAAGATGTCACAGACAAAAGAACAAAGAGGTGTTGGAGGTGGTGATATTATCTAAAGGAATGTGCTAATTAAGGGTAGAGAGCAGGACAAGCAAGGTACAGATAGCCCCAGTGGGGGTGGGGTGGGGGCAAGGAATACTAAAAGGGCTAAAAGGTAGAGATAAACAATGGGTGGAAATACATTTAAAAATAATGGAAATAGGTGGGAAAAGAAAAATCTATATAAATTATTGGAAAAAAAACAAAAAGGAGGGGGAAGGAACGGAAAGGGGGTGGGGATGGAGGAGACAGTTCATGATCTAAAATTGTTGAACCCGATATTCAGTCCGAAAGGCTGTAAAGTGCCTAGTCGGAAGATGAGGTGCTGTTCCTCCAGTTTGCGTTGAGCTTGACTAGAGCAGTGACTAGTTGAGTTTCAAATGGATCAGTTCTTGGCTTTCTATTACATGTAATGTACATCACTGATTCTGACCAGAGGAGTCATGAGGAACAGTGTAGATGAGAAGGAAACTAAAAGCAGAATTTGCGAAGTTTTAAGTGTAGAAATTGGAAGAGAAAGCAAAATGTGCAGCACGGCATACATTCTTTATCGCATTTGGAAAGAATCTGAACCTCGCTAAAAATACTTAGTGGGTAAAAATGCAGAGTTATGGTTATAGGAATGAAACTGGCTTTAATTATGAACAACAACTTGTACTTATTTAATGCCTTTAAAATAATAATGTACCCCAGGATGCATCATAGGAACAGTATAATCCAATATTTGACCAAACCGCATAAGATGATATTAGGGCAGACGGCCAATAGCTTAGTCAAAGAAGTAGGTTTTAAGGAATATATTAAAGTTGAAAAGAGTGGTGCAGAGGTTCAGGAAGGGAATTCCAGAGCCTTGGGCCTCGGCAGCTGGAGGCAGGGATACGATTAGAAAATTATTGTACCTTGAAGAAGATTCGGCAGAAAGAAACATTTACAAATGGTTACAGATCTCTTCTTGAAGTATGGGGTTGCTAAGAACCTACAGAGGCAGGCCAAGAAAGTTATCTTGACTTGCAGTGTGTTAAAGAGCCTGAACTTAGAATAGTTTTAGAGCTAGTTTTAGTTTTCATATGTTCAAAATTACACAAAAGTGTCAGAAGAATCCAGAGAAGAACATAAGGTCAATGTTCAAAAAACAGGATAAGAAAGGTACAATCATCTGAATTAAGAAAAGATTAATGTAATTTAAAATATATTGCAAAATAATTCACTTGTAAAATATGTAAGATTACAAATTTGCATTTTTACTTGTTATTTGTCTCAGCCTAAATCTGAAGTACTTATACAATAATCATGAAGGTTATTTTTGATTGCCTCACTGTTGTTCAATGTCAATAGCCAAACCACTTAACTCCCAAGAAGGAAATTGCCTTATCAATGCCAAAAAGCCGGCAAGCTGTTTCAGAAGAAGGTCATGTCCAAGGCAATTTTGCTAGTGAGTGGAACAAAAAAATGATTGCAGATGCATTTATAATGTAACCTTAGGTATGGCCTGACTCCAAGTAAGAATAATTATAATTTTGTTTCCCATGTGGAGGATGTCCTCTGGAAACATTTTTGATGGAGATTTTTAATGACCAGATTAACTCAGTAAAGAAGACCATAGCTAGAGAATGCTGATAAGCATATCATCATTATATTCCCCTACACAAACCCACTAAAGATACTTTCCCCTCCATAGCCAGAGATATCATACATATTACCATACTAAAACTGCCTTCAAGAAGCTTGGCTTTTTCTTTCCCTCTCATCAACTCTTGGCTCCCTGTAAAGTTCCTTTCATATCTAAAACATAAATATTCTTATCACATCTTGGAGGCCTTTTCAACAACTCCATCCACCTCTGCACACAATACAAGAAAATACAGGTCACTTGTTTAACAATTCTCTCACCCTGGTTTCAAATCTTTTCCTATCTATTTTAAGACTCAGTGACTCTGTTCTATTTCTCACTCCACGCACACCGGAGTGGGTTTTAATCTCTGGTAGATTTTCGGCGGGAAATCACACTGGCAAATTAATTCCTCACCAGGTCCAGCGACAGTGTGTAGCCATGGCAATTTTAACAACAGGGCATCATCACTATGCTGAACAGCCAGGAAACTACTGCCTTTGGAAAATCGGACAGTGTATGACCACCCCCCGCCATGCAGGTTGGTGTGGTCAAAAGGGGTGTGGGCTTTGCTGGCTGGGCCAGCATTTATTACCCATCCCCAATTGCCCTTGAAAAGGTGGTGGTGAGCTGCCTTCTTGAACCGCTGGAGGGAGAGTTGTGGGCAGGAATGGCCTAATTAACTTTCCCTGGGGAGTCCTGGAAAACATTCCTGCTTCTCCTGGCCTTACAAAGAAAAGTAAAAAAAATATCTTTCAGTGTTTCTCTGCGCCTTAATTCTCTTCTGACTCATTCCAGCCCACCTATAGGAAAGCCACAATGACTTGCCCCCTTGCAGCCAAGTTAAAATTGCAGCCGGGCACAATGACATCATTGGACTCTGAACTGTTCCATTGAAGAGGACCCCACCAGCTGTGGGCAGGTGTCTCTGCCACCTCTTCAGAAGGACAGGTTAAAATCAGATTGGCGGGGAATCAATGGGAAAATTATCCGGGGTATCTTAACTGCCTGTCTATTTGTTTTCTACTGGGCAGTTAGGGTTAAAATTCCATCTTTCTCCACCTGGTTCTGCAGTACATTATTTCCTCTTCCCTCCTTCTACAATCTATGGCCTCTGAAAACAGATCTTTCTCCACTCACCCTCCTTTCTCCTACTTTTTAGTAGCTTTGCAGCTTCCTATGACAAAGGCTTTGAGTTTCAGCTGGCTTTCTCAACACTGTCTGTGATACAGCTTTCCTGTTGCTGAGAGGGTACTACATTCCCAGAGTATATCTTACAGTGTGTAAGCGGCCAGTCATTTGCAGAGGGGAGAAGTGCTGGAAAACTATTTTCAACGGAAGAATGATTAGTTTTTGCACCAGAAACCAGGTTTTTCAACTAATCCCACTTGGTGCATGTAACTTATTCCTTATTCAGCACATTCTAGTTGTTAATCCACTGTTTCTTCGATTGGTTGCGCACTCAGTTGCTTGGTTCAGCAACATGCACACTATACCTCCCCAAGCAGCATTTCTGTGGAGACAAATTAGGACAAGTGTGAAGAGTCCAGCCAAGATCCACAAAGATGCATCCATATTAGGGTAGCTGACTGCCATAAGGTCTTGAAAGACTGGCGCAACAATTGAAGAAATACTATTCAGTGCTGATTGTTGTTTATGCCACAGCATTCTTTCATAAGCTTCACAGAAAATCTATGTTTCACACAGCACAGCAATCCTTGTGCATCGCTATTACAGTCCAGTAAACACTATAGGTCAACTCAAAAATAAGGAAGGAAGGGAAAAAGGGCATTGACATTTTCAGATAAAATTATATGTTAAACAAAAAAAGCAAAGTTGCCAATCTGCACTGACTTAATAACAACTGATGTGTCTGTCTGATATGACATTATTTCTTTTTAATACCAAAAGCAATCTCAAACTTAAAAAGTAAATTATCACAAGAACCCAAAAAGTAATACGTCGGGAATAAATATTTCATAGGGTTTCCTTTCTTAATTTTCAATGTGGTTCAAATTCTGCCCAGGACTATTTTTAGTGAATGGGTTAACAAATTGTGTAAACTTCCTTCATGCGCTATCAAAAAATAGCACGCTTAGGAACTCTATCCAGCACGTCAATCAACATACTAAAAATAGCTCTGGGCTGAAATACATTCCCAATGTGTAAAGGCACCGTGTCATGAGACATAGGCCAGAATTTTCCAGCCCCTTTGGCGTTGGGCAACATGGTGAGCCGGTGGGGGGAGAGGGGGGTGGGGCGTGTGCAATATGGCGAGAAGGACAGAAATCAGTTTCATGCCGTCGTGAAACCAATTTACGATCGTCCATTCCACCCATCAATGTCAGGCCGTGATTCCTGCTGCTGCACGTTGGGAACCCAATTTTAATACTTTAGCATCTCATTAAAAGCCCTGCTTGCCGGAATCATCCATCCACACTGGATCATCCAGGCATATTGGCGTGATTGCACACCCGACGTTTTTCACAACTGTACATATGCGATGTGCACCTGGCGACCTTTATTTCACTCAGGATTTCGAGGTGTGTCTGCCTCCCTTGCTTCAGGCAGCACACTCACAGTCACCAGAGCCAGGCTTCACAGGCAGCACCACATCACTTTTAGTGGGGGCTCAAGGGCAGGTCTCTACCTACCAGACCAGCTGTAAGGCGGGGGGGGGGCTTTTCAACAGCTGCAGGGCTAGGGCTTGCTTGGGGAAGGGGGGAGAAGTGGCCTCAGGCAAGGGAAGAAGCTGCAGGATGATGGCTGTACTGGGGAAGGAGGGTAACCTGGGGTATGTGTGGGGGCACAAGTTGATCTGTGCAAGTGACCTTAAGATGGTGAGGGCTGAGGAGGCAGTCTCCAGAGGAGATGAGGCCAGATGGAGATGTGAGGGTGTTTGTGAGAGAGTGAGTGGTGATGTCCCTTGAGCTGGCAGTGAGCGAGATGCCAGTGAATGTGCGATGGCCTTGTCAGTGTGTGAGTGAAAAGATGGTTGCCTTACCCTGATGACAAGGGTGAGATTATTCATCTATTTTCATCGCTGGATGGCTGACCTCTTGTATGCAATATTGGCACTGACCACCTCTGCCACCGCCTCCCAAGCCAGAGCGGTGAGACTGAAGGGCCTCCTGCAACCAGAGCAGGGATAGAGGACATTGTGGTGAGCCTCCGCAGTGTCCAGAAGATGTCCCAAAGATGCGTTACTGAATCACGGGGCTGCACACTTCTCGGTCCTTGGGGGCATGTCTTCACCACAGTCGTCCTGGGCTGCAAACATTGAGAAGTGTGCGCCCGGCTGCAGTTATATGTGGCACCCAGAGTGAGAAAACAGTGAGGTGATAATGTGGCAGGCAAATCAGAGGCCATGCGCCAGCAAGGCGGTGTGTTCCTGAGGCTGCATAATTAATGAGGTAGGACTGGGACCAAACAGCATGAAAACCCATCATTGCAGCTGGGGAGGGGGGCGGATAAAGCAATTTTTTCCTGCCCGCAACCACACTTTGTGCCAATCTGGGACTATTCTGCCCATAGTTCTCTGTTTTAGAGGTTAGGATTATCTTAACTGCAGAGTTGTCATTGACTGTTATCAACATCCACTAATTTGTCATTGTTCTAGTCGTATTATAGTGAAGCCCAGTTTAAATGTACCCATTTTACAATGCTTAAGTTTTAGAAGTCCCACACAGGGAACAACTATGTAATCACACTTGATGGACTGGAACTGCTCTTATAATGACTATATTTGCAACAAAAAAAATGCAATAATTAGGAATTTTCACTCATTGGCTTTATATCAAACACAGAAAACCTAAATGAAACAGTTTGTGGATGAACTTGCAGCATTTTGCACCCTGAATTTAAAAATGAATCATGTAAGGTCTTTGAATTGTGTTTAACTCCTATTCAAAGAATGTTAGCGAAAGTTATTTTTAATGATCTATACTTCTAGCAAGTGCATTGAGGTTGAAGTCTGATTGTCTTTTCTCCACACTTTCATCAAGGGTTAACAGGATGATGCATTCAAATTCTCTTTTCAAACTCGAGCTGCTTTTCTGATTAACTCTTAATAAAGAGAGAGGAAATAATCACCATGTACATCAGAACTAGGAAGCTCTGACTTTCCCATACCATCTGTATCCACATGGGTTTTTAATTATATTATTACAACACATCTTTGTTTTAATGAAACCAAACACACTATAACTTCCTATAACAATAGCAATAAATTACCTGGGCCAGAATTTCAATGGGTTTGACTATTCTGCATAAAACAAAAGATATTGTCACAAGATTTAATTTGCGTCATTAAATGAATGAATAAATATAATCAATTTTAACACATCAGTGATGAACAATCTAAGAAAAATAATCCTAAATTTGAATGACCCAAGGTGCTTTTATGGGATGTTTTATTATGCCATAGTTCTATGGTCCTCAACTCTAGAAACCCTAACTTAAAATCAAAGATGCAACTCACATTCCCTGAACCTAGTCAGGCAGAAGCTTGCTGCCTGGGGTTTAATTTCTTTTTACTATCCTTAATTTGCTGCCAGATGCAATAAACAAGTTATGGCCTCTGGGAAATAGCAGCTCACTCATCATCTGAATTACACTGTTAGGATTTTATCACTCCCGAACTTCAGTACAATCTGTGAGTTTATGATTGGATAGTGAGGCGCTTTGAATACCTTCCTTGATTACAGAATTCCTTATGATTGGGACATAACTCGATGGGAGACCCACCTGAGATTTGGGTGGTATAGGGAACAGGAGGAGGGGGTGGTACTTGGATGTGGAGGACAGAGTCATAGGTGCTGAAGGCAAGCTGTATCAAGAAGTAATGATCCTCTGTGGATTAACTTTAAGGGCTTGTGGCTAACTTGCTGTGATAAATTTTATTTTATGTTCAAGAGAACCTTTTGCACTGAATGTTTTTTTTAAATTGTGCACATGTATCAACAGGCAAATGCTAATAATACTATACATTATTTTATCAATGGGAGTCAATTTGTTGCTTCCTAAAACCCTGGTATATTCACATTTGTCTATGTACAGGTGAGCACTCTACCCTCACCTGGGAATTAACCACATAATAGTGAAGAATCAACACTGCTTTACTTCTCATTATGCATTTCAAGTCATGATTTGAATTTGATAAGCTTAATAACCAAATATAGGTATAGAAGTGGTAACATATGCAAATTTTCTGTCCTTTCTTTAGCCTGAAGCTGTAGTGAGATTTAATGCAAGATAAACTACATCACAGCAACCTGTATCACTCACCAAAAATGTGGATCAGCTCTACTGCTGATACTGCATTTTAAATAGACATTTTTTGTACCCTTAGCATTGTATTTATTAGGGTAATTTTAGCTAAGGACTGTAGAATCCAAACACAAAGAAGCTTTATGAAATATTGTGCCTAAGTACAGTAGATATTAGTGTCATCTCAGCACAACTCCATAATAAAACATACATAACATAGCTTTGGAAAAAAATAGCACTGCACCCCATTGTCGCATGTATTTTGGAACAAAATGTGAATTTATTATTGTCTTAAAACTTGGCAGTATAGAATTGCTAGCATAATATATGCTACATGCTGCAAATGTATGAAATGTATTAGCCTCAATATGACAGATTACAGGATGGGAATTGTGTGTGGAACACTGGGTGACATGATCTTTAATTAAACTTAGAAAAAAAAATCAGAAAACCATAAAGCTTACAAAACAAACAAAAAAAATACAGCTACTAAGTTTGGTTTAGTTTTTCTCAGAGTCAGCAAGTTTTTTTCAGCTGTGCGACTTATTTTACCTCCACTGTGCCCCCAATGCAACTAAAAGCCGAGAACCAGGTGCATGCAGCATCCTCTTTGTAAAGTTCATCGGTCAACCCATTAACCCTTCCTTTGCTTTTGCTGCTTCCACTGTAATCTTGGCCATCATATTTTAAAGGCACTTGGTTTTGTCAAAGGTGAATGTTGCCTTCAGGCTTCACTCCTGGGTGACCAAGGTTTGTTCCGTAAAGCCCACTAGCCTCTTCATTAAGATATTCATTTTGTGGTCAGTGGGGTCAGTTTGCAGATAACAGAAACAGTTACTATACACTCCTTTTAAAAAAAGAGGTGCAATTATTTCAAACTTGTAATGGTAAGTAACTTAGGTAAACTGAAGCAAAATAAAAGAATTAAAAACAGATATATCCGGCATGGTGTTTTCATGATACTTGTCTATGTGTGGATGTGCAATTATGACCTCTTTAAAAACCTTCTCAAAACCCATTTATTTGATCCAGCTTTCAGTCACCAAGTCTAACCACCCATTGATCCATGTCCTTTTCTTTATGACTATTAGGGCGTGCTTTAGAAGGTTCCCCTGCAGGTGCCATATGAATGTGACTTGTTGTTGAAGACAGAGTTGAACTGCATAGCCCATGAATCTATCGGTTTTGTACCAGCCGAGCTAAATGTTTAGCAGCAGTAGCAGTATAGACTACGCCTGTGACCTATCGGGGAAATCTTTTTCATAAAGTGACAGAGCCCCTTTAATGTGAATGAAATACTTGTGAAACTTGTACCATTCGCCTTTCCCTGGGAACATATGACTTGAGCAGCAACTTATGCACTTCCTGCCTTTAGGGCCATGGGCATGTGAGAGTTCCTCATAGGGTCTCTTAGTCTTACTTCCTGGAAACCCACAGCTGTGCTTTTTCATCACCATCCTGCTATTTGCCATAAGGATAGCAGAGACGCCAAAGCACAATACTTTGGTCCTGAGGGTAATGTGCTATCGCATGACTGAGACGTGACTTGTTCTAATTTAGCCTGTTGCTCATTTAAGCATCGACAGACGACCATGTTATTTGTCAAAATTAGCTAAAATGCAGTAGCTGTATTCATATTTCTGGGTGTTTTCTGGCAGATTGTTGATATTCCTGTCAAAAATCTAGTAGTTTCGTGGACCAGGTAGTGCAACCACAAAAATAGCTCCATGTACTCTGTGCAGTACACCATGATGATCGGAGGGTGTACAATGTTCCAAAAACGCACTGAGACAAAGTCACAAAATACCGCCCAGTCTCTAGTGAGTGTTAACTATTCAGGCTCAGCAATGCTGTGTAAATTGTAAATTAAAGATTTGCTTAGACAATGATGTCCCAGGTTACATACAAACGTTGGCTTTATTAAATTGGTCGAACTTTTGTTAGTGCATTTCAGTAAGTTTGCTAGGGATTCTAACATTTGTGAATTCCTCTACACAACATTTTTGGACTAACATATTAATTTTTTGCCCCCACACTCCAGGCTTTATTAGATTCCACAAAATGATAAATTTTCACAATTCCTTATTTTTTTTTAAATAACAGATACTTTCAAAAATAGCTGTTTGTGAATGGATAACCTATTCATCTCCTGCATACAAACCAAAAGTCAGGCATTACAAGACAGGAAAAAGTAATAAAAACAAAAAAAAATGCTGGGAAAATTCAGCTAGTCTGACAGCCTCTGTGGAGAGAGAAACAGAGTTAACATTTCGAGTCCGTATGACTCTTCTTCAGGACTAAAGAGAGATAGAAATGTGATGGATTTTATACTTTTGGCAGGGGGAGGTGGGGGGTGGTGGAAAAAAATAGAAGATCAGGGATAGGAGGGAGCTCTGGAGAGATTTGACAAAGATGTCATGGACACAAGACAAAGGGATTGTTAATGGTAGTGTTAAAGACTAAAGAAGGTGCTAATGGTGACATAAAAATAAGATAGCAGAATGTGTTAATAGCAGAACAAGGGTCAGCGCTCTGGAAAAAGTAATCTTCTGTTTGTAAATAATTAAACCCGCAACAACAACACAACAAAGGGTAACTAAATAACTTAACTACTTCATTCAAATATTCTTCAGTACTGGAAATTGTTCTGAAATTCAATCCTCCAAACCTATTTTTTTCAAAACAGTATTCTGGTATATTATCCAAAGTGGACAGCTGAAACATTTTCAACATGAGTGTGGAATGTGTAAAACAATACAGGCCACTTCAATTGTTCCTATTTCAACTGTCCCAACAGTCATATATAAACAGACGAGCATACTTAATCTTAATTTTGTCTTTTCATATGTGGTTTGCTAAGTAATAAATAATCCCAATAATTCTAATGGAATTGATACATACAATTCAAATTCAAATGACTAAAATGAGCCTCTTACACTACAAATCAATCAATTCGTTCGATCATTTTGCCCATTACCACTGTTTATATCACAACAAAAAGATTTCAGGGTCATTGTTCAAAACGCATTTTTCACCACAATGCAAATAAATTATAGAGAGTTTCGGTTATGCTGCACGAAAGCCATTTTCTCACTCACCTCCTTGTAGGATTGTAGCAAGAATCCAAAGTACCCTCATGAATGTGTCTGTGTCACTGTATAGCACAAACATCACATTGTGCCTCTTTATACATCGAAGAAAACAAAGTACCAGCACCTGTTACATCTGAATAGCATCAGAATAAAATTCAGCCTTATGTTCCTGGTAGCTTATAAAAAACAAGATATTCCTATATCAAAATCATTCATAAATTTGCTGAGGAAAAGGGCATTTCCAACAGTGAATCACAACATTTTGTACAATTGAAATTTAACTTTGTTCACCATCATTAAACTTTTGAATTGAATTATTCTAAAACAAAACAAATTACTGAGATGTGATATTACCCGAGAAGGAGCAGTTTCATGCCATATATGATCTTATAAAACATTTACATGCATGAGGTGCTTCAAGCTATTGTGTGCTACAATGGTGTTAAACAAAATGCTATTTTGCATCTGACTTTTCATTTAACTTAAAGTGGCAAACTGATTCAAATCATAATAAAGTCAGCAGCTTCAATTAGACTGATCTATTATTTATCATGCCTGAGGTCAAACAAATGACGCACATTAAGAATAAGCCAAAGTAGCTGACTGGTCATATACAAATAAAATGTAAACATCAAATGTTCTAGATTAAGAGTACGTAATTCCTCAAAAAACAAAGATCAGTCGCTATCAGCTAAAAGGTTAGGGAAATTGGCAGATGTGATTATAATGTAGTTGAAATAGCTTTTCTCATTAAGAGTAAGAGAACCATCAAAGACTCCATTGGGCCATTGTTCATGGACAGGTTGGAAAGGACTCTCAGGGAATTTAAATGAATAATTTTCGTTGGATTTTACTCTTGAAGATGATGTACAACGTTAGGTGATGCTGTTAGCAGTAAAAATGTTTAATAAAATAGAAGAAAATATAGTTTGAGATAGAATAAGGCACTTCAGAATAGATCAGGGAGGTGGGGTGGGGAGTTATAATAGCTTGGTTTTGTGTTACTGGGCTAGTAATCTAGAGATCTGCACTAATGGCCCAGAGACAAGGGCTCAAATCCCACCATGACAGCTAACGAATTTAAATTCAATCAACTAAAGAAATTTGGAATAAGAAGTTAGGATCAGTAATGGTGACCAGGTAAACTAGCGGATTGTTGTAAAACCCATCTGGTTCACCAATGTCCTTTGGGGAAGGAAATCTGCCATCCTTACCTGGTCTGGCCTACGTGTGACTCCAGACCCACAACAATGTGGTTGACTCTTAACATCCCTCTGAAATGCCCCAACAAGCCATTCTGTTGTTTCCAGTTATTACCTTCATGGGTAATAACTGCTGGTTCTGCCAGCTTTACCCACTTTCCTGTGAATAAATAAAAAGGATACTGGCACAGATAATAGCCAATGAAACGTTCTTAAAGAGAGAGGGCAGTTGCTATTGAGCCCCTTGTCCATATCTTTAATAGCTCACTGATCACAGACTATTTCCTCAATTTGGAAGGATGCTAACCATAGTTCCAGTTTTTTAAAAAATGTGATAAGGCAGAATTGGGTAACTATAGGGCTGTTGGTTTGAATTCAGCAATAAGTAACACATTCAAATATGCTATATGACCACACTGGTAAGGCCATTACCAGGGACATACAACAAGGCTTTTAGAAAAGGTCACATCTTACAAATTTGGTAGATTTTTTGAAGAAACCACCAGCAGAGTGGATGCGGATAACTCAGTAGACATTGTCTACCTAAGCTTGCTCTTCACAAGAGACTTCTCCACACAATAGAATCTTGGATTGAGAATTGGCTGAGTCCCAATAGGCAGAAAAGTGTTATTGATGGATTTGGAACCACTTGGAGACTAGACACCAGTGCTGTCCTGCACAAGATGGTGTTAGGGCCTTTCTCCTTTGCATTTTTTCTTATTAATGATCTGGTTGTAGGTTTTGGAGGAATGAGCTGCAAGTTTTGGGCAACATGTTATATGTGAATGTTATTTCACAGAAATTTGCTTATATTTTATTTAATCACGGAAGTCTCATCTTGCCCGTGGATAAAGTTTGTTGAAAAATGCAAAGGTCGCCTGGCTGTTTCGCCCATCTGTCAACCGTAAGGTTGGATGGGCTACCTAAAAAGACAGGACTTTAGAAGATGCTCAACTACTACAATCACATTCTTCTGTTTTGGGAGAATGTACCTGTATTTAGAAAATGATGTTTGACCTAGAAAAGTGCCGTGTTATGCACACGAGTTGGTCTAATACTAAGTTTAGTATGACCCATGACCCAACAGGGAGCAAAGTTGAAGCCAGTTGCCAAAGAGAAAGATCTGGGTGTTTGAGGGAATCACGTCCTAAAGGCTAATGAACAATGCTGTCAAGCTATAGCTAAAGCAAACAAGGTATCACAGAACAATTCACTACTAAAGCATACCATTTTGTCTTGGCATAAAACTTTGAATGCAGAATCCAATTGTGGATGATGAGGGACAGTGAAGGCATAAGATTGATACTGAGTTTAAAAAACCATGGCCTGAATTTTCAGCTCGGTGGGCAGTGTGAACAGTGGGCCCGGGATTGGCCAGGAAATGGACCGCTGACCGAATTCAGCCCCGACCGCGATTTCACGCTGGCTGGCCAATTGACAGCTGAAAAGCTCAGCGCTGCCAGGCTCGGATGTGGAGAGCTGCCTCAGGGAGCTGAAGGCCTGATCAACATAAAATTCAGCCTCAAGGTTGCCCAGAAGCACTCAAAGAACTAGGCAGAGCCAGGCTGGATGTTAGGCACCTCCTCTTTTCCCACATGTTAGCGAATATGTGGAACAAGTTGCTGGCTTGTGCAGTGAATGATGATTCCCTGTAAGTCCTGCAAGGGAGTCTGGGCTTATGCCTAGTTGGGGTGGAGATCATCATCCACTAGAGATGGGTGCCCTGTAATATAAATCAAGGCTAATGTGATCTCCTAGACCCAGTTCAATTATCTAAAGTGGGCAGAGAGGAATTTTCCAAATTTTTCCTCTCCTATTTGGCCTGAGTTTTTGCCCCTCCCAGGTTACAAAGCTCTGGGGGATAGGGAGTGTAATGTGTAATGTGCTACAACCGGATGGACCAGCGAGCCTTTCTCTTTCCATTATTTTCATAGGTTTGGATGAATCAGGTTCCAGCCTGGTGTTAGAGTCCCGCTGAGATGAGTAGTTCCTTCAATTTATACATCAATATTAATATCGTGGATTATATCCACTTGAAGATGCATAGAGGATACGGGTGAAATGGAGTCTAGATCTAATTAGAAAATTGGTATCTTTAGAAGCAGCGGCAGATAATCACAACCCATTTTTTATTTGAAGAATTACTTTTAAATGATTTTCATGGCAAATAAATTCAATTTCGTTCAAATGTTAGTGGAAGCATTGGCGTTATTAATAGCACCAAGTAATTAAGCTTAACTTTTCATTCAAATCATACTTCAGCTCGGTCCCAAACATATTAAATATTTTACCTTTGTGAACAAATTAGGAGTTTTTGAAATAAAATTATGTTCTAACTTTACTTCTTGAGAAGGTTCTTTCAAAATGATAGATTCTGTATTCTTTATTATGTGTGGTTGTGATAATGGGTGTAATAGTTCTTCGATTGTGACACATTCGGTCATGCTCATAGGACGCAAATATTTTTTAAATAAACAAATCCCTTGTGGATCAAGTCGAACATTTGAATCTTCATTAGCAGATAGCATGTGTGAAAGCCACCCACACAATTGACACTATACTGCTATACTCTGCCTGTTAGGAATGACATCAGACTTCAATGAATGGGAAGTTGGTTGGTATTCTTGGATGGCAACATTCATTATGACAACGAGAGAGAGGGAAAATGAGTACATCAAGCTGGGGTGTTCCAGTGCGGGGTGGGAACACTATCAGGTTGTGGTACTTGTTTGCTCTCAGTCTGTCCTGGTTTTACTATGCCTAAGAAAACACTTGAGGTTTTTGCCAAAATGGGCAATCCCCTGGTCCGATATCTCATGTAAATGTTTTATATTTATAATCCACGTAACTATTTTGGCCGAGGGCAAGAGGATTCTCCCATACCCAGAGCTGAGAGAGGCCAATTAGAAGAGGAAAAAATTTGGAAAACTCCACTCTGGCCTTTTTAGGTGATTTGAAACTAATCAAGGAGATAATGTTAGCTCTGATTTATATTACAGGGCGCCTATCTCATATAGATGATGACTCCCACCCCAGCAGCCACAAGTCCAGTTTTTTTGCAGGACTACAGAACATTCACTGCACAAGTTGGCAACTGGTTTCCACATGTTCACTAATAAGTGGGAAAAAAAACTACTTAACATTAAAATCAAAATCTAGTTCAAAATCCTATGTAGCTTTAATTATTTTAAAAAAAAATTATGTCACCTGTACAACAAATGTTTATAACAGTATAACAGTTTCAAACAAAATGCATGCATTTCAATAGTAGTGATGGAATCCAGTGTAAGTTAAGCAGTTTGTAACAATTAGGTAATAGAAACTTGAGTATTGCTTGAATAAAGAGACATGTCTAAGCTTTTCATCTTGCACTCATCAGGACACTTGCAAGAACACCAATATAAGGGGAAAACAACAATTTATACTGTATGTGAAGAGAGAGCTGATTGGTTGACAAGTGGTGTTTAACACACGCGCTCTCCTCACATATAGTATAAATTGTTGTTTTCCCCTTATATTGATATTCTTGCAAATGTCCTGATGAGTGCAGAACGAAAAGCTTAGGCATGTCTCTTTTTTCAGCAATACTCAAGTTCTGTACTACCAAATGTCTAATAATAGAAACTAATTAATTAATGAGACAGAAACGGAAACCCCAAACTCTAATGTGTTTCTGATGCAAACCTAGGAGACTTTCTCTGAGAAAAATAATTAATTTCAACCTCCAGGGTGCTTTATTACATGCTCAAGATGACTAAAGTACTTTAGAACAAATGGATGACTTATAGTCAGTTGTTATATCAGGAAATATCTTTGTATATTTGCTGACAGCAACATTTCATGAACAACAAAACAATGCACGGCCAGAAAATCAGTTCTTGGTGGTGTTGGTTGAAGAGGAGGTGCTGGCCAGGACACCACAAGATCTGCAGTTTAGGTTACTATCTCATCTGAAATGAAGGCAACCCCAACAGTGTAGCAGTTCTCAACAGAACTGCACTGCATTATCAGCCTAGAATGATGAGGAATGAAGGTCTGAAAGCAACATATGTACTTTCAAAATTCCTCATTTGTGAAAGAACTAAAATAATTTTTACAGATAACGCAGCTTCGATTTTCCAAGTATTCCTCACCTACAGAGAGACTTTGGAGTGCTTTACAGGGCCATTGGTCAATGGATGCTGAATAGGAGGGAGAAAGAAACAGAAAGCGCCCGGAGGGGCTGAGACTTGAAATTAAAAATAAGGGTCTTTCGGATACTTTTGGCAGCAAGGAAGTAATTCCAGAAGGTGGGTGTCTAAAGGCTGAAGGTGGACTTGCAATGCTGGAGCAGACGGAATAAGAATGAGAAATGGAAGAAGGCTTCCTGAAGGAGACAATTGGAGGAGATCAGAGGTAACGAAAGGAAAGAAACCTTGGAGATCAGAAATGACAGGGTGCAGGGTGGCCTTCACAGTGGTGAGAACATTCTGGATGACATGTTAATAAAAGCTGCAAGTATGGAGACCAGCAAGTGGGAATCGAGATATCTAGCCACATGACGATAATGATATCTATTTAGGCTTACTTGGCAGAAGGAAGGATTCAGAAAATTGAAAGCATTGTCTCAGACATGATATAACTGGTTCTGGTAATGAATTGAATGTGAAGAGGAAGCGGAGCTCAGAGGTGACTAATACTCCAAAGTTACATGCTTCTGGACTTAGCCCAAGGTGAACGCTGGAGAGGTTGATAGAGCCAAAGCCAAAGGTATTTGTGGGAGCCAAGGAAGTATGCATCAGCTTTTTTCTGACACTAGAAACTTACAGCACAACTTACAGCACAGAAGCAGGCCAGCTGAACCAGCCAGTCTGTGCTGGGGTTTACTCTTCATACTAACTGTTCATGGCAGGTTGGAAACTGGAGGGATTGGCAGCGACCCTGGTGATCACAGAAGGAAGCAATAAAGTGGAGCTGAGTATTGTCAACATACATATGAAAGTTAACCCCATGGATTTGGTTGGCCTAATGAGGGATAGAATGTAAATGATAATGAGAAATGGGCCAAAGGTGTAACAGTTAGAACACCACAATTAGGCTCAGCACCCCTGTACTGGAGAAGGGAGTGTTATCTTGTGACCATAGCTGGAAATTCTTGTGGGGATCAGGTGAAGTTGGGATAAGACCAAGCTGTGATAGCCTCACAGCTAAATTACTGAGACCCATAGGACCATAACCATAAGTCATAGGAGCAGAAGTAGGCCATTCAGCCCATCAAGTCTGCTCTCCCATTCAATGAGATCATGGCTGATCTGATAATCTTCAACTCCACTTTCCTGCCTTGTCCCCATTCCTTTACTGATTAAAAATCTGTCTATCTCAGTCTTGAATATATTTAACAACCCAGCCTCTACAGCTCTCTGCGGTAAAGAATTCCACAGATTCACTGCTCTCTGAGAGAAGAAATTCCTCCTAATCTCTGCTTTAAATGGGTGCCCCCTTACTCTGAGATTATGACCTCTGATCCTAAACTCTCCCACAAGGGGAAACAACCTCTCAGCATCTACCCTGCAAAGCCCCCTAAGAATCTTATATGTTTCAATAAGGTCGCCTCTCATTCTTCTAAACTCCAATGAGTACAGGCCCAACCTACTCAACCTGTCCTCATGAGAAAATCCCTCCATCTCCAGGATCAACCTAGTGAACCTCCTCTGGACTGCCTCCAATGCCAGTATATATTTCCTTAGATAAGGGGACTAAAATAGTTCACAGTATTCTAGGTATGGTCTAACTAGTGCCTTGTGTAGTTTTAGCAAGACTTCCCTATTTTTATACTCCATTCCCTTTGAAATAAAAGCCAACATTCCATTTGCTTTCCCTATTACCTGTTGAACTTATGTGTTAGCTTTTTGGGATTCATGCACAAGGACTCCCAAATCACTCTGTGCTGCAGCTTTCTGCAGTCTTTCTCCATTTAAATAATATTCAGCTCCTCTATTCTTCCAGCCAAATTGCATAACTGCACATTTTCCCACATTATATTCCATCTGCCAAGTTTTTGCCCACTCACTTAACCTGTCTATATCCCTCTGTAGACTCCTTGTGTCATCCTCATCACTTGTCTTCCCACCTATTTTTGTGCATCCGCAAACTTGGCGATAGTACATTCACTTCCCTCATCCAAGTCATTAACATATGTTGTAAATAATTGTGGCCCCAGCACTGATCCCTGTGGCACTCCACTAGTTACAGGTTGCCATCCTGAAAATGCCTCCCTTATCCCAACTTTCTGCCTTCTATTAGTTAGCCAATCTTCTATCCATGTTAATATAATACCCCAACACCATGGGCTCTTGTCTTACTAAGTAACCTTATGTCTGCTACCTTATCAAATGCCTTTTGGAAATCCAAATATGTTACATCTACTGGTTCCCCTTTATCTATCCTGCTTGTTACCTCCTCAAAGAATTCTAATAAATTTGTCAGGCATGATTTCCCCTTCATGAAGCCATACTGACTCTGCTTGATTAGATTATGTGATTCTAAATGCTCTGCTATTACATCCTTTATAATAGACTGTAACATTTTCCCAATGACAGATGTTAAGCTAACTGGCCTATAGTTACCTGTTTTTGGTCTCCCTCCCTTTTTGAATAAGGGTGTTACATTGGCTGTTCCCCAATCCTCTGGAACTTTTCCAGAATCTAAGGATTCTTGGAAGATTACTTCCTTTAATATCCCAGGTTGCAACACATCAGGTCCAAGGGACTTATTGGCCTTTAGCCCCATTAGTTTCCCTAGTAGTTTTTCTCTACTGATAGTTATTGTATTTATTCCCTCACATCTTACCTCCACCCATATGGATTCTACATCTTCTCATCCAAGATCCTTTCTTGCTATTGTATTTATTCCATCTCATACTAATAAAGTTACCTCACCACCTTTTCTTCTTGCCTGTCCTTCAAAAAGTCACAAACCCCTGAATATTTAATTCCCAGCTTTTATCTCCTTGTAACCACGTCTCCATAATGGCTATAAGATCATACCCATTAACCTCTATTTGTGCCGTTAATTCTTTTATTTTGTTCAGAATACTACGTGCATTTAAGTAAAGAACCATTAATTTTGCCTTTTGACCATTTTTTTCCCCTTTGACCCTATTTGCTGCTTTTTTAATGTTTGTACACTCTTGTCACACTCCATGTATCATTACCTAAATAGCTGCCCTGCAAGGCTGCCATGTCCTTTTGCTTTCTAACCCTACGTATCCCCTTTCCAGAACCCTCCCTCTATTTAGCTTAAAGCCCTCTCTACAGCCCTAATTATTCAATTCACCAGGACACTGGTCCCATCATGGTTCAAGTGAGGCCAGTCCCATTGGAACAGCCCCCTTCTACCCCAGTGCTGGTGCCAGTGCCCCAGGAACTGAAACCCATTCCTCCCACACCAATCTCTGAGCCACGCATTTAACCCTTTGACTTTATTTGCCCTGTGCCAGTTTGCCGGTGGCTCAGGTAGTAACCCTGAGATTATTACCTTGGAGATTCTGCTTTGTAATTTAGCTCCGAACTGTTCAAATTCTTTCAGCAGAACCACCTTTCCAGTCCTGGAAATGCCATTAGTACCAACATGAATGACGACAACTGGATCCCTCCCCTCTCACTCCAAGTTCCTCTCCAACCCTGAGGAGATGTCCTTAACCCTGGCACTGGGCAGGCAACACAGCCTTCGGGACTCATGCTCATGGCTGCAGAGAACAGTATCCATCTCCCTAATTATACTGTCCCCTACCAGTACTACGTTCCCAATTCCTGCCCCCCACCTGCTTGAATGCCTCCCTGTACCATGGTGCCATGGCCAGTTCACTCATCCTCCATGCAGTCCCTGCTCTCATCCCCACAGCTTGCAAGAACCTTGTAACTGTTGGACAGTTGCAGGGGCCGAGGCTCCTTGAACGCTACCTCCGGGTCCTCAAACCTGCTTCGCCTGCAGTCACACCCTCCTGTCCCTGATCACAGACCAAATTTGACTTACCCGATCTGAGGGGCGTGACCTCCTCCTGGAGCAGTGTCCAGGTAACTTTCCCCCTCCCTGATGTGGCGCAATATCTGCAGCTCGGACTCCACCTCCTTAACTTGGATCCGAAGTTCCTGGACCTGCGAACACTTGGTATAGACGTGTTCGCTCTGGATCGCCTTGGTGTCCAGCAGCCCCCACATGCTGCAGCAGCAACACATCACCCAATAGGCTCACACGTAAGGGATATCCATTTGTGTGAGATAATAGAGGGTGGCTGCTGCCCATGTCCAAAATTTCATGCTTCCCCACATCCCCTATGGGTCTTTAGGTGGGGGACGGGGTGCTTGAAATTGCATTCTCTCTGCGTTCCCAATTTTGCGGTGATTTTATGATGGGGCAGGCAAGGCCTTGGACAGGAAGCGGGGCCTTGTCCCAATTACATAAGAACTAGGAGCAGGAGTAGGCAATTCAGCCCCTCGAGCCTGCCCCGCTATTCAATACGATCATGGCTGATCTCATTTCGGCCTCAACTCCAATTTCCTGCCCTCTCCCCATAACCTTTCAACTCGTTACTCATTAAAAATCTGTCTATCTCCTCCTTAAATTTATTCAGCGTCCCGGCATCCACTGCGCTCTGAGGTAGTGAATTCCACAAATTCACGACCCTTTGAGAAAAGTAATTCCTCCTCATCTCTGATTAAATCTACCACCATTTAGCCTAAAACCATGACCTCTCATTCTAGAATGCCCCACAAGGGGAAACATCCTCCACGTCTACTTTGTCTATCCCCTTTTGTACCTTATATACCTCAATTAGATCTCCTCTCATCCTTCTAAACTCTAGCGAGTAAAGGCCTAAACTGCTCAATCTCTCCTCGTAAGACAAGCCCCGCATCTCTGGAATCAATCTAGTGAACCTCCTCTGAACTGCATCCAGTGCAACTACAGCCTTCCTCAAACAAGGGGACCAAAACTGTGCACTGTACTCCAGGTGCACTCACCAATGCCTTGTGCAATTGGGGCCCATAAGTGGCCATTTAGAGGCTACTTAAGGGTCGTTTCGTGCCCAGTCTCAATTTTCAGGCTGGCGGGTAGATTGAAGCTCTGGGGGGAAACCTGACAATAAAGAAAGTTAGGTCTTGGGCAGGAAGTGGGGCAGTGGGGGGTCACCTTCATCAGAAACCCCCTGGTGACCTCCTCCAACCCTCATCAACCCCTACCCACCCCATCCCCAGCCTACACCCCGAGATCCAGATAGTCCCCCTCGCGTCCTCCCCCCACCCCCTCAGGCCTTGCCTACGCTCCCCACCCTGGGACCCCAACACTTACCTCAGTCTCCGATTCCCGGGACTTAGTCTCAGGCAGCTCCTCTTCCGGCCACTGGAGCATTTTTGCTACAGGGGATGGAACGCTGTCGGCCAATCCGATTGGGCGGCAGCTCTCCAAGGCGGGGCCTTCCCCCGGCGGGTGAGGGGCAGAAATCTCACCGACTGCCAATCGCTGCTCATTTGAGAGTAAAATGGTTGCAGGGCAGCTGGAGTCAGCCGACTTCCCACCATCCTAAAAATTCAGCCAATGGAACAATATAATAAATGATCACCTTGAACAGAGGAACGAGTAGGAAAAGGGGACATTGATGCATTGAGGCAGATCACTAAAGAGGAATATGGAAACTTTCATAAATGAGGGTTTCTAAATTATTTTCTCATTTCTATATTTATTTATATGACGGGGGACATAATCAGAGTCTCGGTGAAAGACACAGGCTAGTCAGGCTGAATGTCCTTTTCTGTTTTTAAGTCTTCTTATGTTACTATCCCAGTAACTCAAGAGTTCTAAAGATTCTTGTAGTTAGAAGAATTCTTAGGTTAAGAAGTATCTCAATTTTTAATGAAAACTTGGTTACCGGGGGGTTGGACGGGGTAGAGTAGGGTTGAGGCAAGGAAGAGTAATCATTTAGGATGTCTTAACTTAAACTTGATAGCTGCAGGTTTCTATAATTCTGTGCTTAAATTGAAAAGGCACAGTTTGCGATTTGTCTGTTTTTGTAGAAAGGCATTCTTGGCATTGCATTTTGCTGGTACTAAATGAACAGACTCCATTTGTAGAGTAATACCTTCACCTCAAAATAAGCCGCAAAGTTGATATCAGTTATATAATTGCCATGTGTGTGTGGGCCACTCGCATCCTTAAAATTCAGTAATAACTTTTCATGCACCTTACACGCAAGATTTCAAGGTACAAAAACCACAGAGCATAAAGGGTAGGAAACACATGAGGGCGCAGAGAGGATTTTTTTAACCTGCCAAAAGCATGGAACCATTAGTTGAAACTCTTTACAGATTCTGAAGTGACCAAACCACCCACAAAAAATACCACCAACTGCAGCTAATTTGATCGCATCAAAATAAGATATTGATTATTGTGGGAGGTGCCATTTTTTAAGTGCAAGTTTCATTATCAACCAACCACATGGAATGAAACAAATGGGAATGGTGGCAGATGACAGGAATAGGCTTTTATTCTGGAGACTAAGAGTTACTTTTGTTTAGAGTCCATTGAAGATTTTCAAAGTTAATATCCAAGTCTGAACCTGTGGGGAAATGAATGCAAACACAGCATTACACTTTCCAATCATTCACCTTCCTGCCCTCACTCCTAAATTGCTCAGAATTGAACACTTCCCTACCCTACCAGGTAAACAAATTGTATTTTCTGAACACAGTTTTGTTCTTATATTAAGGATCCACCATCACAATGGTGAATGAACATAGGGAAAAAGGAAACTATAAAGGGAGGAGTGGAACCTGAATGCAATAAAAGAAACATGTATCAGAAATTAACCCACATTGTCTCAACTTGGTTATCAGAACTCACCTCTACCACTTGAAAATGGGAATAATGATCAGAGCTGTAGGAATAACTTAACTAGCTGCATTTGTTTTGAGAATCAACGCTTCTGGTGTTCACGAAGAAACATTTGTCCTCTAATTTACCAAGATTCTGCTTCCCTTGTTTTGGCCGCTACTTATTTTAGACAATTAATTTTCTTTTTTATTCATTCATGGGATGTGGACATTGCTGGCATTTGTTGCCCATCCTTAATTGACCTTGAGAAGATGGTGGTGAGCTGCCTTTTTGAACCGCTGCAATCCCTGTGGTGTAGGTACACCCACAGTGTTGCTAGTGAGGGAGTTACAGAACTTTGATCCAGCAACAGTGAAATATTTCCAAGTTAGGATGGTGAGTGGCTTGGAGGGGAACTTCCAGCTGGTGGTGTTCCCATGTGTCTGCTGCCCTTGTCCTTCTAGATGGTAATGGTTGTGGGTTTGGAAAGTGCTGTCAAAGGAGCTTTGCTGAGTTTCTGCAGTGCATCTTGTGGTTGGTACCCACTGCTGCCACTGTTCATTAGTGGTGGGTGGAGTGAATGTTTGTGGATGCGGTGCCAATCAAGTGGAGCTGCTTTGTACTGGATAGTGTTGAGCTTTTTGAGTGTTGAGGGAGCTGCACTCATCCAGGCAAGTGGAGAGTATTCCATCACACTCCTGACTTGTGCCTTGTAGAGGGTGGACAGGCTTTGGGGAGTCAGGAGGTGAGTTCTTTGCCATAGGGTTCCTAGCCTCTGACCTGTTCTTCACAGTTGTGAAATGTTGTTGGTTTTCTTACTGAAGTATCTGGTGCACATGCAGCTATTAAACTGAAGGCTACTGGATGGAACTGAACTGTTGCAACTGTTATTACAACCAGTAAGACACCATAACCCCCTGGCTGAATGCTTCCTGGATGGATACAGCTATGGTTGGACAGGTCTAGATGAGTTTATATTTTTCCTTTCCTTTCCTAATTCAGATTAAATGAAGGCCCTCCATGTTGGGATATTTTTTCCTGCTGATTTGACACATGGCATTTAAATGGTACAGTCCAGATGCTACCAGTGCAAAACTTGACTCTGTTTTAATTAAACCAAACGCTGGAATTTCTTATAATAGCAGTAATAAGGGTGGGGATGGGGAACTATAATTGTGGTAACTTCTTTACAAAACTCAAATATTGGAATGAGATTTAAGCTAGTAGTTCATTAGACTAATGCAAGTAACGTTTATACATTAATTAGGCAGTAAATGATAAATTCAAGTCTACCTTAAGTTTTCTCTAGTCTTGCTTCATTGTTATTTAAATCAATGATCTGAAGTTAACCTTGATGCTGTTGGTATTTCACTAAAAACAGAAATATATGTCCCTCACATTCTTTTAGACCTGTTGAGTTTGTAAAAATTAATGTCAGAAATGTGGATTGGCCAGTAACTACACTCAGGATCATGGGTGCAGCTAGGAAATCTGGGCTTGAATTACATTTTCTGCTGACACTTGCACTTCACTTTCCCCTTGAGCATGCATTTTGCCAATATGAGAAATTTACTTAGAACAGGAAAACTGTGCAACAGTATATTCTAATTCAGCTTCTAGTCGGTTAACCAAGGGGCATCATTAAAGCTATCTGTAAAGATGTCCAAAAGCTGGAGAGCACAGTATTACTGAGATGGAGGGTGTGTGCCAAGTGTAGGAGTGGGAGAAGCAAAACCCAGGGAAGCAATTACAAAACATATTTCCCCAAAATATTTAACAGAGTGTATGACATTTTTATTTGCACAATAAAAAAAGCATTTAAGTGAATCAGAATTGCTTTTAAGTTGCCTATGTAAACAGACAGACAACCTGTCTTAGTTCATGACGCCACAGTGTAATATTGGAATGAAAAGCTTAATTAGCTGGGAAGAGCAAACTGATCTTAACTAACATTAGAATTTTATAGCAATGCGCATTAGATGCAACTGTCTGCAAATTGTCAGCAGCTGCTGTTTGTCATCACCTTGAATATGAGGGTGCTGGTTGATTTACTTCGCCCAGCTTTGTTTGCATTTTTGCTTTCTTTGAAATCACAATGATTTTTTGACTCTTAACAGTTTATGCACACAGGTGTTACGCAGCACAGTGACCATCTGTCTAGTCTATTATACTGCTAATAGCAGCGTTGTAGGGCAGGTTCAAAAAGCTCCATCATAAGATTTTAATCAGTTAATGTAAAACAACAGTACACTGTGAATATGTGTGTCTGTATGGGATAGCATGTGTTTCCAATAATTCTGGATCATACCTCCTGCCAAAATACTGAAAATATAAACAGGAAAACTCCCAATAAATGTTTTTGACATGAGAGTTGTGCTTGGACCAATAATAATACGAGACAAACAAAACTGTTTGAAATGTCACATCACTTTTTTTTAAAATTTCCTAAGAACAATAATGAAAAGGAGATGATTTAATTGCTTAACCTGTATGTCAATGTTATTTAGCTTAACTCTGACAAAAATACAGCGTCTTTTGCATCTTTAAAAATATATGAATCGTCTATTGTAGAATATCGACAAGAATATTAACTTTGCAACTCAAATAATGCTGCTCTTTTCCAATGGCTTATTGGAAGTATTGCATTTGTCCCCAAGCATTGTGCAACTATAACAGCCAAAATGTCCTCCCACATTGTTATCCTCGGCACATGTGGAGACATGGGTATTGTGGTAAAACACAGAAATAGCCACACACATGATAAGCAGTATAACTGACAAACCTTCTGCTTTGCAACCTTGAGCGATAATTATGATTGACAGTAGCAATCTCTGGTATGCTTTTCATCATTACTCATATTTGTCATACATCAAACTTCTTATCTGCACCAGTTATGCATGCAGTATTTCACTCTATCCCATGCCCATGATGGAAATGTTGTCATAAATATAAAAGATAAGTTGTCTCATTGTGGCGGACAAGGGTTATCCATCTGGGTTTCTGGAGGAGTACTCCTATCTGTCCATGTTCCAAGATACAGAGTGTGAAAAATCAACAGGATGGCCTTTAATGAAACTCTTTGCCTGAATCTACGTTTCCATTTGATGCTTTTCTTTTATTTAACACTGTAAACTTAAAGGATGAAGGAATAATCTAATTATTCCACTCAATGTGTTTTATTTCTGACCTTATCTTCCCTTGGTTGAATACACATAGTTGCCCTGCCCCTGGAGAGATAAGAAGGGTATAGGCACAGATGTGGAGTATGACAGATGAAATAACCTTAAAATAGTCCATACCTCCAGCATTGCAAGCATTCTGGACACTGAATCACAAGCCACAGATTGTTAATTCTGTCTCAAGGTCCTTATTTTGCAGTGGAGCGATAATCAGTTAATCAAATCTTACAATACTTTAACTGCCCATCTGATAAACATTAAGAGAAAAAGAAGTTCTTTATTATGTTTAGGATTTTATCAAAGATTTCAGATCTGTGGTTTATGCACTTGAGGTGATGACAGCATTGCAGGCACTTTAACGAACCATCACACTGACTTCCAGTTGGCACATGATTTTTAACAGAGAGCCTCAGAAGTAGTTTAAGGCCTTTTAAGGAATTTTGCAGTGACAAATAATTGTGCATTTAAATACTTTATTTTTAATTGAGTAATCTTTGCTTAATCACAGTTCCTTAAATTTCTACACTATGTATAGTCTGCTAAATCCATTACTGCAATGATACTATTTTCAAAAAATACTGAGATCATGAGCCTCATAAACCAATGCAGTAAAGTGAAACAAAATAAAGAACAGCTGACCAAGTCATTACCAAATTGCTGTGTAATTTCTTTCACATGATTCTCTTTATGTTCTGTTCAACGGAATAACTTAGTGCAGTTCAAAATGACTGCCAAGCTTCTGTTAAAAATTAAAAAGAATTACTGCAATTAGAAAAGTACTGATCTATAAGGGGGGAAAAAAAGCTTTTTTGCTGTAAAATGCTTTCTTATTTTCCCTGCACACCTGTTTCCTCACCGAAAATTATGTTATACAAGTATTCTCACTACCATTATGCAAAACCTTAAATAGAATGCAACGTGGTGAAGCATAATTATAGCAAGCAATCAGTTTCCTCATCATGCCTATTTGTTGAGGTGTGCTCCTTCCTTACTGCACTGCTTTTAGCTTCATTGTGTCTGTAAGAAGATTCAGATTTAACATTAGCTAGCTACCTATACTTCCTGCTAGTTAGTCTAAACTCTCTGGTGACATTTTTCTAATGGTTATGTACAATAACATTGCTGTATTCAATCGCTTGTTGATGATTTTTTACATATGTAAATACAAGCATATTGGCTGCTAATTATCCTTCTTGTTAACTGCCCTATGATTCAATCCATAGTTTGTCATACATCTTCTTCCAGCACTATGTTCCTGCCACAGTGCCAAAAAAAATCATTGTTTTAGCAGGATTATGTTAACAATTAAAACTTGAGAAAGTGGAAAGTATTCAATATTTTTTATTGTTAATACAGAGGAACATTTGCAGCTTGTGCAAGAGTAAAGATAAGCTCTGAACTTAACATCAGTATAATTGTTTTTTCTCTTCTGTTGCCACCTATTTCTTCTGCCTTTCCCACTTATTTTGTTCCCTCCTTCTCTCCTGAACCACTGGAGTATAGTTCTACAGGAAATGCTGGAAATACTGAGCAGGTCCAGCAGCATCTGTGGGGAGAGAAACAGAGTTAATGTTTCAGGTCTGTGGACCTTACATCAGAACAGTCCTGAACGGTAACTCTGCTGCTCTCTGCACAGATGCCGCCAGACCTGCTGAATATTTCCAGCATTTTCTGTTTTTATTCCAGATTTCCACCATCTGCTGTATTTTGCCTTTATAGTTCTACCGGCGCTGATTACCTCTGGTAACTGAATCAAATGGTAATTCCTCACACATGTGTCCTCATCTTAATGGGTTCTTTGAGAGCCAGTTATCACTATAATCTTTATGTAGCCCCATAACCAATCTATGACGCCAACCTCATTGTACCGTTAAAAACTCACCACACTCTAAGCAAGTAAAACATTTGATTAAAATAAAAAGATGTTTGAACAAATAAAAACAATCAATTCATAGGAAACTGAACACAGAGCTATTCTATTTTCAACAGGGCTGCCGTCGTGGAAATATGCAGCTACCAACAAGTAAAACAATGATTTTTAATAATCAACTCTAATTGATATTTTGAAAAGTTGATCTAAAGTTCAAATTTGCAATAAAGACCCAAGAATAGGCCTGCAATCAATTAATTGTGAAAAATTGGCCACCATCTAGAGACACTTGTTTACTTCTCAACGTTTGTAAAAAGAACAAATATTGATTCTCGTGAAACTATTCTGAAAAAAGTTGTAAATTTACAATTATGGTTCCCGCCGTGCCATTTTTCTATAAAGCCTAAAATAGAAGGGGAGCCATGAATTAAAGTTGTAAGAAGTGCTTGCTTTTATCGAAGCCATTAGCCTCATCCAGACAATTAAAAATCCAGTCCAAACTATAGAGCAAAAGCAATTGTAAAGCAGTTCTTGGTCAATGTTTTATTTAAGTCTTATCAGCATAATACTTCTTTTTCCACCACCGGGTTATATTTCATTCTGAGTTCTTTCAGAACAGTAATAGATTTCTTTGTCAGGCTGCTTTGAGTTTATTTGTCAAAACTGCTGACAGTCTGGAAGCAGAGCTGACCTGGTTATTTACATACACTCGCAAGACAGAAACTGGGAACCAGCATAAGGAATGCCATGGACCAAGTGATTCATGAGAAATTTTCAAACTATGGGACAAAAATCAATCACCTCAAAAGGAGAGGGTTAAAAAAAAAGTCAAGTGGATCAAATGCAGTCTTGTGAAATCATAATGCCAGCAACGTATAAATAGGATGCTGGTACTGGCCCAGCTCAAACACAAAGCATTTTTGTTTTTGATTAACAATTGGCAAATAATCAAACATTGCATATTGATCACAAGTGAAGCTTAAATTACAAGCAACCACTGACGAATGTCACACATTAACTGTCCAAATGAGAAAAGCAGTACCTGGGCACAGGATTATTTAATGCCTCCTGACTTGTAGACTAATGCTGACAATTTCAGACTTTGTCTGTCAAATCCATTTTTATTGTAACTGTTCCTGCCTTGTCATTGTCTCTAGAAACAATAAATATGCCTGAGTTTGATAAAATTATTCCCATTGAAAATCTATTGTAGTGAAGTGTACATTTTAAGATTCAAAAGTCAAGACTATTATTTTTTTCTGCTATATAACAGCCTTATTTAAAAAAATAACTATTCTGAGCCATTCAATATAACAACAGCAGGAACTGACTCACTTTAGCATTGTTTTAACAATTACACAAAAAGGTCTATATATGTCCCACAATAACTTTTTATAGCATTGCATCATTTGTTTTTGGGCTCAGAAATATCTGGAAAATATATGTTATAAAATGACATAAGGATGGGCTCTAGCTGATAAATATGCTCTATTTCCTTCTTACTTAATAACATGGGCAAACGACGTTAAGAGTTTAAAAAAAAATCTGTCTGGTAATGGCTCTCACAAACAAGATCTGTTCGCTTTCACAGAACCAGTAGTTTGATAATCCCTGATATAGTTGGAAATGGAGCAGCCAAATTTGAACCTGACACCGGGACACATTTTGCAAAGGTAGTTTTGATCTTACGGGCAGAATCTTCCGATCGGCATTTTTTGGGGGGGGCAGGCCCAAACACGCCGACGCCTAAAGTGACGTTGATGCACTCCATGGCGTCATTGCGTTCAGCAGGCACGCACCGGAGTCAGCTGTGCGCCCGCCAAATCGTCAACGGCCTATTAAGGCCATTAAGAGATTAACTAAAGCATTTAAGGACGCTGCCCGTCCAACCTTAAGGCAGGCGGAAAGCCTAAGCGGCCTTGGTGTTTTTCAGGAAACCTCATCCACGAGCGGGTGAGGTTTCCTGAAGCTTTTGTAAAACAAATAAAATTATTTTCCCAACCCTTACAAAGACGCCACCCTCCCACGAGGGGACATGTTTAAATAAATTTTTACGTCATTTTTTTAACAACTGTTTTATTACCGATTCAATCTGCCCGAGGCAGCTCTGTGCCTTGGAGGTTGCTGCACTCTTTCGTGTGCAGGCCCTGACTCTCCCTCCCCCTTCCCCCTCCCCCTCCCCCTCCTGCCCGCACAGGTAGCGCTGAGCGCTATTGGCCGCTTGTTAGGCTGGGCGGGCCTTAATTGGCCTGCTCCGCGTGAAACGTCAGCGTGCAGCCGATCGCGGGTGGTGATCAGCTCCGTGCCCACCCCTGCCCAGCCTGCCCGCCATAGGAAAAATCCAGGCCTGTGACTAATTTGCTACGCGGATACAGCTTAGTTTGTGTCAAATGAGAACCCAACTTTTATACTTCAAGTTACGCAAGTTCAGCTCTTTCCAAGTTATACGAGCACATCATCCATGACATTGTTCACAGTAACTCAGTGAATACAGATTAATATATAATGTAATAAATACTATATAAATATAATGAGCCACAATTCACTGTGGCAGAACATCTAATGGCATTTGCTGTTTGTTCGACTTGCCCTTGCACCTTCAGGTTTTAATTTTTTTTTTGAGTGCCAGTTTACAGTAACTATGAGAGAACCAGGGCAAGCAACTGTGTATCTCTTTAATCAATCTGATTGAAGGATTGTGAAATGAACAGTGGGAGAATGGAAGTGTTAATTAGAATGGGCAAATTCAATGTCATATCAGGTGACAAAAGAGAAAGAAAGATTGGATTAAAAGAAATTAAAAAAAGACAGAAAGCCAAACTAAAAAAATAATTTTTTAACTTTTACATTTTTGATGTCTCCAAAAACAATTAAAACTTCACAGAATGAGACTCCACATTTATAATAGTTAATCTTCAATGTCAGAGAGGTTGTTGTACTAATGAAAACTTACGCATTAAAAAGTACTTACACTGATAGACCTGATTTAACTTTTTATGGCAAGGTTACTTCATACCTATTATGCAAGTCATGCAACACATTTCAATAGTGAGGCAGATAGTGAGATGCAATTTTTGCAAGTCGAATGCTTCATCTGTACAACTTTCGGATTTCTGTGTTTAACCACACATGAAGTAGTATTCCTGCATCAATAATGGCAAGTGCCACTGACACTGAATTATAACCCATAATAAGATAATAAAATATTACATCTTAATGGGCCAAATCTTAATCCAGCAGCCTTTACAATCTGACACATTTTGCACAATATTGTCCGGACTTCCTCCTTTGATGTGACAAAAATGTTCTTCATCAAACAAACTTTGCTGTTGAATAATGGGATTAGATTACTGGGTCATTACTGTAAAGTGTTCCGCTGTTAAAGTGTTTAATTATTAGTAATTTGATGGCTGTGTGCTAAACAGTTATCATGTAAAACTGCGAAAAGATATCCAGTGTGGCCTGCACGTTTAGTGAAACAATGATCAGAGCAGTTGTGTCATGACAGGAAAGGAGCTTAACCCTTTTAACTCCAAGTGACAAACGCAAACAGCACATAAATTATCAGAATCAGATTGTGACAGACAAATCAACACTAAAGGGGTTAACACTGGAATAAAATGAACAGTTTGGTTAACTAGGACCTTATTAATAATTCTTCCAGTGAGTATTGACCACTTGACTAACCTTAGAACTATGCAACCTCGCAGAAATGGTCTTTTCTGGGTACCACAGAAAGGAAATCTGCGATAAAGTTTGGATGATGGGTCCTTGGCGTAGCTAAGAAATGGGCATGAAAGTATCAAATGGCTAGTGTTTCCTGAATGTCCTAGGGACTCTGATCAGTATAAATTACCTGTGACATCTCATTAATCCTCTTTTTCCTCACAAACGCATAATTAATGATAACATCGACAATAATATACAAATTAGGTAACTGATGGTTTGTGGTGTTGGTTTTGATTAACATCACAAACCAAAAAATGGCAGTAATGTGATGCATTTCCCAAACGGCAAAAAGCACTTTGACCTAAGACATACATTTTTTTTTCACAATCCCAATGATTAATTCTCTTCGGGATTAATACAAGACAAAACACTGGCCAGTGGCATTGCTGCCTTGGCTTCATAAAACAAACTGCCTGTATTATATTTGTTTAAAGGGATGAATCCTGAAGTGTATAAAAGCAGTTCTTCTTCCCTGTCAGTTTTTATTTTCTTGTAAGGAAATGATGGATGTACAACTGAATAACAAAAGTGTGTTCCTACAGTTTCAATTCCTGCTCCAACTCTTCTTACAAATGTATTAAAAGATAATAACATAATTACATGTCTTGGTAAAGTTATTGCTGTTCTCTATTTTTTTGACTGCAGCCACACATTCGTTCTTCAAGTTTTTAACTTAGCTTGAACAACAAGTCTCAAGGCAAACCCCACTTTACCTTCTTGAACTTGTATGGCTCAGAGCTGGATCACTTTACTAATCTTAAATGGTAAATGTTATTTGTTGTCCCTCAGTGCCTGTAATTCCCCTCTCTAACCGGTCCAGCGGTAAATCTAGCCCTCACTACAGTCAATTAAATGCTACACTTGAACAGTAAAAAGTATATTCTTGGCAGGCCTCCTAGGACAAATATTGAGTTTATAATGTATTTTTCCTCAATTTTTCATCATACATTAACACATTAAAGCACATGGAATGCTACAAACTGACAGAACTTGAATTAACCCAATTCTAAAAATGCTGTTGTGATGACTAACAGTATAGATTTTATTTCCACAGAAGTGAATTCCACATTACTCTATTATTTGTTGTCCACACACCATTTACAGATAAAGGTTGTGCCCTCTGTTTTTCCATATTTTGTTCACAAGTTTCCTAAATTCAGAATAATGCATAAGTTTATTATATTACTCTAAAAGTGCTTTATATTCTAATAAAGATATGTGTTCTCAATTGTTTGTGTGGCTGGTTTTAACAAATTAGGTTTTGATTTTAAAGCAAACACAATGCCTTAACTTTCTAAGACTCAGTGTGGTTCTCAAAATAGACTTTGAAGACCCACAACAAAACAGTGAAATTATTTACTTATAAAAAAGACAATTAGAATGATTCAAGTATGGGATGTTTAAGTTGTATTTATCTGAGTATTCCAGGGGACACAAACTGCTGCGCTATTCAATTGCATATTCATTTCAATGTAGGTATTATAATGAACAACATCAATGTCTATAAACTAAAACAGTGCAATAAAAATCATCATCCAGGCAAGGTAGACAGGGAGGTTTATCTAGTTTGAATAGTTGATCTATTCAGTCAATTCCTGCCCAGATCAAAATGCATTCCTGTCTGAGAGATTTTGCATGTTTTCTTAAATTAATGAGTCATAACTTAAAGTTTGTGAGCAGAACTTTACCGCTGTTCAGTTGCTGTATTCATGGTCAATAAGAAGTGACAAACTCCAGAGTGCAATCCTAGTTTAATAGCACAAGTGCTATAAGGGATGTTGTATTTCTTGTTGATTTTTTGTGTCTTAACATGATTGATAGTTGTGAAACATAGCATGGATCATTAATTAGAACTTATCAGGTGGAATTTAATGCATCCTTTGGAGGTGGGTCTGGAGGCGCAGGAAGGTCTGAGGTGGAGATCCCACCACTTTCCTGCCTCCCTCCAATTAAATCAGTGGCTGGGGTTCCCCCATTCTCTGCAGGAAGCCACCTCTCTTGCTGTCGACCGCTTCTCCCACTTCACCGGCACACCCCGCCCCCAACCCCTCTCCCCAGGAACCTCGTGCCACCACACTCACCTGACTCCAGAGGATCCATTGGTGATCCTCTGTGCAGGCCGCAGTGCAATACTGCCAGTGGCCACCACTCCTGGTGGTGCTGTTGCTACTGTAGAGCGCTGAGACCCCCGGAGATTGGGTGGGTGGGAGTGGCACAGTGTTTCATTACCGAGGTTGGGCCCACATTAACTTCCACCCGCATTAAATTCTGCCCATCGTATGTTTTCATTACAGAAGATCTGGCATAAACAAACAACCCTGGAGGCTGAATATGGTAGTTATTTTGGCAGTTAATCTGTTTTGGGGAATTCTATAAATTATATATTCAGCTTGCACAGTAACAAATTAATATAATTTAAGTAGAAGGATACTGTAGAAAAAGGTTCAAGCCCTACTCTAGAGGTTTGATTTTGGCTGACATTGCAGTGCAGGACTGAGGGTTTGTTGGAAGTACCATCCTTCTGACCAGATATAAAAGCCATGTCCTAGCAGAGGCGCACTATTTGAAGGATGCCCTAGAATGCCCTCTGAATGCTCTAGCCAACACTTATCCTTCTACCAACACCACCAAAAAGAGATTGCTCCGTGGATGTTTGCAGGATCTTGCTGTGCATTGTCTACTGCATTTCCCTACATTACAAAAGTACTCCTTTAGCTGTGACACCCTCAGGCCACGGAAGGTGTTATATATAAATGAAAGTTCTTTTTTATTGTCTTTATGCAATTTGTGCATAGCTTGGCTATTATATTTGCCTACAAAATAACAGCTGGTGCAACTTTTAAAATAGTTTGTTGAGTGTGAAGCATTTTGGGATATCCCAGGGCTGTAAAAGGTGCTATATAAATGCAAACTCTTTCTTTCATTTCCGAACTAGGGGAGTGACTGGGAATTGAACATTCATCCTCAATGCCTTCAGGCTGGGGACAGAAGAAAAACACTTGTCAAAGCTTCTTGATCTGGTTTGGCTCCCAGAGCACCCCTCCCCCACACACCCCCGCTATGAAACGTGATGTGTGCAACAATTTTGGGCTTGGAATGATGAACTGTATGGTTCAAAGTCCCATCAACATGCACCGTGTTAATTTGTGTATCAGGGATGAAAAGAAGAGGGTGGGGGGGGGGGAATGGGAGACAAAAAAAAGGTGCTTGTTCTTGTCACAATAGTTTTCAGATACACCCTGTTGAATGCCATTTATGATTGTAAAAATCTCCATTGATGACCCCCCCTGTTCTGGCAGATACAACATTATTGTATGAGTGAGCGATACCCATTGCTGGGATGAAGGGTTTACCTCATGAAGAAAGGTTGGACAGGTTAGGACTGTACCTATTGGAGTTTAGAAGAATGAGAGGTGACCTTATTGGAACATATAAGACCCTGAGGGGACTTGATGGGGTGGACGCCTGGAAGATATTTCTGGTCTTCCTTTCAAGACGGAGATGAGGAGAAATGTTTTCTTCAAAGGGGTGTGGGATTCTCTTCCCCAGAAGGCAGTGGAGGCTGGGTCTTTGATTTTATTCAAGGCAGAGTTAGACAGATGTTTGTTAGGCAAAGGGAGTCGAAGGTTATGGGGGGTGGGGGGGGGTTGCAGACGGGAAAGTGGGGCTGAGATCCCCACAAGCGGATCAGCTATGGGCTAGAATCTTACATTGCCTGGGTGGGCTGGCACCCGACACAAGCCCACGTGAAATTTTGCGAAATGGGGTTGGGCGTGCATCCCGATGTGATTGCGCCCGCGAGCAATATTGAGGTCAGCGGGCGTGTGTGGGAGTCAGAGCCGCGCCCGCTGACAAAGGGCCAATTAAGGCCATTAAAGGCTGTGTTGTCCACGATTTTACATTGCTCGTGCAATTTTGTGCTCGTCACACGGGTTAAAATGGGCAGGCAGCCTGTTTTGAACAAATGGGATTAGGCGGGATTAAATGTCTGGGGTGAAATATAATAAAAATGGATATCTGGGGACTGCTTTTTTTTTGAGTTCTGCTCTCAGGTGCCTGAACGTGCTGCACAGACACAGTTTTTTTTTTCTTGTCATTTAATCTGTCTGGGTCCGCAGCTCCCTGAGCCAGCTCCGCAGCAGCCGTCTGCCTTCAGGGAGCTCGCCAGAAGCCCCCACCCGCACTCTTGCTTTTGTCGGCGCCATCTCCTCTCATTCCACATTCCACAACCACCCCCCCCCACCCCACCGGCACCCCACGTGCCACACTGGGGGCCAATTGCAGCCAGTCATGGCTGGAAACGCATTTTGCATCCGCTCTCGGGCCCCGCAACCACCTCCCCCCCCCACCCCACCCCCACCCACCCCCCTCCCCCGACTTGGTGCGCACACCGAGCGTGGAACGCGATCTTATCGGGATGGAGCTCTGCATCCTTCATAAACGAGTTTCTAACCGTGTCCTGCTCACCAAATTGTTATAAAGCACTTTTGTACTTTGCCCATAGTGAGAGGCGAGCTGCCTTGTCACACGTGAATTCTGTGGTGTACATTTTTTTTTTGGACAACCCCACTTATGGCCAATGACAGGGCACCATCTTGTCAATCTGCTCTTTTTGTTTGTGGGAGCCCAGCTGAGCAAGACTGCATGTGTCAGAGACTGTACACTGCTCATCTGGGTATTTATTCCTAGGGAAGGATTTGCCTTTCTTCAGAGTTGTGCTGTGGGTGGTTTATCCATCACTTCCTGTTCTGGAAACCACCGTCACAAACATAACTCTCATGATTTTTCTTTTTTTCTTTTGGTGAGTTGTTCGAATCCAACGATTTGAAGGGAAGCTTTGCATACACGCAAAAGCAATGGGTGCAGTTATTGCTGCAAGCTGTACTGTCAAGCCCACGGAATGACATGAGCAACTTAAGACGGAAAGCAAAACCAAATGAACCCTGGCCGGGATTTTACGGTCCTGCTAAACTGAACGGAGATTTAAATGGCTCACCGTGTGCACAGGGGAGAGACATAGGGCTGTAAAAATCCCAGTCCCTTGAGCTTAAATCTTAAGCAAATCACATAAATGTGGAACAAGTGTAATAGTCATTATATTTTCAGTCCTCGCTGGGAGACAGTACCTCACCCAAGTGACCCCCTCTTCATGCATGAACCTACAAAGGCTATGAGCAGGCTGTCAGTTTGCAGAACATACCTGCCCAATTCTGTCCTCCTCACCTGATGTTCACACACCCTGCACTTGCCAGCAGGGGATCATTGGATAGTGATTGTAAGCACGGAATCTAGGTTGACGTTCCTTTTTCACGATATTTCTTCTCCTCTCACTGCTATTGGTTTGGTTTTGAATCCTTTAACAGTTCAGATGCATGAGACCACTCAGGGAGTGCCCCAGAAGCTGAAGACCTACTTTCCATTGTCATGGCCAATGTATTAACATCACTTTCAACATCAAATTCCAAGTAGGTCTCCTACTAAATCAGGCCAGATTTAACTTGGCCAAATAGATTCCAGTCCAAGCCCTTTGTCAATTGTCAACTTAAAGTGAAGTTTCCCATTAAACATCAAATCTAACTTGTCATATATGGAATATTTCACACTGGTGCATTAGATTTAACTTTGCACTAAGACACAAACATACAACCTATCTTTTTAAAAAGAAAATTGATCATCTCCTTCACCAGATTCTGAAAGTACAAAATCATTCAACTGAAGAAATGCAGCAGAATAATTCCATCTTGCTGATACAAAATTAAATGGAGCGAAGGAAGTAACATGATCCTGCAATGGGCAATCGTCAGTATTTAATCTCAAAACGCCTGTTAAAAAGGATGTGTATCCTGTTGTGTTTTTTAAGTTAATGTGAAATGCCAGGACCTTTTCTGTACCAGTCAATATTATATGTATTGCAGCTTAAGTTTCACTGATCAGTGTTGACGATTAGAGCAGTCTGTAATGAAAAGATATCACTAGGGGGCAGTAACACGTCACGAAACGACAGCCTGAGGCAGCAGTACAGAATTAGAACAAAGGGCTTTCTCTCCCCCGGAAACTGAGATCTAGAGAATATTATTAGTTGTTGCAATGAATGGAGTTTGTAGTTATTTTCACATGATTGGCATAACATTATAAATTGTGCAAAAACTTGTAAAAGTCCTGGGCAAAATACTTATTACAATTACTGAGTGTCAGTCTGTATTTTCGTATTCTCTTTACCAAGCAGTTTTCTATGACTTGTATCTGACTATTTTATCCTGCACATTGATAATTTTTAGAGTATAAAAATTGCCACTTTATAATTCATGGAGTTTCCGCAAACCTTCTCATTTCTCTCTGAAATTTTCATGTATTCTCACATGTAACATCATAAGGGACAAAGTATTGTCTTTCATTTGACTGCTTTTCTCCTGGATGATTTTAACTACTTGCAGCAACATGTGTGGAATACGAATCATATTTTCCAGATTAAAATAAGCCTCTTTCATAGAATACAACTTCAGTTTCCCCAGCCGGTGCCTGTGTTTTGCTGGTGACTTCAGTTGTTACTGGGCTGCTGGAGAAACCACACCAGGTTACTGAAGTAAACACAAGCGTATTCTAAGAGTGACGCATCTCAATGATGGAAATGTGGCGAACTACCTTACGAAAGAAAATAAGCTCATAATCTTAAGACGACACTTTGAAATGATTGGCAATACAAATCATTTTGTGCTACTTCTGGATTATTTTCAAATAGATATCGCCATCTTGATAATCAGTATTCATTTTAAACCTTGACCTGCAAAAATGTGATTTAATTTTAATTTTCTTTTCTATTTATCAGTAGAACATGTAAGTATTGTAATCATGTTACGCGAGAATTCCCTAACATGCAATTATCTGACTCAGAAGCCTAAAAGGAAAGAATTTACTCACTCACTGGCACAAGGGAAAAGTATGTAGTCTTGAGTTTATTGTGTGGTACAGTTGCAAAACTGAGATTACAGAAACCAGATTGTAATCAAATAGTTTGTTAAATAGAAACATAACAATTGAAATGACATGCATTGGCAAAAGAATGTGAGTTTCTTTTACCTTGATCAACCTTACAGTTTACCTGCTACCCTCAGGCCCTAACAGCTGAAAGTTGCCAATGACACTCAGTGGAGCGTGTATTTCTGTTCACATTAGGTCAAGGTTTCAACATGCATCAGATTCTTCACACTGCCAAAACAAACCATAGCAGAGATTAGTCTGTACTTAACTCCTCTCTGAAAGATTTTCTGTTTACGTTTTAATCATTCACTGTCTCCCTCCACTTAAGAAAGACTCCAGTCCAGAGTCCAAGAGCGTGAGCCACTTGGGTGCATTATACACCCATGTTTGCTGTGAACAAAAACCAACCAAATTTACACTCGAATCATTTTTTGCTGTTCGCTGTTGGCAGGAAAGATAGACTGGTAGAAGCCAACATATTTGCACTAGGCTTTAGTCCAGAAACAGAATTCAGAAGTGTTTGCGGGAAGTTGGGGTTCAGAGATAGTAAGGTCTTTTATGTTTTTAATGTGCACAGAGTCACAGAACATCTGATAAATCTAACTTTTTTCCTACCTTGAGGAAAGGTTGACTTGGTATTGTTAGCAAACTGTTCATTATCTATGGGACCTTGGTTTTAATCTGCCCCCAATTGATGGGATATGTACGAACATACGAATTAGGAGCAGCAGTAGGCCACTCAGTCTCTCGAGCCTGCTCCGCCAGTCAATAAGATCATGGCTGATCTAATTGTAACCTTAACCCCACATTCCTGCCTAACCCTGATAACCTTTCATTCCCTTGCTTATCAATAATCTATCTGCCTCAAAGCTATTCAAACTATTCAAAGACTCTGCTTCAAACAACTTTTGAGAAAGAGAATCCCAACCCTCTGAGAGAAAAAGATTCTCCTCATCTCTGTCTTAAACTATGACCCCTAGCACCAGATTCTCCCGCAAGAGTAAACAGCCGCTCCACATCCACCCTGTCAAGACCCTTTAGGTTCTTATATGTTTCAACCTAGTCACTTCTTACTCTTCTAAACTCCAGCGGATACAAGCCTAGTCTGTCCAAACTTTCCTCATAAGACAAAACACCTAGTCCTGGTATTAGTCTAGTAAACTTTCTCTGAACTGCCTCTATCCCTGTGGCATATCACTCATTATAATCCACCAACCAAAACAAAATCCATTTACAGTTGCTTTCTGTTCCCTGTTAGCCAGCCAATCTACTATCCATGCCAATATATTATCCATGAGCTTTTATTTTCTGCAATAACCTTTGATGTGGCACCTTATCAACTGCCCTCTGAAAACCCAAGTACAGCACATCCACTGGTTCCCCTTTATCCGCAGCACATGTGACTCCTCCAAAGGACTCCAATAAATTGGATAAACTTGATTTCCTTTTCACAAAACCATGTTGACTCCGCCTGATTACCCTGAATTTTTCCAAGTGCCCTGCTATAACATATTTAGTAATAGCTTCTAACATTTTCCCTATGACAGATGTTAAGCTAACTGGCCTGTAGTTTCCTGCCTTCTGTCGCCGCATTTGGACTGTGATATTAAAGAATTTATGCAAGTCTTTAAAATACTGGAAGCAGGTTATTTAACTTGGACTGTGAACAGAGAACCAGTGGGCATACGTACAGAATCAACAAGCAGCACTCAAGACTTAAGATTGTCAACTTAAAAAAAAATGGGTGAGCATCTGGTTAGGAATGGGAATGAAGATTATAGGGATAGCTATAAACAGAGATGCTCAAATATACTAAAGAATGCCATGTTTCCTGTGTTGCCAGTTATGGAAAACAACTGGTCAGTGTTGAATAATGGAAGTAAAGGAAATAGATTGACTTTTTGGAATTTCACATTGATTGTCTTTGAAAGTCAAGGAACATTTCCTATATGGGCTTAAGCTTCTGATGAAGAAATTGTAAAGTGACTGTGGAAGGAGTGCATGTGATGATTCAAAAGACTTTATTTCTCATTCCATGCTTTATTATGCATTTAACGCACAAAGTTACCCTGAAAATATGCTTAATATCCCAACCTGTCAAAAAAGAATCTGACTACAACACTGCAAACCAATTCTCCAATTTTAAATCCTATTCTGTTTCCCTAAGACAGTTATTGAGTCAGTGCAATGGTAATGTTATGATGAGGACATATATAGCTATTAGTGCCTAGGATAATGTTGCCCAAACTTATTACATCCAGGAGCTTTAGCAAACATCGGAAACTGGAGATGATTTCTTCCTGTCTAGGCTGAAACTAACCCAAGTAGCAGGGTGAAATTACAATGCCCGAGCTCATTGTGGCATCCAGTAACTTTTTTTTATGTTTACAGGAAACAGTTTCTTCTGCATGCATTGAAATTATATTTTAAACAAATCAGGTTAGAGTTATATGACCTCAGTTAATCATCACAAAACAAAAATTTCAAATGTAATTTGATAATGAGCATAGTGCCTCCAGCATATTAGGAGTTGATAGCAAACACAGAATGTGGTATGCTTGTAGGCAAAGGCAATCAGAGACATTCATGACTCAATAAATCTAAACTTATTAAAAATGCAGTTTTAGAATTTATTTATATTCATCACGCAATATACACATCACATCTTACTTACGAACATATTGAGGTATAGCTTATGATTCTGAACAGGTTATAGTGCCTTTGGAATCTAATTATTAATTTGCTTCACAAACAGTGAGAACTCTAGCATAACATTACGTTGATTGCAGACAATGATCTGAAATTGAATTCCCACTTTCCAGCTGTTTGACGGGGGAAGAGGTTAATTTTGAATCTGGAAGGTCGTGTTTTTGTCTGTTGTTTAAAGCCATTTACTGTATGGATTTTTTTTTGCTTTATACAAACAAAAACAATAATATATTATTCATATTCACTGAAGGCTGATGCATGCCATTATCAACTTTAGCACAATGCAGAATGCAAATAGCAAATTCCAACAGCCTTTGCAGACAATTTTGCTCTATTTTCTATCTCTAGAAATTCTGAAAGGGAAGGCAAATAAATTAGTTGCATTTCAATACATGCGATAGAAACTGGAGCTATGCTATTAAGCCATTCTGGGGGGAAACAAAAATTACCATGCTGATATTTAAAGGATTAGGTTCAAGTGTAAATATATAAAGAAATAATGTTGATAGATATAGTACTCAGAACCAAGCCTGGGTTCATCTTTTTTTTGGTTCTTGGTTTAGTAGAAGCCCCATATTTTGTACACTTTAGCCCTCTCTCCCTTGAGATTTACAGGATATGTCTGGATTGACATTATTTTTAAAGCTAGATAGCGAGACAATGATATAGCTCTTCTCCAAAAACAGCATGTGCCATAACCTGAGTCATGCAAATTACACTTGTGCTTTCAGATGACTAAGATTAATGACACTGCACCAAGGTCTTTGTTTTTCTATTTGGCTGTTTAGTGTGAAATACAATCCTAAAACATTATCTATCGTCTATTAATCCCAGAATTGTGTTCACAACATGCAATGCACATTGTTTAGGGCAATTTACAACAGTAACATACTGAGCACAATTGCATTTAATTACTTTGATTCTAATTACATTCACCAAGGACTAATAAAATAAATGGGACAAGTGGCTCTTTAAAAAGGCTTCTGCAACACACATGTGCTGTCTTGTGCTGTCTGCTATTGGGAAAGTGATGTCAGTGATGGATTAATGATAGCTACTATCTCTCCGAACATTTTAGGAATTGAATTCTGCCCTATATTGCAAAATTTAAAAAAATATATGCATTGTAGCAATGTGAAACTCCTGCAACAAAAGATAGAAGCCTTAAGTTATTACGTAATTTCCAATACACCCCACTTCTTACACCACAATCCAGGAACATTTCCACAGTGTGTCAGAATCAAAAAACGGATACGTTATGCAGAAAGTATGTAGCAAATGCTAAAAATTTGTGAAGACTAAAAGCAAAGCTTGTAACTAATTTTCATGAGGATTCAATTATTCTGTTTGAACTGTGAAGCAACCCTGAGTGAAAATTGTTGTTTCTTTCAACCGCCGTCCAAACTTAACTGAGTGAGTAGAAACAATGCGAAGAATACACTAAAGGTCGGCATGGACAGAAATAGATGCTATGTGCAGCTGGTAGAACCAATTTAACATGGTAGTCACAGGCTCCCCACAGGTTGCACTGAACTCAGTATTAAAGGTGTCCTGTGCATCTGTGTTTAAATGCACAGATCAGATTCAACTTCCCTGGCAGATTATTGAAAAGAGCAGCTGGCAGGGTTGTTTTCTTCCTAAGTTAAATATAGGCTTATAAAGTACTGTAACCAGGAGGACCACCGGACTCCCTTAGCGTCTTTAAAGCATGGATTCACATCAAGAGGGACTTACTGCACGCTGGACAAAGTTAAAGCAGTGTGAGTTTAACTCAGAACACCTCTTGTTTTGGTCATGCATTCACAAATCGGATGACCCACCTGACTCTTGACTAGACTGAAGTTAGCACATTCATTTGCTCTTGAACCACTTTGCAGCAGTATAAAAATAGTGGTGTTTTAAGAACCTGAAACATGTAAGTAAACCATTGAACTGCTCAAAAAGAATTCATTCATTTTCAGTCAGCTGACGCTTTTGTTATTCTAGCCTTCTGTAAGATAATAAAAACTCTCTCTTTCTGCTTGGTGACTTCCAAAACTATCACTGGCTTCCAACGAGCTAATGCACACAACAGTCAAGGTTTATTCCTCTCACAATACAGTTGACAATAATACAATTAGCGTTGATGGTACATTTACAGTTGCTGGGTTTGTTTTCCACTGTAAAAGCCCCAAGAAATTATAGCGTGAGTTGCACCGTTATTCACAACGAGCTATAACTTCTGGAGACTTCTGTCACTCCACTGATACTCTTACCAAAAAGTTAACTATGGTGGCTCCATCCCCAGTTCAAGTCAAAGGTGATCAGGCATTTCTTGGATTTACACTACTTCTTTCACCATAACTAGTTGACTGAAAATTGATCACTTGGTATTGACTTGATTTATGCTTCTCATGTGGCCTGAGTCATGAAATTTCATCTCTACAGTCTAAAGTTAATCTCTCAGAATCTCCTCTCTGTTTTTCTGTTACTGAGATCTTCAGTTTTGCTATCCAGAGACTTGTGAGTGTCTGAAGCCCATACTTCCAGGACTCCAGGACAGAATTTTACTCCAGTGGGATTTTCCGCTCCCACCAAAATCAATGGATTTTTGAACGGCTCACCACATTTTACAGCTCAACCCCCGCCACGAAGGGGCAGTAAAATCTGCCCCCATATGTCACTACCAACCCTCCCCCACCCCCACCCCCACCCCCCGACCCTCCCCCCCAACTCTAGGGTTGCCAATCGCCCAGAATCAGCTTGGAGTCTGTAGGAATTCCAGGTTATGCTCCAGGGGCAGGATCTTCAGGTCGGCGAGCGGGGGTGGGGCACACTTGTTGATGCATAGAATGACGCGGGATGACATCGGATGGAACTCCTGACATCAACCCCCGTCATTTCATTTTCAGGTCGGGTGTGGGGGATGAAGGGGGGGGTGCAGCCGAATCAGCTGTGCACCCTCCAACCTGACAAGGGCCAATTGAGGCCTTTGAGAAACTAATTAAGGTCATTAATGGAGCTGCCCGTCCAACCTCAAGGTTAATGGGCAGGCCGGGAACCCTGGCAGGGCTTCGGAAAGAGCATCAAACCCCATCCACGGGTGGGACGAGGTTTCATGAGGGCTTTAAAATTTTTATTAAAGGTTTCAATAAAAGTTATGGACATGTCCCCTGATGGAGGCCCACCCACGCCTGCTCCCATGGGGGGAAAAGTTTCCCCCAGGACAACACTCTGTGCGATCCTGGAGAAAATCATTGGGTTTAAGAAAAATATACATATTGTTTGTCATTATCTTTGAAGATTTCTCTTTACCAGGTATAAAAACATTGAAAATTAGAATGCGGCTGTTTGGCTACCAGTCAAGTATCATCTAATTGGGTAATGAGTCTTTTAGCTTTCCCGTTGGTGTTGGAAGACATGACATCACAAGGATGGATGTGTTGGCTGACTAATGGCTGGATCGTGGGTACAAGTCATATGATGAAACCTCCAGGAATACATTTAGTCACAGTTGGCAGCCCCTATCCCCCTCCCACTATCCCTTCAAAGATCAAAGTGTTGCACAGGCCTTTCCACTAGGAATTTCCCCATTCTACATCATCATGGACATCAAGGTGGAAGAGTAGAGGTAGGAGGCACAGTGGATGGCACTCTGTGGTAGGAGATTGCACCAGTGCAGTCGCTAAAACCCCACCTCTTGTAGGCAGTGTAAAGGGAACAAAGGCAGAGAAGTTGTGTATGTGCAGATGAAGGAAGGAGTTCTTGACTACCTCTGTGAAATGAAGCATGAAGACCTGAGGACATGCAAAGTGTTACCAGTCGAAATCAGGGTGGCCCCAGCAGTCAATGTCTACAGTTCAATCATCCAATTCCAACTCAATCATCCACTGGAGATCTTTCCAGGCAGGGAGCTCTGAGGGCCCATGTTAAACAGGTGACAGGCCTATATACTGAGCAGCTTTATAAGTGCAGCATGACCCTGTGAAACAGAGACAGGAGCATTAACCTTCACAAGTGTGTTGGGATTCCCAGGTACAGAGGGAGGTCTATCAATGGTGCCCCATGTGGTGCTGAAGGTTCCACTTGAGGCAGCTTGTCACATTTATTAACAGGAAGGAGATCTACTTGCTAAATGTGCAAATTGTCTGCATTGCCCAACGAAGGAACCTGCACGTAAACTCAGAGTAGCTGACATGATGATTTTGTCCTTTGACAATCTGCTATCTATGAATTGTTCAAAAGGGAGGTGCAAGAAGGTGGGTAGAGTCTGCAGTATAGAAATTAATCCCTGAAAATATAACTGATGCACTGATTTGTCCCTCAGAGAGAAAACAGATTATAGGTGAGAAACACAGGAATTCGGCTTGTCATACCAGGACTGCTAACTTGCTCAATTGTCGATTTCTGAGTGAACTTTGCAGCCATTACCAATATGTCTTGAGTGGAGACCTGCTTCTACCTAATTACGTAACAGAACAACTTAAAATGCCTTTCTCATTGGGCAATAGATATTCTAGGATATCATACATGATATCCTAGAATATCATTTGTTACAGAATGCTGACCTTAAGGAACATTTCTGTCTTGAGGACACCTACCCATTGCCTATCTCCATGTGTATTTGGAACTTGATGCTGAGAGACCATCTGAAGATTCTAACAAGTATCTCCTTTGAAACAGCATGAAATAAAACCAGAATGAGGTGGAAACATTCAGAAGCCAGGCAGTAGCTGCACAGAAAGAGAATGTTGCTGTATTGTTTGTGTGTAAGAAAATGTGCTATTCAGGCCATTGTATTTCTTCTGATACTGGTCATCAGTGAACTGGTGTTCCCCCACCTCCTTCCATGCTGTCTGATTGACCATGTGAGGAGCCATCCCCTTTGATGTATCTCTCATTATCTTTCCACCTCCTGAAGGAGTAACCACACATGATCGTCGTCTAGATCTACAGCTTTCTTTTTACCTTGGTTTTGTGTGCAATAAAATGGGATGTTCAGACTAAGGAAATTACTTTGTGCAGGGGTTTTACAGGAATTAAACTTAAATGTTTTTAGTGACTTTAGACAAGACAGGTACAGCCTGCGGATACTAAAATTACACACCCAAGCCTCACTCTGGGTGTGGTGCCTGCTCTGAGCTCTCCATGAGGTCATGTGAGTTTGTTTTGCTGGGTGGGGGGTGGGGGGGTAAGGCATTGGCTGCTTCTGAAGTGCCTGATTTGCCAGTACAGTCACTGCAGCATAAAGACAATGTTTTCCCAGGTTCATGTGGTGAAAATTGACATTGCGAAGATTGGGGTGCAAAATGCTGTAATTTACAGCTTGCAGGAAATTCTGGACAATAAAAATGATAACATGGTGAGGAGTAGGCTCAAATGATACTTATGAGATCAGTTCAGCTGCTGAACTTTGTGGTGTTATTTGAATTTCTGGAACCATTTGCTATTGACAGGACTGGCATTATTGAACAACTGCATCATAATTATATTTAAGTACATGCACCTAAAAACACATAATAACCATTTGGGAGTGTTGCCTGTGAAATGATTCCTTGCAGCTTCTCAAAGTGTTCTTAAAGTAAATATGCACTTCTCCACTTAAAATACTTAAGTACTCTAGTAAAAGTTATCCCTACTATTCATCTGATCTTTAGGATATGCCCTTGGAGCTTTTAAACTACAATGTGACAGAAATTAGGATGCAGTTGCAAAAAATAACTTCTGATTTTTAATGTTAAGCACTTTAGATAAATGTACTCAACCATAGAAAGTGTCTTAACTGTTTGCTTATACCACAACACAATGATATATAACAGGATCTCAGATCTATAATAATCATAACCTGTTTATCCCAAAACCATTGATCATGAAAATCATGGCAATTGCATTAAATCAATAAAAACAATGCATCCAATCAAGGCAGTTTGAGAACTTGAATTGTGTTCTAAAAATCTGAAAATGAAAAGCTGGCAATAAACGATCACAATGATGCTATTGGATTGAAATGAAAACCCAACTGTTTCATTGATGCCTTTGAGGGAGGGAAATTTTACCCAGTCTGGCCTATATGTGACTCCAGTCCCACAGCAATGTCGGAGACTCTTAAACTGCCCTCTAAAGTGGCTGAGCAAACCACTCAATTGTATCAAACTGCTGCAAAGGAATATGGTTTGAGAAGATGACCCATCACCACCCTCTGGAATTTGTAATTAGGGGGCCGTTGATGTGGAATTAAAAAAAATAACATTTAATGCATTTGAAATGGAGAAGCAGTTTTAGTGAAAAATTGTATATGAACAGCTGTTATTAATCAACTAAATTTCATTTCAACAGTAACAGCGTCCATCTTACCTTAGTTCTTAAACCTTTCCTTAGTGCAGTGTGTTTGTGGAGAGATATGGTGAATCTTGGAATGTACTTAAAGCACTTGTTATACAAGTACTGAGTTTTTCTCTCATTTGGCCCATCATATCCATGCTGACCCTTTGAAATAGTTACCCAGTTTTCCCTGTCTCCTGCCCTTCCCTCATAGCTCTCCATTTTTTCTTCCTTCGGGTACTTATTCAGTTCCCCTTTGAAAGTTATTATTGAATCTGCTTCCACTATCCTTGCAGGGCCTACATCCTGGATCATCAGGACTTGCTGTGTCACAAAATTTCTCCTTATCTGGCCTCTGGTCCTTTTGACAATTTGTGTCTGATGGTCACTGACCTTTCTGCCATTGAGAACAGTTTCTCCTTATTTAGTCTATCAAAAGACTTCATGATTTTGAACACCACTATTTCCTGTTCTAAAGAGAACCACCCAATTTTCTCTGGTCCCTCCGCATAACTAATGTTCCACATTCTTGATACTATTTGAGTAAACCTGCACTGAACGCTCTCTAAGGCCTTGATATCCTTCCTAAAGAATGAATTGAATCTTTTAGAACTTTTTTTGCTATTAATGATCTGAAAAGTTTTTCTTTGCATTGCTATATCAAGTTGTTTTACTTTAGCTCAAAGGCAATTGTCTATGAATCTGAAGATATATTGGAATAATTTGCTTTCATTCACACAGACTTATTATGTAGGTCTAATAGCATCTGGAGAGAAAGACAGAGTTAACGTTTCGACTCCATATGTCTCTTCTTCAGAGTTCTGAAGAAGAGTCGTACGGACTCAAAACGTTAACTCTGTCTGCTTCTCCACAGTGCTGTCAGACCTGCTGAGTTTTTCCAGCACTTTTTGTTTCTGTTTCAGATTTCCAGCACCCGCAGTATTTTACCTTCAACTTATTATGTACTTTGTCTTCTGTCTAAACCAAGTAGTAACCAGTGCAGGTAGGGTAGAAGCTATTTTTCCCAATGCGCACCTTACTTATCTTACTTGGTCTGAATATGTGGCCAGCAATAGAAGCTGACCCTCATGACAGAGAAGTGTACTGTGAACCGCGGCCAAATCAAACAAATAAACTGAAAATTAGAAAGGAGCCTCCTATCTGATCTCTGATGTCATTCTTGTTCTATGCCAACTTCCACCTAAATTCCGAACTTTGATTAGAAGGCCCCGAAATCCAGACACCAAATCCGTCCTGGATCATTTTTTAGGTTAGAAAACAGAATTGATAGATAGGTAGCAATTTTTTTCTAAAGAAAATAAGTAATTTCAAAATCTAGCACATGTAATTCATCTGCAATAGCTGAATGTTGTTTCCTGTTGAGATTATTTAGTACTTTATTGCCATGGTTGATGGATATCTAGGTTCCTCTACTTCATCCAAGAGTGAAGATATGGATGATGCAGGTAAAACACAGTTTAACAGACAGAATTGTATAATTTGTTGTATTTCCTTTGAGTTATACAGCACCATGTGCAAATTTACATTAGACAAGCCTATCTGTAAATCGTGACATTTCACAAACACTGGCATGAAAATGATTGGACAAGCTAACTACTCAAACAACAATACCCCTACAGCACTTAGCAAAGCATCAGCATGTCGTTGTTGAAGCTACTGGTTATCCTGGTCTTATTAGAAAAAACATAACATTCAGTAACTTTAAAAGGAAGTAGCTTTAGAAAGAAAGCTAGTAAATTAATAGCTGCCAAAAATCAACAGTCCCAGATTTAATTTGAGCAGTAACAGCTTTCACCTTGGTATAATTGAATTCAATATGATTTTGCAAAATAAGATTGAAGAGATAAATTTCAAAGGATTTGTGCTTTCTCGTTGCTAAAATAATGATTTTTCAAGGATGACACAGTGGCTCAGGCTGCTTTACTATGCAGTGTGTAGGGTTCCTCTTCGTTTTCTCATGAATCTCAGACAAAGGAAAATGGTTACCCAGCCTGCTTCTGGTAAAGAAAGAGCTTTCATTTGTATAATGTATGGACACATTTTCAGTTATGTCTCTAAGCTTTTACATAAGAACTTAAGAAATAGGAGCTGGAGAAGGCCACTTGACCCTTTGAGCCTGCTTTGCCAATCAACATGATCACAGTTGATCATGTTGACTCCATCTTCCCACACAATCCCCATATTCCTCAATTCCCCTCGTACCCAAAAACCTATTGCCCTGTGTCTTGAATATACTCAGTGATTGAGCATCCATTGCTCTCTGGGGTAGAGAATTTCAAAGATACTTTGAGTTCAGAGCTTTCTCCTCATCTCAGTCCTAAATGTCTGACCCCCTTATTCTGAGTCTGTGACCTCATGTTCTGGATTTCCTAACCAAGGGAAACATTTTCTCACCATCTATCCAGTCAAGTACTTGAGAATTATATATGTTTCAATTAGATCACCTTTCATTCTAAACTCCAGTCAATATATGCCCTGTCTACACATAGAACAATACCCTCAGCCTATGAACCAGTCCACTGAACCTTCAGTCTGCTCTGTCTAGAATAAGTACTCCAGGTGTGGTCTCACCAATGCCATATATAAGTGTAGTAAGACGTATATGCACTTCAATTCTTTTTGCAATGAAAGCTAACATATCATTTGCCTTCCTAACTGCTTGTTGTAGCTGCATGTTAACTTTCTGTGACTCTTGTACAAGATCTTCCAAGTCCCTCTGAAGGAAAACATTTCCCAGTTTCTCACCCATTCACAAAATATTCTTTTTATCCTGTTATGATCTCTGAACCCATAACTTTTAAAAAGAGATTTGAACTTCAGTTATTAACCGAAAGAATCACCCGACAAAATTTCACGTTTTAAGACTTTCACTGTAACAAATTACTAAAACAAAACTCTCTTGAGTAAACACTAGTTTCTTTCTATAGGCAACTTGTATTTTAATGACAGAAGTGACATTTCTATTGTATATTTATCATCCATTGCAGTCTCCACTGACTTACAGTCTTTTTAGCAAATGGTACACAGTATCTCTCAGCTTCTAATGGGCTCGTGTATCTCCATTTCACCAAGTAGTAACTTCGAGCGACTGTCTCCAGGTACTTTCTTCAGACTTTAGAAAGGCTTCTTAAATCCACAACCAGCAATAAAGCCTGACCTGATTATTCTTCTTCCCCCCAGCCATGCCAAAATGAATCTCCCAGAATCCATAGTTGGCTGCAGGATGCGTGTCTTCGGCTAGGGACCCTTTCCCCCTTGCATCAGGGTGTGGTACCTTGCAAAGTCAAGCAAAGTTTTCTCTGTGCTGACCACACAGAACCTCTGCTGTCTGTCTATGATATTCATTGATTTGTAGGGAAGCCTGTAACCTGATCTCATAAATAGCTTCCTCTGCCCTCTTCCCCATGACAATGTGAAACACATTAACCTTGTAACCAGGTGGACACACTAATTAGCTATTCTTGACCTTAACTCCCTTTCATCTTAGAATAAAGGACCATTTACAGCACAACCATTGCAGTCCAATACCTTGAACACCTTTCTGGGACTTTGGAAGACTTGGAGACTACTCATTGCAAACTCAAGAGACTGCTGCCATTGTCTCCAAGCATAAATATATTGCACCTTCTTCTCAGTAAAACAACTGAAGCCTGCCTTTGATCTCTAACAACCAAATCACCCAGGCTTACTGCCAGGCAGACGTCAAAACAGGTCACATGACCCCCTTCATCTACCCTAAATTTAAAGCTACAATCCCAAAATATAACAACAACAGTAGTGTCCTCTCCTAAGCCAACTTGCCCAACATCAAGGCATTAATCACTCAAAACCAACCCCGTTGGGTGGGCTATGTAATTCAAATGTTTCACACCAAACCTCCAAGGCAAATGCTCTACTTGGAATTCACCCGTAACAGGAGACTCCCAGGAGAATAGCGCAAACATTTTAGCGATGTCCTCAAAGCATTCCTGAAGAAGTCAAACACCCCTGTCGAGTCACCTCAGTCACCTGGCTTCAGACCGACCAAAATACAGAAGGCTCATCTGGGAAGGGACCATCAAGAGACTTCATCGGGAAGATGCAGAGGTGAAGTTAGGGTGGTCAGAGGGAGCGCACAAACATCGAAACAACCCCTTACCAACCCTTCGACACCACCTGCCCTGCATGTGGCAGAGTCTGCAGATTGCCCATTGGACTTGTCAGCTACCTCAGAATCCATCGAACTGGATGGAAGCATTCCAGTCCCGAGGGACTGTCAAAGCAGAGGAAGATTGAAAAATAACAGTTGAGCATCTGAAAAGGTAGGCTGGGAGAGGTTTTTTTTCATTTAATATTACAAAATTCACCTTCGCGCCAAATCTTTACAAGGTATTGCAGAAGTCCTTTCTTCTTTCTGATTTCTCTACTTCTCTAAATACGCTCTTATTCCATCGTGGCTTAGCAGGGAGGTGAATGATCTTTTCTCAGCCCTTCACTATTGCCTGTATCTAGCCCCCAAAGGGCAGAAAATGTCTTTCTCTTTGACCTTCTCTTTTTCACAAGGAAAGCACTTGGTGTTCACTTGGCACTAACACAGCAACACAGATGATATTAAGAACCCAGAATTAAAACCCATACCTCCGCCTCTGTGACATTGAGCTGGAGCTCAAAATCTGTGCAGCTCCTGCATTGTTTGCATCTCATTTTAGGTGACAATTAGTTTTCTTTTAGTCTCTTTGTCCTTAAAGATTTTTTTCCCGTCATGTCATAAAGTAAGAGGATGTAATTGTGACTAGATTATGGAGGCACGTTCAGAGATATGTCTTCAAATAACCATTAGTAACAGCAATAGAACATAATGGCTCTAATTTTGACCTAACCTGCCGAGTAGATACTGTTGGACTTGGTTAGGTTGCTGTTTCACACACAGTCTGATTTTACTTTCACTTGACTTCATGGAGAGTAAAAGCTTAAAGTGGACAGCTAACCTAAACCTGCAGTTTCCCTTGTTAAACTTTTTAATGTGACAGTTCTGATGGGCAGGTAGTGTTATTTAAAATAAAAACAGAAAATGCTGGAAATACTCAGCATACCAGGAAGCATCGGTGAACAGAGAAAGAGTTGACATGTCAGGTAGGTGAACTTTTGTCAGAACTGTAAAAGTTAGAGTTGGAACAGTTTTCGAGCAAATACAGAGGGTGGGGGGAGGGGGGATCGTGGTGGGGTTGGGTGTAGGAGGATGAAAGAACAAAATAGAATGTCTGTGATATTAGGGAAGGCAGGAGGGATTAAATGACAAGTGGGACCATGGTGAAAATACAGCGACTTAAATTTATATAGTACCCCTAACATAACAAAATGTCCCAAGGTGCTTCACAGGAACATTATAAAGCAGTGGATACTAGTTTACTGTCTCAGAAACAGAGATGGAGAAATCATTGAAGGGAGATGGACCATGTGAAAGCAAAGGAAGGGTCACAATTGGAAGCCAAGACAATGAAATTTTCCACTTTGAGTGAGAGTGGGAAGTGGCACCAATACATTCATCAGCGTACACACAAGTTGGACTGGAACAAAGAATATTCCGCATATCTAACGAATAGGGAGCATGGTTAAGACCTGAAATAAAAGCAAAATGCTGCAGATACTGGAAATCTGAAATAAAAACTGAAAGTACTGGAAAAACTCAGCAGGTCTGGCAGTGTCTGCAGAGAGAGAAACGGAGTAATCGCTCTGAGTCAAATATGACTCTTCCCCAGAACTGGAACCCATTCTGAAGAGGCATGTTCGGCTTGAAACATTAACCCTGTTTCTTTCTCCACCGACGCTGCCAGACCTGCTGAGTTTTTCCAGCACTTCCAGCTTTTATTTATTACAGCAAGGACCCATATGGATTCCCATAGCAACACCTTTTATTTGCAAAAAGTGAGTGGCAACAAATGAGCAGATGTTCAATGTAAGAACAAGCTCTGCCAAAGCAGAGGAGTTATATTTGAATACAGCTGTTGGTCCATATGCTGTTTTTATTTTCCCTCTAATGGTACTTTTTGTGCCACATCATTTCATTTCTTATTGAAATCCATTCATCATCACTGGTAATTATTTTGCAGGCATTCTCACAAAGTGTCATCCTGACCCTATTTGGTATATTTCCACTTTACTGACAGTCTCAAGCTTCTTCCTTAACTGTCTTTCTGCTGCTGTGTCAATGAATGGGCCCACATGCCTCAGTGTGCAAGTATAACCACAGTCCGGCGAGTTGCCAACTCTACTTTGACATATTGCTGGACGTGTCGTCACATAACCTCCTCCCTCCAACCACCTTACCCAGTCAAACATCGCCAATGCTTCTATAAATAAGGAGCAAAAGTTTTCAATGAAAATAAAAACGTTTTTTTTTTGAATGCCCCTTTGACTTCTCCCCTCGGTTTCTCGCAGCAGTGTCCAGGAAACTAATACTTAGCTCCTAGGGACTCCAGGACAATCCTGGAGGATTGGCAACCCTCGGGTTCGGGTAACCCCACCCCATCAGTATCCCCGTCCCAGCTCTCCAATTCTTATTGGAGTTAACCAATTGGCGGGCAGCGTGTTTAACTTTATGGAAGGTTGTCAGACAGCTGCTGAGCTGTGCCCAAGGGCACAAACCCCATAGGCCTGTGCATTAATATGGCCCTGACATCCAGATTAATGAAGGAGTGGAAGAAACATAGGATCTGATGCCAATTAAGTAATAGGTAGCCACAGATATTTCTTCCACCTTTTGCAATTTACACTCCCACTATTTAAAATAGGCTTTCACTTTGCATTTTATTTACTTTACTCAGCAACCCAAACAGATTTCTTTCCCTCTCCAAAAACAAACCAAGAATTGAGTTCGAAAGCCAACTTTTATAGCTGTTGCATTTCACTGATGTCCTTTACAGTTCATTTTTAGAGCTGCAGCTGCATCAACATTTTGCTTAAACTGGTGCCGAACGTGTGCCCCAATCCTCCTGGCAAACCAGCTCAGCGAGCGACGCTTTCAACCCTGAGTGAGAAGGTTTGCGCGCTCGAGGCCCACACCGGAGCCCCGGGGCAGGATTTCCCCCTGGTCAGCTGGGCGAGGCTGGGAACAGCCACGAGACTCACCGGCGTCCCCGATCGGGCAGCGACCCCAATTCCGCGCTGGACGGCCAATTAACCGCCAGCCAGCGTCAAACGGGCGCGGAGAACCTCAGTGCTGCCGGGTTGGGGAGCGGGAGGAGCGCGGGCGGTGAGGTCTGCGCTTGCGTCGGGTGAGGTTGGGGGGGGTGGGTGTTGGAACGCGCACTGAAAGCTCCCTGAAGTCACAGAGCTGCCTCCGGGAGCTGAGGGATTTTAAAATGAAAAATAAAGACCTTACAAATGATATAAACATGTCCCCACATGCGACTCAGTCACATGAAGAGGGACGTGTGAAAAATAACGTTTTACATTTTTTATTGTTTTTTTGTTTTACTTACTGTCGGAAACCTCATCCTGCCCGTGGATGAGGTTTTGTAAACTACGCAAAAGCCCTGCCTGTCCGCTCGCCAACCATAAGGTTGGTCGGGCAGCGAAAAATAGCAATAAATTACTTGCTTAAGGACCTTAATAGGCCTCTTAGTTGTCAGCGGGCGCACTGCTGACTCTGACACGGGCCCACCACCATCGCTGGAGTACGCAATGACCTCGAGACGCTCCCCCGACAACATCGTACATTATTTTACTCTCGATGGGGCTGGGCGCACACCCACCCACCCACCCACCGGCTGAAAAATTCTGCCCTTGAGCACAAAATTTAGGCTGACCCTCCAATGCAGTACTGAAGGAGTGCTACACTGTTGGAAGTGCCGTCTTTTAAACCACAGCCCCCATTTTGCTCTCTCAGTGGAACATAAAAGAGCCTGTGGCATTATTTCCTATGTTCCTACAATTCCTAAGAAGGTGGGTGGGGGGGGCGGCGGGGTGCTGTGGGTTACCCCATGCTTGCCTGACCAATGTTTACACTTCAATTAATTGGCATTTTTCCATTTGCAAGAAATGATGGGGATGCAGCCTCAGAACTTTGGAAAGGTCAGATGAGATCATCTGCTGCACTTCTTTTGATGGCTGAACAAGCTGATTCTGGAAAGGCAAAGTCTGCCACAAGTGCTGCACATGAAATTGGCTGGACATCGAAGCAAAGAGCACAGCTCACCTGGCTTATAATCTGTCTCCCAACCTGAAAGCTTGTGACAATTATACTAGCCAAGGCACTTGTGCAGAAATACTGTGCCAACAAGTATTGGATCAATCTATGCAAAGAAATACAAACTGCTAGTGACAGTGGTAATCTTTGTGGTATATTTGAGGATATCAAAAGAATACTTGGTCCGACATCACCAAAGTTGCTACTTTGAAATCTGCAGATGGGCAAGTACTGACCGGTAGGAATGAACAAATGGCCTCTACTAGTTAGAGCACAACTCTGAACTATACCTCCATCAAAATCAGCTAAAAACAGACTATCTTGTCATTCTGATGTTGTTGTTTGTGGGATCTTGTACTGTGAAAACTGGCTGCCATGTTTTGTACATTATTTCAAAGGTACTTTATTGGCTCTGATGGAAGGTGCTACATAACTTGAAATTTTTCTTACTCTGGTGTGACTAAGCCATTCCTGTCTGCACTACTACACAAATACAGCCTCAACTGGGCCATAACTGTCAGTGCAAGAAAAAGAAATTAAAAATGTTGGTGTTGTTTTATATTCATATCATCCATTGTCCAGTATCTCCTTCTCTCCTTAGTGTCTCACTCTTTTCCCAGTCTCTCTCTCTCTCTCCAGGTCATTCTCACTCTCTCTCACAGACTCCCTCTAGCCCAATCTTTCTGCTTCCCCCAGTCTGTATCTCTCTCTCTTCCAGTCTCTCTCTTTCTCTCTCTCCAGGTTTTTCTCACTTTCTATCCCCAAACTCCCTCTAATCCAGTCTCGGTCTCTCTCTAACCCCAGTCTCTCTGCAACCCCAGTCTGTCTCTGTCGCTCTCTCTATCACAGATCATCTCTCTCTCTGTCTCTCTCTTTTATCCATCTCTCTCTCTCTATCCCAGTCTTCCTTTCTCTCCACCCCAATCTCTCACTCTCTATCCCAATTTCCCTCTCTCCCTATCCAAGTTTCTCTCTCTTGCTATCCCAGTCTCTCTTTCTCTATCCCAGTCTTTTTCACACACTCTCTCTCCCCAGACTCTGTCTCTTCCTAACCCAGTCTGTCTCTTTCCTTACAGAGTCACAGAATTTTTACAGAGCAGAAGGAGGCCATTTGGCCCATCAAGATTGCACTGGCTCTCTGAAAGAGCATTCTAACTTGTCCCACTCCCCTGCCTTATCTGAGAGTTATCAAAGACAGTGTGTCACCAAAGATCCATCTGAAAGGACTTCCAGATCTACTGTGACTAGAATTCTGTCAGATCAACAGAGTTAAGACCTTTTTGAACTTTATCCTTTTAAAAAAACGTTCCCATACTCCAGCCTCTGCAGAGACTATGTTTGTTTTTTTCCTGTTTTGTGTTTGTGTGTGAGGATATGGGTGTTGGGATATCTGTTTTGTAAAAAAGGGGAGAATTGTTACACTTCTAAATTACAAATTGTATGTTAACCAGTTTTGAAACCTGTTTTAAAAAAGAAGTTTGTTTCATAATAAATCAATTATTTTGTGTTTATCGAAAGAAGCCTGGTTAAACTCCTTTATGCTGAGTCTGACAGTATCAAAGGTAAACAATTTGCTATTTTGGAGAGTGAATTCAACATTTAAACTACTGTTGCAACCTGTGGAGAAATGGGGCTGGAATAAACTGCATACTCTTCCCATCATGGACCGTAACAGACAGAAAGAGAGAGAGAGAGACTGGGATAGAGAGAGGAGAGATGGAGGGATAGAAAGAGAGAGACTGGGATAGAGAGAGAGTGAGATACTGGGAGAGAGAAAGACGAGGGGAGAGAGAGAGATGGAGGTGGTGAGCAACAGAGGGGTTAGAAAGAGAGAGACTGGGTTAGGGCGTGATTTCAAAATTTGCAGGTGAGACAAAGAGTGGGAACATTGTCAAATGTAATGAGGATAGTCTTGAACTACAAAAGGACATAGACATGTTGGTGGGTTGTTCAGAAGAGACAGTATAAAATAAAGGGAGAAACTGATGTGGGAACAGAAGGACCTTGGTATATATGCATATAAGTCATTAAAGATGGCAGGGCATGTTGAGAGAGCAACTAATAAAGCATTTAGTATCTTTCACTTTATTAATAGTGGCACTGAGTGCAAGAGTAAGAAGTCATATTGAACTTGTATAAGACACTAGTTAGGCCTCATCTGGAGTACTGCATCCAGTTCTGAGCACCACATTTGTGGAAAGATGTGAAGGCACTGGAGAGAGCACATAGGAGATTCACAAGAATGATTCCAGGGATAAAGAACTGTATCGAAAAGAATAGATTGGAGGGGCTGAGACTATTTTCTTTGGAGAAAAGGAGGTTGGGTAAGTGTCTGTTTTGGTTGATGCATTAACCTTTCCAAATCTATACAGAATCTGGTTGACCCATTGGGACAAGAAGCTGAAGAAGAGTCATACGGACTCGAAATGTTAACTCTGTTATTTTCTCTCCACAGATGCTGTTGGACCTGCAGAGATTTTCCAGCAGTTTCTGTCATTAGATCTTTTCATTGTCCGACCTCTAAGTATGAGAATATGGGGCTGAATTTTTGCCCTTGACTGGCGGGCCCGATGGACTCGGCAGCGGGTGGACAGCCGATTGCCGCTGCCGAAATGGGCCGCGCCGCCATTTTGCACTGGTGGGTCAATTAAAGCCCGCCCAGCGGGTAAGCGACTCTGGTGTACAACAGGAAAATCGATTCGGCGGCCGGCCTGTTCAGACCGCCGGTTCCAATGGGGAACCCGCAGTCTGTATAGAGAGCTGCCAGACAGCCTCTTTGAGGCAGCTTACCATGGCCACTGACAGAGAGCGACATGCTGGTTTCAGGGCACAGGAGGAGGAGGGGGAGGTGTTGGGAGGGGGTGGTGTGCAGGCTGCAGGGTAGGCCAGTGAGGGGCCTGTGTGTCCCTCGGTGCTCAGATGCCTGCCTTGCTGTCCTCCTCCAAGAGGTGTCCAACCGTCGGGATATTTTGTATCAAGAGGATGGGAGGAGGAGCAGGTGTGGCTGGAGGTGGAGGAGACAGTAAGTGCCCATGACGATCTATGGCACAACGGGATGCAATGATTTGTTGAGCTCTGGAAGGGTGAGGACCATGTCAGCTTTGGCCATTTGACCCAGCAGGTAGCCTTAGCCTTTGAGGACCCCCCCCCCCCCCGCTGCCCACTCCCGACGTCATAGTGTCGTTAGTGCATTGGGCATTTGGCAGACGCTGGGTGGGCAAACAGAGAGTGACCGTGCTTACATCAGCCTTAGTGGTTGAGGAGAAGATGGGTTCTCCCTGCAGCATATGTTGGTGTTTGTTGCATTTGAGTAGTCTGGGGGCAACCTGCAGGGGAGGCAGCTCGACACATACTCAGAACTCCAACACACGTCTTATTGATGGTGATGAGATGGTGAAAGGGGAGCCCCAAGGTGTCGTGGCCAAGAGCTATCTGCTGGCCTCGGCGCCGCACATAGTTGTGCCTCCTTGCCATGGGTGCTAAGACCCGTGTGTTATTCAAAGTGATGGACGCCGAACGTGTCCAAGGTGGCCGTTGGGGGAGGGGGTTGGGAGCAGCTGTACTATCTTCTGGGGACTGATCACCAGTCGTGTGGACAGGCGCCGCTGGAGGCCTCAGATGGGCCACTGTGGTTGGGATGCTGCATGCGTGTGCAGGGTATATGAGTGAACAGCCCCAATAAATCCTCTTCTATGTTCTGCAGGCAAAAACTGAGAGCAATATCCAGGAGCATCAGCAGGCTGGTGGTGGACACACCGTGCTCCAGCACCTCACCACGTATGAGGAGCAGACCATGGAGCTGGGGAGGAGGCAGGCGGCCAGATCGGCAGGTGTCAGCGAGGCTGGGGTCAGCAGACAGGTATTTGAGGCCCACAGTCCCATCCAATCTGTCTCCCCACCATCCAAACCACTGATGGTTGCTGCAATCGTTAATGCAGCAACACTGCTCATTCACAGACTGATACAGTCAGACGTGTGGATCATACACAAAGGTCCCTCGGCCCCTTGAGGATGGGCGTCTCTAGCACATTTCAAAGTCGCCTTATCCCATTTTTGACCACTATCCCCATGGCCTAACATGCCATGGCATCGCTGCTGCACATCCAAAGATTTATTGCATCTTAGGAGGGTTTGTACCTCCAGCACCCTTTCAGCCAGTGCGTCCCACATTACTCTGTCCAAAAGGTCCTCATCACCTCACCTGTCAACCTCATGGCACTCAATTTAAATAAATGCCACCACGTTAGTCATCCCTGCGCCAAGGGGAAATGTTGCCTTCTGTCCACCCGTTCTACACCCCTCATAACGGTATGAAGGTCAATATTGTGACCTGTCAATCTCCTGTGCTCCACAGCAAATGTCGCAAGTGTATGCAATGTTTCCTCATAACTCCAACTCTCCAGGCCAGCATGCATCCAGATCAGGAACCTCTGCACTCTCCCCACTCCAATGGCACATAACATTCCATGTGGCATTCCTTAAGTCATCTGACCAGCCTGTCTGTATCAGCCTGTAATGTTTGGGCCTCCTCTTGACTATTTACCACCCCACCAATGTTCATCTCCTTAGGTTCTTGAAGGGTGAGCGACTTTTGAGGCTGGGAGGGGGGAAGGGATGAAAGGTGTTACTGACTGAACGCTGACTGATGCACTGTCCTTGTTGTTAATTTCAGCACCACCACCGCATGGCCGCCTCCAACATGTCCGGAAAACCCCCTCTACACCTGAGGGCCAAGACTTGTAACTTGCGTCACATCCTTTCAGCGAGCCAGGCACCAGCGCAGCGACAAGCACTTCAGTGGGGAATGTAACGTCGGCTAGTGTCCTGGGGCACAGTGGAGAGGGCACTTCACAATCCCTGCAGTAGATGGCACAGACAGAGAGTGCCGATGGTGCCAGCAGCTGGAGTTCTGCAGGGGACCAGGCACATGCTGAGTCCGGCAGTGATGATGTGCCTCTGGAGATGTCCGCCATGCAGCAGCTGCAGGACAAGCGGCAGGGTGCACAGGAGCATCTGGGAGTGTTGCATGAGAGTGTGCTTCACTTGGTGTCTGTGGTGGAGGAGTCCAGGCAGAGTGTCAGTAAAGGCATGAACCTCAGGACAGAGCTTCAGGCTTCCTCCATTGAGAGATTGGTGACTCTCATGGAAAGGGGCTTCCAGCGGATTGAGAATCTTCTGATTGGGTTACGCTCTGACCTGCAAGCCCTCACTGTGGTACTGGCCACAGGTGGTCATTCCCAATGTGGGAGATGTTCTGGGCACCAAGTGTCGGCGTTCGGTGCCCATCCATCTGCGGTGAGCAGGGAGGTCCAATGTGACCTCACGTCGGCGCAGCAGCTGCCTGTTGTCTCTGTGAGCTCCTCTCAGGGCGCTCCGGATGAGGGCAGCAGCTCCTTCGTCCCTCTGCCAGTGACTGTCACATCTGTTGAGGCTGCAACAGCAGAGGAGGTGCCAGTTCTGGAACTGGCCACTCCCTCCCAGGCGGGGCATGGGCCAGAGGATGCCCGCCAAGGTCATCGAGGCCAACAGGACAGCAGAGTCAGCAGGCTGTCTCACAAACCACTCTGAGTGATGGGGTGGCAACTAGACACAGCACCCAAAAACGTAAGCAAACATTAGGCACTCCACCGGTTTGTCACTGGTGATTTTGTGTTGGCCCTAAATTAGGGAATATACCATTATGTGTGTCAGAGCGATGTTTGTGCTTTATTTTGGTGGCAATAAAGTCCACTTTTCTGACCATGGCTGAGGGTGTTTCCTTGGTGCTGCATTTATATGTTTCACAGACATCTCATGAGTGTTTGAGTGGACATTGATGTTTCTGTTCCAAGCCCTTAGTTGCAGCTGATGAGGTGGAAGATGTGGTACCTAAGTGTCACGTGTGGAAGTGCCAGGCAATGCTGGTCCTGCTGATCCATGTGTGTGGAGCGAGCTGAAGGTTCGTTGGATTAAAGTATCCTGGGTGTCCCTGCCTCCTTGGTGTAGTAGTGGGCCGGCGTGCTGCCCCTCATCATCGCCCTGTGCTTCCTCATCCTCTGAGCCACTGCTGGATTCTTCATGTGCAGCCTCATCCACTGCGTCAAGGTCTTCATCGTCAACTGCATCCCCCCTTTCCAGCGCAAGATTGTGCAGAGCGCAGCATGCTACCACTATCACAGAGATGCGATCTGGGGGGTACTGGAGTGTGTCCCCTGGCATCGGAAACTCATCTTAAGAAGACCGATGGTTCTCTCCACCACAGCCCTTGTGGAGCCCTGGCTCCTATTGTACCGCTGCTCAGCTTCTGTTCTTAGATGGCGGAGAGGCATCATGGGCCACCTTCTGAGGGGATAGCCCTTGTCACCCAGCAGCCATCCATCCAGCCGGGCTGGAGCACTGAAGAGCCCCGGCACCTGGGAGTGTCTGAGGATGTAGGCGTCGTGGGAGCTGCCTGGGTACCTTGCACAGACTTGTAGAATCAGCATCCTGTGGTCACACACTATCTGCACGTTCACGGAGTGGAAGCCCTTCCTGTTGCTGAAGGCACCGGGCTCACCTGCTGGTGCCTTGATGGCCACATGTGTACAGTCTATAGCACCCTGGACACGGGGGAAGACAGCAATGGCTGCGAAGCCTCTGGTTCGCTGTGTCTGACTGGCCTGGTCCCAGCAGAAGTGGGTAAAGGTCATTTCACGCCTGAACAGAGCATCTGTAACCTGCTTGACACAAGTGTGGACAGCTGATTGGGAGACACCGCAAAGATCACCCACCGAGACCTGGAAGGAGCCAGAGGCATGGAAGTGGAGGGCAACTGTGAGCTTCAGAGCCGCTGGCATGGAGTGTCCACCCACACAGTTAGGGGAGATCTCAGGGCCAATCATCTGACAGATATAGTTGACTGTTTCCCTTGAGAGTCGGAGCCTCCTTCAGCACTGCACCTCAGTCATATTGAGGTAGCTGCTTAGCCGCCTGTAAACCCTGGCAGCAGGATAGTGGCGTCTTCTGCAGCCCCTTGCACAACCTCTTGGCCCTGCACCCCTTCTGCCTGCGCCTGGCCTCCCAAATGTGGCTCCCCTGGAGGCTGATTGTCCAGTCCTGGCCTCCTCCTTATTCTATCCCTCCCCTCCTCCTCAGAAGAGCTGCCTCCAGTGGAGATGTCAGAACCCATACCCAGGCTAAATGGAGGCCTCTGGAAAGCTGCAGGCCCGATAAAGATTCCTGTCTGCAGACTGGTGAGCTGAAGCTTCAAAGTACAGAGAAAGCTATTGGAAATCGATCGGAACTGGTAACAATCACACAGGCAAGTTTAAAACACTTTCTGCATTGAATACTTCAGGAAAAACCTGAACAAGCCCTCTGAGCCCACACATCCCGCCCGTGCATGAGTTTTGATAAAAAAAATCATTTACCCGCCTGCCCATTGGGCCTGTGCGCTGAGGCTCCTCAAAATCGTCGACAATTGCCCACTTAAGGACCTTAACAAGGTCTTTAATTAATGGCGGGCGCTGCATGGTGCACCCGCTGACCTAACTATCGCGATGCCATGCGCTATCGGGATGCTCGCGTGACATTTTAAGCGCTGACATGTGGGCTCTGTCACCCAGACATCCACCAGGAAATTCTGCCCATGGTGTCTAACTGTTCCAATATTTCAGAAGTAGCTAACCTGGCTGTAGCAGGATCAATTATCTAAATCTCCTTCTACCTCTCACTGTCTCCTTCATCCTCCACTCTCCTTACTACCTGACATACCTGCTGCTTCTTATCCTCCTCCATATGATGGTATTTTTTTTTTCACATATTGATGTGACACAGCTGATTCTTTTTCCTACTAGCTTGGGTGTCTATCAAATAATTTACTATACCAACCCCCTTAATTGCCTTGTATAGACCACTGAACTGCGCTTTCAGCAGTTCCCCCATGAAGGCAAGAACACTAGCACTTCATCTCCTGGTTGAAACATTCAGGTCTCAGCTTTGTTATCTGCCCATTCCTTTTCATCTTTGTTTGTGAGATTTTAAGGTGTTCTTCAGCCACTTTGCAGGCTCCTGTGAGCCATTTCTTGAACACGGACATAATCTAGCACGCAGGATTCATCTCGCTGTCCTAAAAACCTTTCTTTGATTAATTTCCCAGGAATTCTTCTCTCATGTCCATAAATTAATTCAAAAGTATTAAAGCCAGTAGATTCATTTGGTGAACCTTGGGTGGCAAATAAATAAAGTCCAGTCCTTTGTCCCAATCATGGGGATATTCATGACAATATGCTTTAATCTTTGTTTTGGGAGTTTGGTGGAACCTCTCTGAAGCTCCATGTCTGTGGATGATACACCATGGACTTCAACTGTTTTATACCCAAGCTGCTTGTTATGTTTCAAAAAATTTTAGGCATAAAATTGGAACCTTGATCCGACTGGATCTCCATCAGTAATCCACATCGAGTAAAGAATTGGGTTAACTTCTCGACCACAACTTTAGCTGTAATTGTTCTCAAAGGGTGGTCTCTGGAAATCGAGTTGTCATATCCATAATAGTAAGGATATTCTGGCATATTATGTCCCGCTTTCATTTTCAATGACAGCCCTACAGTTTCTACCAATAACCTACCAAATGGTTCCCAAAAACTGGTATGGGAATTAAGGGTGCCAGCTTGATTGTAGCTTGTGGTTTCTCCATCATCCGGCACATTTTACAAAACAGCACCACGTTCTTTTGAAGACCTGGCCAGTAAAAATGTTGGTTTACCTGCGCCTGAGTTTTCCCATTTCCCTACATGTCCAGCCATAGGAAGTTCATGTGCTATCTATAATATCTCTTTATGATATGTGGGCAGTACCACTAGCTGATAAACAACCATCCACTTTCTGTGATTCCTCTGACACCTTACGTCACATCAACAATTTCCAGTTCCCTGGCCCCAACCGCTTCCTCTTCACCATGGACGTCCAATCCCTCTACACCTCCATCCCCTACCAGGATGGTCTGAGGGCCCTTAGCTTCTTCCTCGAACAGAGGCCCGAACAATCCCCATCCACCTCTACTCTCCTCCGTCTGGCTGAACTTGATCTCACACTGAACAATTTCTCCTTCAACTCCTCTCACTTCCTCCAAATAAAAGGTGTGGCTATGGGTACCTGCATGGGCCCCAGCTATGCCTGTCTCTTTATGGGGTATGTGGAACATTCCTTGTTCTAGTCCTACTCCAGCCCTCTCCCACAACTCTTTCTCCAGTACATTGATGATTACTTCAGTGCTACTTCATGCTCTCGTCGGGACTTGGAAGAAGTTATTAATTTTGCTTCCAATCTCCACCCCTCCATCATTTTCACATGGTCCATCTCTAACACTTCCCTTCCTTTCCTTGACCTCTCTGTCTCAATCTCTGGTGATAGACTGTCCACCAATATCCATTACAAACCCACCGACTCCCACAGCTATCTCGACTACAACTCCTCACACCCCGCTTCCTGTAAGGACTCCATCCCATTCTCTCAGTTCCTTCGCCTCCGTTGCATCTGTTCCAATGATGCTACCTTCAAAAACAGTTCCTCTGACATGTCCTCCTTCTTCCTAAACCAAGGTTTTCCACCCACGGTCGTTGACAGGGCCCTCAACCTTGTCCGGCCCATCTCCCGCGCATCCGCCCTCACACCTTCTCCTCCCTCCCAGAAACACGATAGGGTCCCCCTTGTCCTCACTTATCACCCCACCAGCCTCCGCATTCAAAGGATCATCCTCCGCCATTTCCGCCAACTCCAGCATGATGCCACCACCAAACACATCCTCCCTTATCACCCCTTATCAGCATTCTGTAGGGATCGTTCCCGCCGGGACACCCTGGTCCACTCCTCCATCACCACCTACTCCTCAACCCCCACCTATGGCACCTCCCCATGCCCACGCAAAAGATGCAACACCTGCCCCTTCACTTCCTCTCTCCTCACCGTCCAAGGGCCCAAACACTCCTTTCAAGTGAAGCAACATTTCACTTGCATTTCCCCCAACTTAGTCTACTGCATTTGTTGCTCCCAATGCGGTCTCCTCTACATTGGAGAGACCAAACGTAAACTGGGCGACCGCTTTGCAGAACACCTGCGGTCTGTCCGCAAGAATGACCCAAACCTCCCTGTCGCTTGCCATTTCAACACTCCACCCTGCTCTCTTGCCCACATGTCTGTCCTTGGCTTGCTGCATTGTTCCAGTGAAGCCCAGCGCAAGCTGGAGGAACAGCACTTCATCTTCCGACTAGGCACTTTACAGCCTTCTGGACTGAATATTGAATTCAACAACTTTAGATCTTGAACTCCCTCATCCATCCCCACCCTCTTTCTGTTTCTTCCCCCTTCCTTCTGTTTTTTCCAATAATTTATATAGATTTTTCTTTTCCCACCTATTTCCATTATTTTTAAATCTTGTATGCCCTGCTAGTCTTTCCACCCCACCCCCACTAGTACTATACCTTGAGTGCCCTGCCATCCATTCTTAATTAGCACATTCGTTTAGATATATATCACCACCTTCAACACCTCTTTGTTTCTTTGTCTGTAACATCTTTTGATTATCTGCTCCTATCACTGCTTGCTTGTCCCTACAACCACACCCCCCCCTCCACTTCTCTCCCCCCACCTTAAATCAGCTTATATTTCACCCCTCTTCTAATATTCACTCAGTTCTGTGGAAGGGTCATGAGGACTCGAAACGTCAACTCTTTTCTTCTCCGCCGATGCTGCCAGACCTGCTGAGTTTTTCTAGGTAATTCTGTTTTTGTTTTGAACAACCATCCACTCTTCATCTGCAGGTCTCTGAGGAGGCCTCCACTTCCTCATCGGAATTCCATTTAACAAAATAACATCTGGAGCTTCCTCAGCTTCAGTTTGGGCTAATTGGGCTCTCTTACTAAACCCTGAATCAGCTTCTTGAGCCGCGAATAGAGAAAATTTGCTAAGCATCTCTTTCGGACTGTCTCAATCCTTAAAAGGTTTGGCTAACCAAATATCTGTCTGTGGTATCATATTGACTTCCGATAATGGACTCTGCTTAGCCATTGCTCGAGTTATCACACACGAAGGAAAAATTCCTGGAACCTATTCCTGTAACTGCTCCGTCTCTTTAACCTCACTTGGGCTTTCCATATTTATGGGATAAGCTATTACCTTCGCTCCGGCTAAATCATTTCCTAGGAGTGAGTCGATTCCATCTACATATAACTTCTGGGCAACCTCCACCGTCACTGATCCAGACATTAGGTGATACTCCAAGTGTACCTGTACAAAGGTATGGATATATACTCCCCATCAATACCATTTATTAAAACATTGGTTTTTAATGCACTCTCTGCTGGGAAAATTAAGCCATTCCGCTCCTGTACCTCAATGTAATTCTGGGTTTGGCTTTCTCATTTGCAGGATAAATGGTTACTGTTTCTCTTGAAAAATTTTTTTTTTTTACAACCCTCATGTACCTTAGACACCTCGCCTGAACTCAGCAGCGTTTATACTTGGACTCTCAGCTGTAGTTAATGCTGCAACTTGATCTGTTGTATTTTCAGTTGGGCTCTTATACAAAAAATCACCCTTACATACCCTAACAAGTTGCATGGATTTACCACACAACTTCCAACAATTTGCCTGAATGCATCCCACCTTGTTACAATAGAAACAGTTAGTCCTTTAAATATCAACTCAACCATCAGCATCTTCCTTTCTGGTCTGAGTATAAGTTTCTGGGTATTCCCAGATATCTCTTCTCTTCCCTGGCTACTTGCCTTCCTTTCACCCTCCCACTTTCTATCCTTCTCAGGTGTGTGGAGGTGACGCAAAAAGGGTTTGGATTTATGGACCAGCTCATACTCATCAGCCATCTCCATTGCCTGTCTAGCTGTTGTCACCCTCTTGTCTTCGACGTGGGTTCTAACTATTGGAGGAAATTAATTTTTTAGTTCTTCTAGGAAGACTATTTCCTTAAGAGCTTCATATGTGGTATCTACCTTTAATGCTCGTAGCCAATGGTCAAAATTACTTTGCTTTACCCTCTCAAATTCAATGTAGGTCTGCCCAGGCTGTTTACTTATGTTTCGAAACTTTTTCCTGGATACCTCGGGGACTAACTCATAAGCACTAAGAATTGCCTTTATTTTACTGCATCATAATCCATAGACACCTCTTCTGAAAGCGATGCCTCCTGATGCCCTGCCTACTAACCTACTTTGCAGGAGCAGTGTCTAGTTTTCTTTGGGCTACTTCATTTGCCTAGTTATTTTCTCAAATGAAATGAAGAATGCCTCTACGTCCCTTTAACTCAAATTTTGGAAGGCCTTATACAAATTTTAGCATCTCCCCACTGGGCTCATGTAGGCCTTCCATCACCAAACTTTCCCCAACATCTGAAGCCTCTGGTTTTTAATTCCAGCCTTCAAGCTGGTACTCCCCTCTCTCATTCCTTTTCCCTCTCCTCCCTTGCTAACTTCTCTCTCTGGAGCTCAAGTTCAATTTTTTTTCATTTCTCTTTCACTGTCCTCCAATTCAAGTTTTTTCATCTCCCTTTCTCTTGCTACCTCAAGGTGTTTCATTTGCAACTGAGTCTTAGCTGACTCTAGCTGTGATGTTCCAATCTTGGGTGTCCCCTCTTTTAATTCTAAATGGTGGGTAATTACTTGAATCATATCATCCTTACAAGCTCCTGCTCAAATTCCTACCTTCAGTTTATCTGCTAACCCTCTCAGTTTGGCTTTAGTCAAGGATTTCAAACAATTAACTGTTCCATCTTCTATTCCCAAAAAACTCTTAGCAACTTCCAAAGCCGTTTTAGTTTACTAATGTATAAGAAGCCTGATTTCTGTCATTTTACAGTTGACCAATTAGTATTAATCTGCATCCAATCACTCATTGGCCACGATTCAAATCCCTCAAGAGACCCCAATCTATGTTATGGATCGTGACGGGAGGACTGTATGGACAATTCCAGCCCCACTTCTGCACAGGATGCAACAATGGTTTAAATGTTTACTTCACTCACCAAAATGGCTAGTTGTTTATTTTTGATATTGCTATACCCAGCATAAAAAGACTTTAATAAGGCTAATTTCAATAAACACAAAATAATTGGATTTATTATAATAAACCTGATAAAAATAAATTGCAAAACTGATTAACATACAATTTGTAATTTAGAAGTTTAACAATTTTCCCCCTTTTTACAAAACAAGTATCCAAACACCCATACTCACACCCATATTCACACACAAGCAGAAAACAGGACAAAACAAACATGGTCTCTGCAGAGGCTGGAGTATGGGGAGTGTTTTTCTTAAAGGATAAAGTTCGAAAACATCTCAACACTGTTGATCCAACAGAATTCTGGTCACAGTAGATCTGGAGATCCTTTAGGTGGATCTTTGGTGACACACTGTGTTTGATACCTCTCGCTTATCACCGCTTATAGACTTGGAAAATACAGATGAGTTCATCTGATGAGAATTTCCTGACTGAGGATTAACTCCCGCTGGGCTACATGTAATATAAGGCAGGGGTAGACGGGTTAGAAGGGGTGGGGAGAGAGAGAGAGAGAGAGAGGGAGAGAGGGAGAGAGAGATTATTGCTTTTGCAGCCTGCTTTCAAGGAACACACACACTCTCTGACTTGAGTTCAGAAAGAATGAAATGTTCAAAGAATATACCCAAGCCAGGTATTTTCAACCAATCAGCAAGCGTTTGAGCCGGGTAACAGCAGTTCTTCTTCAACTCAGATAAACAAAGTAACTCCTATCTCAACAGGTGTCCCTGCAGGACATCTGGCTGATGACCTGTAGTTTCTTGAAAAAAGCAGGCATATCCACGACCCATAAGTAGAATTGTAGATTATAAAAAATAGACTCAGGAGGCAGTGTCCTAAATTTGCTGTCCTTCAAATTTGAAAAAAAGGGGATTCCTCACATAGCTCTTATTAGCACATTCCCTCGCTCTCCCTCTAACACCAGCCCCTCGCTCTCCCTCTAACACCAGCCCCTCGCTCTCCCTCTAACACCAGCCCCTCGCTCTCCCTCTAACACCAGCCCCTCGCTCTCCCTCTAACACCAGTCCCTCGCTCTCCCTCTAACACCAGCCCCTCGCTCTCCCTCTAACACCAGCCCCTCGCTCTCCCTCTAACACCAGCCCCTCGCTCTCCCTCTAACACCAGCCCCTCCAGCTCCCTCTAACACCAGCCCCTCGCTCTCCCTCGAACACCAGCCCCTTACCCTCCCTCTAACCCCAGCCGCTCGCTTGCGCTCTCCCCAATTCAGTCTCTCCCTGTCCCCCCCAGTCTCCCTCCCTCCCTCTCTCGCCAGCCCCTGCCTCTCTCTCTCTCTCTCTCTCGCCACCCCTGCCCCTCTCCCTCGCCAGCCACTGCCCATCTCTCTCTCTCACCAGCCCCTGCCTCTCTCGCCAGCCCCTGCCTCTCTCGCCAGCCCCTGCCTCTCTCGCCAGCCCCTGCCTCTCTCGCCAGCCACTGCCTCTCACCAGCCCCTGCCTCTCTCACCAGCCCCTGCCTCTCTCTCTCTCGTCAGCCCCTGCCTCTCTCTCTCTCCCGCCAGCCCCTGCCTCTCTCTCTCTATCACCTGCCCCTCCCTCTCTCTCTCTCTCTCACCAACCACTGCTTCATTCTTTCTCTCTTTCGCAATACCCTCTCTCTCACCAGCCCCTGCCTCTCTCTCCAGCCCCTGCCTCTCTCTCTCTCGCCAGTTCCTGCCTCTCTCTCTCTCTCGCCAGCCCCTGACTCTCTCTCTCTCTCACTCTCTTTCACCAGCCCCTGCCTCTCTTTCTCGCAATACCCTCCCTCTCTCTCCAGCCCCTGCCTCTCTCTCTCTCTCAATACACTCCCTTTCTCGCCAGCCCCAGCTTCTCTATCTCCCTCAATGCCCTGCCTTTCTCTCTTGCCAGCTCCTGCCTCTGTCTCCCTCTCAATATCCAGCCCCTCTCTCTCTCACTCTCTCTCTCTGCCTCTCAATACGCTGCCTCTCTCTCTCACTCTCGCACCAGCTCCAGCCTGCCTCTCTATCGCCTGCCCCTGCCTCTCTCTCTCTCACCAACCACTGCTTCACTCTTTCTCTCTTTTGCAATACCCTCCCTCTCTCTCGCCATTCCCTGCCTCTCTCTCCAGCCCCTGCCTCTCTCTCCAGCCCCTGCCTCTCTCTCTCTCTCTTTTTCTCCAGCCCCTGCCTCTCTCTCTCTCTCTCCAGCCCCTGCCTTTCTCTCTCTCTCCAGAACCTGCCTCTTTCTCCCTCTTTCTCACTCTCTCTCTCCAGCCCCTGCCTCTCTCTCTCTTTCAAAGTGCCCCAATTTGCAGATGTTACCAGCACCAGCACTCGCTTTCTCGCTAGCCTCAGCCTCTCTCTCTCTCTCAATACAGTCACTTTCACTCTCTAAATGCCCTGCCCCTCTCTCTCTCTCCCTCTCAGTACCCTGCCTCTCTCTCTATCGCCAGCCCCAGCCTCTCTCACCAGCCCCTGCTTCTCTCTCTCTCTCTCGCCAGCCCCTGCCTTTCTCTCTCTCTCTCTCTCCAGCCCCTGCCTCTCTCTCTTTCTCTCTTTCGCCAGCCTGTGCCACTCTCTCTCTCTATCCCTCTCGCCAGCCCCTGCCTCACTCTCTATTGCCTGCCTCTCTCTCTCTCTCTCTCTCCCTCTCAGTACCCTGCCTCTCTATCGCCAGCCCCAGCCTCTCTCTCTTCAGCCCCTGCCTCGCTCCCTCTCTCTCTCTCTCCAGCCCCTGCCTCTCTCTCTCTTTCTCTCTCTTTCGCCAGCCAGTGCCACTCTCTCTCTCTCTCACTCTCGCCAGCCCCTGCCTCCCTCTCTCTCTCTCTCCAGCCCCTGCCTCTCTCTCTCTCTCTTTTTCTCCAGCCACTGCCTCTCTCTCTCTTTCTCTCTCTCTCGCCAGCCAGTGCCTATCTCCCTCTCTCACCAACCCATGCCTCTTTCTCTATTGCCTGCCTCTCTCTCTCTCTCATCAGCCCCTGCCTCTCTCCCTCTATCGCCAGCTCTTGCCTCTCTCCCTCTATCGCCAGCTCCTGCCTCTCTCCCTCTCTCCAGCCCCTGCCTCTCTCCCTCTCTCTCTCAATACAGTCACTCTCACTCTCTAAATGCCCTGCCTCTCTCTCTCTCTCTCTCCCTCTCAGTAACCTGCCTCTCTCTCTCTCGCCAGCCCCAGCCTCTATCTCTCTCCAGCCGCTGCCTCCCTCCCTCTCTATCTCTCTCTCACCAACCACTGCTTCACTCTTTCTCTCTTTCGCAATACCCTCTCTCTCTCTCACCAGCCCCTGCCTTTCTCTCTCTCTCCAGCCCCTGCCTCTCTTTCCCTCTCTCTCATGCCAGCCACTGCTCCTATCTCTCTCTCTCAATACCCTGCCTCTCTCCCTCTTGCGCCACTGCTTCACTCTCTCCCTCTCCAGCTCCTGCCTCCCTCTCTCTCGCCAGCCCCAGCATCTCTCTCATACTCGCTCAATACCCTGCCTCGCTCTCTCTCTCTCCCTCTCAACATGCTGCCTCTATCTCTCTCTCCCTACCTCTCGCCAGCCGCTGCCCCTCTCTCTCTCTCACAAGCCCCTGCCTCTCTCTCTCTCTCACCAACCACTGCTTCACTGTCTCTCTCTCTCTCTCGCAATACCCTCCCTCTCTCACATCAGCCCCTGCCACTTTCTCCAGCCCTCGCCTCTCTCTCCAGCCCCTGCCTCTCTCTCTCTTTCCAGCCCCTGCCTCTCTCTCTCTTTCCAGCCCCTGCCTCTCTCTCTCTTTTTCTCCAGCCCCTGCCTCTCTCTCTCTCTCCAGCCGCTGCCTCTCTCTCTCTTTCTCTCTCTCTCGCCAGCCAGTGCCACTCTCTCTCTCTCTCCCCAGCCCCTGCCTCCCTCTCTCTCTATCACCTATCCCTGCCTCTCTCCCTCTCTCACCAACCCCTGCCTCTCTCTCAATCGCCTGCCTCTCTCTCTCTCTCTCTCACCAGCCTCTGCCCCTCTCCCTCTATCGCCAGCTCCTGCCTCTCTCTCTATCTCTCTCCTGCCCCTACCTCCCTCTCTTTCTTTCACGGCAGCCCCTTCCTCTCTCTCACCAGCCACTGCCTCTCTCTCTCTCTCTCCCTCTCACCAGCCCCTGCCTCTCTCGCAGGCCCTGCCTCTGTCTCTCTGTCAATACCCTGCCCCTCTCTCTCTCCAGTCCCTGCATCCCTACCTCTCTCTCTCTCCAGCCCCTGCCTCTCTCTCTCTCTCCAGACCCTGCCTCTCTCTCCCTCTCTCTCATGCCATCCACTGCTCCTATCTCTCTCTCTCTCTCAATACCTTGCCTCTCTCCCTCTTGTGCCAGCTCCTGCCTCCCTCACTCTCTCACCAACCACTGCTTCACTCTCTCCCTCTCCAGCTCCTGCCTCCCTCTCACTCGCCAGCCCCAGCATCTCTCTCGTACTCGCTCAATACCCTGCCTCGCTCTCTCTCTCTCCCTCTCAACACGCTGCCTCTATCTCTCTCTCTCCCTACCTTTTGCCAGCCGCTGCCTCTCTCTCTCTCTCTCTCTCTCTCCAGCCCTGCCTCTCTCTCTCTCTCTCTCTCTCTCTCTCTCTCCAGCCCCTGCCTCTCTCTCTCTCTCTCTCTCTCCAGCTGCTGCCTCTCTCTCTCTCTCCCTCTCCAGCCCCTGCCTCCCTCTCTCTCTCTCCAGCCCCTGCCTCTCTCTCTCTCTCTCCAGCCCCTGAATCCCTCTCTCTCTCTCTCCAGCCCCTGCCTCTCTCTCTCTCTCTCTCTCTAGCATTTCTCTCTCTCTCTCTCTCCAGCGCCTGCCTCCCCCTCACTCTCCCTCCAGTTCCTGCCTCTCTCTCTCTCTCCAGCCCCTGCCTCCCCCTCTCTCTCTCTCCAGCCCCTGCCTCTCTCTCTCTCTCTCCAGACCCTGCCTCTCTCTCACTCTCTCTCTCCAGCCCCTGCCTCCCTCTCTCTCTCTCTCTCTCTCTCCAACCCCTGCCTCTCTCTCTCTCTCTCTCTCCAGCCCCTGCCTCTCTCTCTCTCTCTCTCTCCAGCCCCTGCCTCCCTCTCTCTCTCTCTCTTTCTCCAGTCCCTGCCTCTCTCTCTCTCTCTCCAGCCCCTGCCTCCCTCTCTCGCCAGCCTCTGCCACTCTCTCTCGCCAGCGCCTGCCTCTCTCTCTCTCCAGCCCCTGCCTCTCTCTCTCTCTCCAGCCCCTGCCTCTCTCTCTCTCTCCAGCCCCTGCCTCTCTCTCTCTCTCCAGCCCCTGCCTCTCTCTCTCTCTCCAGCCCCTGCCTCTCTCTCTCTCTCCTGCCCCTGCCTCTCTCTCTCTCTCCAGCCCCTGCCTCTCTCTCTCTCTCCAGCCCCTGCCTCTCTCTCTCTCTCCAGCCCCTGCCTCTCTCTCTCTCTCCAGCCCCTGCCTCTCTCTCTCTCTCCAGCCCCTGCCTCTCTCTCTCTCTCCAGCCGCTGCCTCTCTCTCTCTCCCAGCCGCTGCCTCTCTCTCTCTCTCGCCAGCCCCTGCCTCTCTCTCTCTTGCCAGCCCCTGCCTCTCTCCCTCTATCACCAGCTCCTGCCTCTCCCTCTCTCTCTCCAACCCCTTCCTCTCTCTCTCTTTCTCTTTATCTCTCTCTCTCCAGCCCCTGCCTCTCTCTCTCTCTCCAGCCCCTGCCTCTCTCTCTCTCTCGCCCTCCCCTGCCTCTCTCTCTCTCTCCAGCCCCTGCCTCTCTCTCTCTTTCTCTTTCTCTCTCTCTCTCCAGCCCCTGCCTCTCTCTCTCTCTCGCCAACCGCTGCCGCTCTCTCTCTCTCCAGCCCCTGCCTCTCTCTCTCTCTCTCGCCAGCCCCTGCCTCTCTCTCATGCCATCCCCTGCCTCTCTCTCCCTCTTCAGCCAATGCCCCCTCACTCTCTCTCCCTCTCTCCCAGCCCCTGCATCTCTCTTTCTCTCCCAGCCCCTGCCTCTCTCTCTCTCGCCAGCGCCTGCCTCTCTCTCTCTCTCTCCAGCCCCTGCCACTCTCCCTCTCTCTCTCTCTCCCCAGCCCCTGCCTCTCTCTCTCTCGCCAGCCCCTCTCTCTCTCTCGCTCTCTCTCTATCTCTCTCTCTCCAACCCCTGCCTCTCTCTCTCTTTCTCTTTATCTCTCTCTCTCCAGCCCCTGCCTCTTTCTCTCTCTCTAGCCCCTGCCTCTCTCTCTCTCTCGCCTTCCCCTGCCTCTCTCTCTCTTTCTCTTTCTCACTCTCTCTCCAGCCCCTGCCTCTCTCTCTCTCTCTCCAGCCCCTGCCCCTCTCTCCCTCTCTCTCCAGCCCCAGCCTCTCTCTCTCTCTCCAGCCCCTGCCCCTCTCTCTCTCTCCAGCCCCAGCCTCTCTCTCTCTCTCACTCTGTCAATACCGTCTCTCTTACTCTCTCAATGACCTGCCTCTCTCTCTTGCCAGCTCCTGCCTCTTTCTCTCTCTCAATACCCCTGCCCCTCTCTCTCTTTCTCCCCCTCTCTCACTCTCAATATGCTGCCTCTGTCTCGGCAACCCCTGCTTCTCGATCTCTCTCCCTCCCTCTCGCCAGCTGCTGCTCCTCTCTCTCTCTCTCTCCAGCCCCTGCCTCGCTCGCTCTCTCTCTCAAGCCCCTGCCACTCTCTCTATCACCTACCCCTGCCTCCCTCTCTCTCTCTCCAGCCCCTGCCTCTCTCTCTATCGCCTGCTTCTCTCTCTCTCCCAGCCCCTGCCTCTCTCTCTCTCTCTAGCCCCTGCCTCTCTCTCTCTCTCGCCCTCCCCTGCTTCTCTCTCTCTCTCCAGCCCCTGCCTCTCTCTCTCTCTCTCTCTCTCTCCAGCCCCTGCCTCTCTCTCTCTCTCGCCAACCGCTGCCGCTCTCTCTCTCTCTCTCACCAGCCCCTGCCTCTCTCTCTCTCTCCAGCCCCTGCCTCTCTCTCTCTCTCTCGCCAGCCCCTGCCTCTCTCTCATGCCATCCCCTGCCTCTCTCTCCCTCTCCAGCCAATGCCCCCTCACTCTCTCTCCCTCTCTCCCAGCCCCTGCATCTCTCTTTCTCTCCCAGCCCCTGCCCCTCTCTCTCTCTCTCTCTCGCCAGCCCCTGCCTCTCTCCCTCTATCGCCAGCTCCTGCCTCTCTCTCTCTCGCCAGCCCCTGCCTCTCTCTCTCTCGCCAGCGCCTGCCTCTCTCTCTCTCTCTCCAGCCCCTGCCACTCTCCCTCTCTCTCTCTCTCCCAGCCCCTGCCTCCCTCTCTCTCTCTCACCAGCCCCTGCCTCTCTCTCTATCGCCTGCTTCTCTCTCTCTCGCCAGCCCCTGCCACTCTCTCTCTCCAGCCCCTGCCTCTCTCTCTCGCCAGCCCCTGCCTCTCTCTCTCTCGCCAGCCCCTGCCTCTCTCTCTCTCCAGCCCCTGCCTCTCTCTCTCTCCAGCCCCTGCCTCTCTCTCTCTCCAGCCCCTGCCTCTCTCTCTCTCTCCAGCCCCTGCCTCTCTCTCTCTCTCTCAGTACCCTGCCTCTCTCTCTCTCGCCAACCCCAGCCTCTCTCTCTCTCCAGCCGCTGCCTCCCTCCCTCTCTCTCTCTCTCACCAACCACTGCTTCACTCTTTCTCTCTTTCGCAATACCCTCTCTCTCTCTCACCAGCCCCTGCTTCTCTCTCTCTCTCTCGCCAGCCCCTGCCTTTCTCTCTCTCTCCAGCCCCTGCCTCTCTTTCCCTCTCTCTCATGCCAGCCACTGCTCCTATCTCTCTCTCTCAATTCCCTGCCTCTCTCCCTCTTGCGCCACTGCTTCACTCTCTCCCTCTCCAGCTCCTGCCTCCCTCTCTCTCGCCAGCCCCAGCATCTCTCTCATACTCGCTCAATACCCTGCCTCGCTCTCTCTCTCTCCCTCTCAACACGCTGCATCTATCCCTCTCTCTCCCTACTTCTCGCCAGCCACTGCCCCTCTCTCTCACAAGCCCCTGTCTCTCTCTCTCTCTCACCAACCACTGCTTCACTGTCTCTCTCTCTCTCTCTTGCAATACTCTCCCTCTCTCACATCAGCCCCTGCCACTTTCTCCAGCCCTCGCCTGTCTCCAGCCCCTGCCTCGCTCTCTCTCTCCCTCTCAACACGCTGCCTCTATCACTGTCTCTCCCTACCTCTCGCCAGCCGCTGCCTCTCTCTCTCTCTCTCTCACTCTCCAGCCCCTGCCTCTCTCTCTCTCTCTCTCTCCAGCCCCAGCCTCTCTCTCTCACTCTCCCTCTCCCTCTCCAGCCCCTGTCACCCTCTCTCTCTCTCTCCAGCCCCTGCATCCCTCTCTCTCTCTCTCTCTCTCTCTCTCCATCCCCTGCCTATCTCTCTCTCTCCAGCCCCTGCCTCTCTCTCTCTCTCTCTCTCTCCATCCCCTGCCTCTCTCTCTCTCTCCAGCCCCTGCATCCCTCTCTCTCTCTCTCTCTCTCTCTCTCCATCCCCTGCCTCTCTCTCTCTCTCCAGCCCCTGCTCTCTCTCTCTCTCTCTCCAGCGCCTTCCTCCCCCTCTCTCTCTCTCCAGCCCCTGACTCCCCGTCTCTCTCTCTCTCTCCAGTTCCTGCCGCTCTCTCTCTCTCTCTCTCGCCAGCCCCTGCCTCCCCTCTCTCTCTCTCTCTCTCTCTCCAGCCCCTGCCTCCCCCTCTCTCTCTCTCTCTCTCCAGCCCCTGCCTCTCTCTCTCTCTCTCGCCAGCCCCTGCCTCCCCCTCTCTCTCTCTCCAGACCCTGCCTCCCTCTCTCTCTCTCTCCAGCCCCTGCCTCTCTCTCTCTCGCCAGCCCCAGCCTCTCTCTCTCTCTCTCGCCAGCCTCACCCTCTCTCTCTCTCCAGCCCCTGCCTCTCTCTCTCTCTCCAGCCCCTGCCTCTCTCTCTCTCTCCAGCCCCTGCCTCTCTCTCTCTCTCGCCTTCCCCTGCCTCTCTCTCTCTTTCTCTTTCTCTCTCTCTCTCCAGCCCCTGCCTCCCCCTCTCTCTCTCTCTCTCTCCAGCCCCTGCCTCCCCCTCTCTCTCTCTCCAGTTCCTGCCTCTCTCTCTCTCACTCTCCAGCCCCTGCCTCCTCCTCTCTCTCTCTCCAGCCCCTGACACCCTCTCTATCTCTCTCTCTCTCTACAGCCCCTGCCTCCCCCTCTCTCTCTCTCTCTCTCCAGCCCCTGCCTCCCCCTCTCTCTCTCTCCAGTTCCTGCCTCTCTCTCTCTCGCCAGCCCCTGCCTCCCCCTCTCTCTCTCTCCAGTTCCTGCCTCTCTCTCTCTCTCTCTCCAGGCCCTGCCTCTCTCACTCTCTCGCCAGCCTCAGCCTCTCTCTCTCCGTCTCCAGACCCTGCCTCCCTCTCTCTCTCTCCCTAGCCCCTGCCTCTCTCTCTCTCTCTCTCTCCCTAGCCTCTACCTCTCTCTTTCTCACTCCCAGCCCCTGCCTCTCTCTCTCTCCCCAACCCCTGCCTCTCTCTCTCTCTCGCCAGCCCCTGCCTCTCTCTCTCTCTCGCCAGCCCCTGCCTCTCTCTCTCTCTCTCGCCAGCCTCTGCCACTCTCTCTTGCCAGCCCCTGCCTCTCTCTCTCTCCAGCCCCTGCCTCTCTCTCTCTCTCCAGCCCCTGCCTCTCTCTTTCTCTCCAGCCCCTGCCTCTCTCTTTCTCTCCAGCCCCTGCCTCTCTCTTTCTCTCCAGCCCCTGCCTCTCACTCTCTCCCAGCCGCTGCCTCTCTCTCTCTCTCTCGCCAGCCCCTGCCTCTCTCTCTCTTGCCAGCCCCTGCCTCTCTCCCTCTATCACCAGCTCCTGCCTCTCTCTCTCTCTCTCCAACCCCTTCCTCTCTCTCTCTTTCTCTTTATCTCTCTCTCTCCAGCCCCTGCCTCTCTCTCTCTCTCCAGCCCCTGCCTCTCTCTCTCTCTCGCCCTCCCCTGCCTCTCTCTCTCTCTCCAGCCACTGCCTCTCTCTCTCTTTCTCTTTCTCTCTCTCTCTCCAGCCCCTGCCTCTCTCTCTCTCTCTCTCTCTCCAGCCCCTGCCTCTCTCTCTCTCTCGCCAACCGCTGCCGCTCTCTCTCTCTCTCTCACCAGCCCCTGCCTCTCTCTCTCTCTCCAGCCCCTGCCTCTCTCTCTCTCTCTCGCCAGCTCCTGCCTCCCTCTCTCTCCAGCCCCTGCCTCTCTCTCTCTCTCCAGCCACTGCCCCCGCACTCTCTCTCCCTCTCTCGCCAGCCCCTGCCTCTCTCTTATGCAATCCCCTGCCTCTCTCTCCCTCTCCAGCCACTGCCCCCGCACTCTCTCTCCCTCTCTCGCCAGCCCCTGCATCTCTCTTTCTCTCCCAGCCCCTGCCTCTCTCTCTCTCTCTCTCGCCAGCCCCTGCGTCTCTCCCTCTATCGCCAGCTCCTGCCTCTCTCTCTCTTGCCAGCGCCTGCCTCTCTCTCTCTTTCTCCAGCCCCTGCCACTCTCCCTCTCTCTCTCTCTCCCCAGCCTCTGCCTCTCTCTCTCTCACCAGCCCCTCCCTCTCTCTCTCTCTCTCTCTCTTTATCTCTCTCTCTCCAGCCCCTGCCCCTCTCTCCCTCTCTCTCCAGCCCCAGCCTCTCTCTCTCTCTCACTCTGTCAATACCGTCTCTCTAACTCTCTCAATGACCTGCCTCTCTCTCTTGCCAGCTCCTGCCTCTTTCTCTCTCTCAATACCCCTGCCCCTCTCTCTCTTTCTCCCCCTCTCTCACTCTCAATATGCTGCCTCTCTCTCGGCAACCCCTGCTTCTCGATCTCTCTCCCTCCCTCTCGCCAGCTGCTGCTCCTCTCTCTCTCTCTCTCCAGCCCCTGCCTCGCTCGCTCTCTCTCTCAAGCCCCTGCCACTCTCTCTATCACCTACCCCTGCCTCCCTCTCTCTCTCTCCAGCCCCTGCCTCTCTCTCTATCGCCTGCCTCACTCTCTCTCTCTCTCGCCAGCCCCTGCCTCTCTCTCTCTTGCCAGCCCCTGCCTCTCTCCCTCTATCACCAGCTCCTGCCTCTCTCTCTCTCTCTCCAACCCCTTCCTCTCTCTATCTTTCTCTTTATCTCTCTCTCTCCAGCCCCTGCCTCTCTCTCTCTCTCTCTCCAGCCCCTGCCTCTCTCTCTCGCCAGCCCCTGCCTCTCTCTCTCGCCAGCCCCTGCCTCTCTCTCTCTCCAGCCCCTGCCTCTCTCTCTCTCTCCAGCCCCTGCCCCTCTCTCTCTCTCTCAGTAACCTGCCTCTCTCTCTCTCGCCAACCCCAGCCTCTCTCTCTCTCCAGCCGCTGCCTCCCTCCCTCTCTCTCTCTCTCTCACCAACCACTGCTTCACTCTTTCTCTCTTTCGCAATACCCTCTCTCTCTCTCACCAGCCCCTGCTTCTCTCTCTCTCTCTCGCCAGCCCCTGCCTTTCTCTCTCTCTCCAGCCCCTGCCTCTCTTTCCCTCTCTCTCATGCCAGCCACTGCTCCTATCTCTCTCAATTCCCTGCCTCTCTCCCTCTTGCGCCACTGTTTCACTCTCTCCCTCTCCAGCTCCTGCCTCCCTCTCTCTCGCCAGCCCCAGCATCTCTCTCGTACTCGCTCAATACCCTGCCTCGCTCTCTCTCTCTCCCTCTCAACACGCTGCATCTATCCCTCTCTCTCCCTACCTCTCGCCAGCCGCTGCCCCTCTCTCTCACAAGCCCCTGTCTCTCTCTCTCTCTCACCAACCACTGCTTCACTGTCTCTCTCTCTCTCTCTCTCGCAATACCTTCCCTCTCTCACATCAGCCCCTGCCACTTTCTCCAGCCCTCGCCTGTCTCCAGCCCCTGCCTCGCTCTCTCTCTCCCTCTCAACACGCTGCCTCTATCACTGTCTCTCCCTACCTCTCGCCATCCGCTGCCTCTCTCTCTCTCTCTCTCACCAGCCCCAGCCTCTCTCTCTCTCTCTCACTCTCCAGCCCCTGCCTCTCTCTCTCTCTCTCTCTCCAGCCCCAGCCTCTCTCTCTCGCTCTCCCTCTCCAGCCCCTGTCTCCCTCTCTCTCTCTCTCCAGCCCCTGCATCCCTCTCTCTCTCTCTCTCTCTCCATCCCCTGCCTCTCTCTCTCTCTCTCTCCAGCCCCTGCCTCTCTCTCTCTCTCTCTCCAGCGCCTTCCTCCCCCTCTCTCTCTCTCCAGCCCCTGACTCCCTCTCTCTCTCCAGCCCCTGACTCCCTCTCTCTCGCCAGCCCCTGCCTCCCCCTCTCTCTCTCTCCAGTTCCTGCCTCTCTCTCTCTCTCACTCTCCAGCCCCTGCCTCCTCCTCTCTCTCTCTCCAGCCCCTGACACCCTCTCTCTCTCTCTCTCTCTCCAGCCCCTGCCTTCCCCTCTCTCTCTCTCTCTCTCCAGCCCCTGCCTCCCCCTCTCTCTCTCTCCAGTTCCTGCCTCTCTCTCTCTCTCTCTCTCCCAGCCGCTGCCTCTCTCCCTCTCTCTCCAGGCCCTGCCTCTCTCACTCTCTCGCCAGCCTCAGCCTCTCTCTCTCCGTCTCCAGACCCTGCCTCCCTCTCTCTCTCTCCCTAGCCTCTGCCTCTCTCTCTCTCTCTCTCTCTCCCTAGCCTCTACCTCTCTCTCTCTCTCCCCAACCCCTGCCTCTATCTCTCTCTCTCGCCAGCCCCTGCCTCTCTCTCTCTCGCCAGCCCCTGCCTCTCTCTCTCTCTCTCTCTCTCTCTCGCCAGCCCTTGCCTCTCTCTCTCTCCAGCCCCTGCCTCTCTCTCTCTCTCTCTCTCTCGCCAGCCCCTGCCTCTCTCTCTCTCCAGCCGCTGCCGCTCTCTCTCTCTCTCGCCAGCCCCTGCCTCTCTCTCTCTCGCCAGCCCCTGCCTCTCTCTCTCTCGCCAGCCCCTGCCTCTCTCTCTCTCTCTCTCGCCAGACCCTGCCTCTCTCTCTCGCCGGCCCCTGCCTCTCTCTCTCGCCGGCCCCTGCCTATCTCTCTCGCCGGCCCCTGCCTCTCTCTCTCGCCGGCCCCTGCCTCTCTCTCTCTCTCCGGCCCCTGCCTCTCTCTCTCTCTCCGGCCCCTGCCTCTCCCTCTCTCTCCGGCCCCTGCCTCTCCCTCTCTCTCTCGCCAGCCCCGGCCTCCCCCTCTCTCTCTCGCCAGCCCCGGCCTCCCTCTCTCTCCAGCCCCTGCCTCTCTCTCATGCCATCCCCTGCCTCTCTCTCCCTCTCCAGCCACTGCCCCCTCACTCTCTCTCCCTCTCTCGCCAGCCCCTGCATCTCTCTTTCTCTCCCAACCCCTCCCTCTCTCTCTCTCTCTCTCGCCAGCCCCTGCCTCTCTCCCTCTATCGCCAGCTCCTGCCTCTCTCTCTCTCGCCAGCCCCTCCCTCTCTCTCTCTCTCTCTCTCTTTATCTCTCTCTCTCCAACCCCTGCCTCTCTCTCTCTCTCTCTAGCCCCTGCCTCTCTCTCTCTTTCTCTTTCTCTCTCTCTCTCCAGCCCCTGCCTCTCTCTCTCTCTCTCTCGCCTTCCCCTGCCTCTCTTTCTCTCCAGCCCCTGCCTCTCTCTCTCTTTCTCTTTCTCTCTCTCTGTCCCAGCCCCTGCCTCTCTCTCTCTCTCTCCAGCCCCTGCCCCTCTCTCTCTCTCTCCAGCCCCAGCCTCTCTCTCTCTCTCTCTCTCTCTCTCACTCTCTCAATACCGTCTCTCTTACTCTCTCAATGACCTGCCTCTCTCTCTTGCCAGCTCCTTATTCTTTCTCTCTCTCAACGCCCTGCCCCTCTCTCACTTTCTCCCTCTCTCTCACTCTCAATATGCTGCCTCTCTCTTGGCAACCCCTGCTTCTCTCTCTTTCTCTCTCCCTCTTGCCAGATGCTGCCCCTCTCTCTCTCTCTCCAGCCCCTGCCTCGCTCCCTCTCTCTCTCTCTCTCCAGCCCCTGCCTCTCTCTCTCTTTCTCTCTCTTTCGCCAGCCAGTGCCACTCTCTCTCTCTATCCCTCTCGCCAGCCCCTGCCTCACTCTCTATCACCAGCCCCTGACTCTCTCTCTAGCGCCTGCCTCTCTCTCTCTCACTCTCGCCAGCCCCTGCCTCACTCTCTCTCTCTCTCCAGCCCATGCCTCCCAGTCTCTTTCTCTCTCTCTCGCCAGCCAGTGCCTATCTCCCTCTCTCACCAACCCATGCCTCTTTCTCTATTGCCTGCCTCTCTCTCTCTCTCTCTCATCAGCCCCTGCCTCTCTCCCTCTATCGCCAGCTCCTGCCTCTCTCCCTCTATCGCCAGCTCCTGCCTCTCTCCCTCTATCGCCAGCCCCTGCCTCTCTCCCTCTATCGCCAGCCCCTGCCTCTCTCCCTCTATCGCCAGCTCCTGCCTCTCTCCCTCTATCGCCAGCTCCTGCCTCTCTCCCTCTATCGCCAGCTCCTGCCTCTCTCACTCTATCGCCAGCTCCTGCCTCTCTCCCTCTATCGCCAGCCCCTGCCTCCATCTCTCTCTCTCTCAATACAGTCACTCTCACTCTCTAAATGCCCTGCCCCTCTCTCTCTCTCTCTCTCTCTCCCTCTCAGTAACCTGCCTCTCTCTCTCTCGCCAACCCCAGCCTCTATCTCTCTCCAGCCGCTGCCTCCCTCCCTCTCTATCTCTCTCTCACCAACCACTGCTTCACTCTTTCTCTCTTTTGCAATACCCTCTCTCTCTCTCACCAGCCCCTGCTTCTCTCTCTCGCCAGCCCCTGCCTTTCTCTCTCTCTCTAGCCCCTGCCTCTCTCCCTCTCTCTCATGCCAGCCACTGCTCCTATCTCTCTCTCTCAATTCCCTGCCTCTCTCCCTCTTGCGCCACTGCTTCGCTCTCTCCCTCTCCAGCTCGTGCCTCCCTCTCTCTCGCCAACCCCAGCATCTCTCTCGTACTCGCTCAATACCCTGCCTCGCTCTCTCTCTCTCTCTCAACATGCTGCCTCTATCTCTCTCTCTCCCTACCTCTCGCCAGCCGCTGCCTCTCTCTCTCTCACAAGTCCCTGCCTCTCTCTCTCTCTCTCTCGCCCCTGCCTCTCTCTCTCGCCAGCCCCTGCCTTTTTCTCTCTCGCCAGCCCCTGCCTCTCTCTCTCCCTCTCCAGCCCCTGCCTCTCTCTCTCTCTCTCTCTCCCGAGCCCCTCCCTCTCTCTCTCTCTCGCCAGCCCGTGCCTCTCTCTCTCTCCCAGCCCCTGCCTCTCTCTCTCCCAGACGCTGCCTCTCTCTCTCTCTCACCAGCCCCGCTCTCTCTCTCTCTCTCTTTCTCTCTCACCAGCCCCGGCCTCTCTCTATCTTTCTCTCTGTCTCCAGCCCCTGCCTCTCTCTCTCTTTCTCTCTCTCTCTCCAGCCCCTGCCTCTCTCTCTCTCTCGCCAACCGCTGCCGCTCTCTCTCTCTCTCTCACCAGCCCCTGCCTCTCTCTCTCTCTCCAGCCCCTGCCTCTCTCTCTCTCTCTCGCCAGCCCCTGCCTCCCTCTCTCTCCAGCCCCTGCCTCTCTCTCATGCCATCCCCTGCCTCTCTCTCCCTCTCCAGCCACTGCCCCCGCACTCTCTCTCCCTCTCTCGCAAGCCCCTGCATCTCTCTTTCTCTCCCAGCCCCTGCCTCTCTCTCTCTCTCTCTCTCGCCAGCCCCTGCGTCTCTCCCTCTATCGCCAGCTCCTGCCTCTCTCTCTCTTGCCAGCGCCTGCCTCTCTCTCTCTTTCTCCAGCCCCTGCCACTCTCCCTCTCTCTCTCTCTCCCCAGCCTCTGCCTCTCTCTCTCTCACCAGCCCCTGCCTCTCTCTCTCTCTCTCTCTTTATCTCTCTCTCTCCAGCCCCTGCCCCTCTCTCCCTCTCTCTCCAGCCCCAGCCTCTCTCTCTCACTCTGTCAATACCGTCTCTCTAACTCTCTCAATGACCTGCCTCTCTCTCTTGCCAGCTCCTGCCTCTTTCTCTCTCTCAATACCCCTGCCCCTCTCTCTCTTTCTCCCCCTCTCTCACTCTCAATATGCTGCCTCTCTCTCGGCAACCCCTGCTTCTCGATCTCTCTCCCTCCCTCTCGCCAGCTGCTGCTCCTCTCTCTCTCTCTCTCCAGCCCCTGCCTCGCTCTCTCTCTCTCTCAAGCCCCTGCCACTCTCTCTATCACCTACCCCTGCCTCCCTCTCTCTCTCTCCAGCCCCTGCCACTCTCCCTCTCTCTCTCTCTCGCCAGCCCCTGCCTCTCTCTCTCTCGCCAACCCCTGCCTCTCTCTCTCTCTCTCGCCAGCTCCTGCCTCTCTCTCTCTCCCCAGAAACTGCCTCTCTCTGTCCCAGCCCCTGCCTCTCTCTCAGTCTCTCCCAGCCTCTGCCCCTCTCTCTCTCTCGCCAGCCCCTGCCTCTCTCTCTCTTGCCAGCCCCTGCCTCTCTCCCTCTATCACCAGCTCCTGCCTCTCTCTCTCTCTCTCCAACCCCTTCCTCTCTCTCTCTCTCTCCAGCCCCTGCCTCTCTCTCTCGCCAGCCCCTGCCTCTCTCTCTCTCCCCAGAAACTGCCTCTCTCTGTCCCAGCCCCTGCCTCTCTCTCACTCTCTCCCAGCCGCTGCCTCTCTCTCTCTCTCGCCAGCCCCTGCCTCTCTCTCTCTTGCCAGCCCCTGCCTCTCTCCCTCTATCACCAGCTCCTGCCTCTCTCTCTCTCTCTCCAACCCCTTCCTCTCTCTATCTTTCTCTTTATCTCTCTCTCTCCAGCCCCTGCCTCTCTCTCTCTCTCTCCAGCCCTTGCCTCTCTCTCTCGCCAGCCCCTGCCTCTCTCTCTCGCCAGCCCCTGCCTCTCTCTCTCTCCAGCCCCTGCCTCTCTCTCTCTCTCCAGCCCCTGCCCCTCTCTCTCTCTCTCAGTAACCTGCCTCTCTCTCTCTCGCCAGCCCCAGCCTCTCTCTCTCTCCAGCCGCTGCCTCCCTCCCTCTCTATCTCTCTCTCACCAACCACTGCTTCACTCTTTCTCTCTTTCGCAATACCCTCTCTCTCTCTCTCACCAGCCCCTGCTTCTCACTTTCTCTCTCTCTCGTGCCAGCCCCTGCCTTTCTCTCTCTCTCCAGCCCCAGCCTCTCTCTCCCTCTTTTTCAATCTCTCTCTCTAGCCCCTGCCTCTCTCTCCCTCTCTCTCATGCCAGCCACTGTTCCTATCTCTCTCTCTCAATACCCTGCCTCTCTCCCTCTTGCGCCACTGCTTCACTCTCTCCCTCTCCAGCTCTTGCCTCCCTCTCGCTCGCCAACCCCAGCATCTCTCTCGTACTCGCTCAATACCCTGCCTCGCTCTCTCGCTCTCCCTCTTAACACGCTGCCTCTATCTCTCTCTCTCCCTACCTCTCGCCAGCCACTGCCTCTCTCTCTCACAAGTCCCTGCCTCTCTCTCTCTCTCTCGCCCCTGCCTCTCTCTCTCTCTCTCGCCAGCCCCTGCCTCCTTCTCTCTCGCCAGCCCCTGCCTCTCTCTCTCCCTCTCCAGCCCCTGCCTCTCTCTCTCTCTCTCTCCCGAGCCCCTCCCTCTCGCTCTCTCTCGCCAGCCCGTGCCTCTCTCTCTCTCCCAGCCCCTGCCTCTCTCTCTCTCCCAGACGCTGCCTCTCTCTCTCTCTCGCCAGCCCCTGCCTCTCTCCCCCTATCGCCAGCTCCTGCCTCTGTCTCTCTCTCTCTCTCCAGCCCCTGCCTCCCCCTCTCTCTCTCTCCAGCCCCTGCCTCTCTCTCTCTCTCTCTCCAGCCCCTGCCTCTCTCTCTCTCTCTCTCCAGCCCCTGCCTCTCTCACTCTCTCTCTCTCCAGCCCCTGCCTCTCTCTCTCTCACTCTCTCTCCAGCCCCTGCCTCTCTCTCTCTCTCTCTCCAGCCCTTGCCTCTCTCTGTCTCGCTCTCCAGCCCCTGACTCTCTCACTCTCTCTCTCTCCAGCCCCTGACTCCATTTCACTCTCTCTCCAGCCCCTGCCTCTCTTTCTCTCTCCAGCCCCTGCCTCTCTCTCTCTCTCGCTAGCCTCAGGCTCTCTCTCTGTCTCAATACAGTCACCCTCCCTCTCTAAATGCCCTGCCCCTCTCTCTCTCTCTCCCTCTCAGTACCCTGCCTCTCTCTCTATCGCCAGCCCCAGCCTCTCTCTCACCAGCCCCTGCCTCTCTCTCTCTTGCCAGCCCCTGCCTCTCTCTCCCTCTTTCTCTCTCTCTCTCTCCAGCCCCTGCCTCTCTCCCTCTTGCGCCACTGCTTCACTCTCTCCCTCTCCAGCTCCTGCCTCCCTCACTCTCTCACCAACCACTGCTTCACTCTCTCCCTCTCCAGCTCCTGCCTCCCTCTCTCTCGCCAACCCCAGCATCTCTCTCGTACTCGCTCAATACCCTGCCTCGCTGTCTCTCTCTCCCTCTCAACACGCTGCCTCTATCTCTCTCTCTCCCTACCTCTCGCCAGCCGCTGCCTCTCTCTCTCTCTCGCCAGCCCCTGCCTCCCCCCCTCTCTCTCTCCAGCCCCTGCCTCCCTTTCTCTCTCACCAGCCCCTGCCTCTCTCTCTATCGCCTGCTTCTCTCTCTCTCTCGCCAGCCGCTGCCTCTCTCTCTCTCTCTCCCCAGCCCCTGCCTCTCTCTCTCCCAGTCCCTGCCTCTCTCTCTCTCTCTCTCGCCAGCCCCTGCCTCTCTCTCTCTCTCTCTCTCCCCAGCCCCTGCCTCTCTCTCTCTCCCAGCCCCTGCCTCTCTCTCTCCCAGCCGCTGCCTCTCTCTCTCCCAGCCGCTGCCTCTTCCCCTCTATTGCCAGCTCCTGCCTCTCTCTCTCTCTCTCTCTCCAGCCCCGCCTCTCTCTCTCTCTCTCGCCAGCCCCTGCCTCTCTCTCTCTCTCACCAGCCCCTGCCTCCCTCTCTCTCTCTCACCAACCACTGCTTCACTGTCTCTCTCTCTCTCGCAATACCCTCCCTCTCTCTCACAAGCCCCGGTCTCTCTCTCTCTCTTTCTCTCTCCAGCCCCTTGCCTCACTCTCTCTTTCTCTTTCTCTCTCTCTCGCCAGCCACTGCCTCTCTTTCTCTCTCCAGCCCCTTGCCTCTCTCTCTCTTTCTCTCTCTCTCGCCAGCCCCTGCCTCTCTCCTTCTATCACCAGCTCCTGCCTCTCTCTCTCTCTTTCGCCAGCTCCTGCCTCTCTCTCCCTCTATCGCCAGCACCTGCCTCTCTCTCCCTCTATCGCAGCTCCTGCCTCTCTCTCTCTCTCGCCCCAGCCCCTGCCTCTCTCTCTCTCTCGCCCCAGCCCCTGCCTCTCTCTCTCCCCAGCCCCTGCCTCTCTCTCTCTCCCAGCCCCTGCCTCTCTCTCTCCCAGCCGCTGCCTCTTCCCCTCTATTGCCAGCTCCTCCCTCTCTATCTCTCTATCGCCAGCCCCTGCCTCTCTCTCTCTCTCGCCCCAGCCCCTGCCTCTCTCTCTCCCCAGCCCCTGACTCTCTCTCTCTCCCAGCCCCTGCCTCTCTCTCTCCCCGCCGCTGCCTCTTCCCCTCTATTGCCAGCTCCTGCCTCTCTATCTCTCTCTCGCCAGCCCCTGCATCTCTCTCTCTCTCTCACCAGCCCCTGCCTCCCTCTCTCTCTCTCACCAGCCCCTGCCTCCCTCTCTCTCTCTCCCAGCCCCTGCCTCTCTCTCTCCCAGCCGCTGCCTCTTCCCCTCTATTGCCAGCTCCTGCCTCTCCATCTCTCTCTCGCCAGCCCCTGCATCTCTCTCTCTCTCCAGACCCTGCCTCTCTCTCTCTCTCTCCAGCCCCTGCCTCTCTCTCTCTCTCTCCAGCCCCTGCCTCTCTCTCTCTCTCTCCAGCCCCTGCCTCTCTCTCTCTCTCTCTCCAGCCCCTGCCTCTCTCTCTCTCCAGCCCCTGCCTCTCTCTCTCTCTCTCCAGCCCCTGCCTCTCTCTCTCTCTCTCCAGTCCCTGCCTCTCTCTCTCTCTCTCCAGCCCCTGCCTCTCTCTCTCTCTCTCTCGCCAGCCCCTGCCACTCTCTCTCTCTCCAGCCCCTGCCTCTATCTCTATCGCCTGCTTCTCTCTCTCTCACCAGCCCATGCCACTCTCCCTCTCTCTATCTCTCTAGCCAGCTGCTGCCTCTCTCTCTCCCAGTCCCTGCCTCTCTCTCTCTCTCCCAGCCCCTGCCTCTCTCTCTCCCAGCCGCTGCCTCTCTCTCTCCCAGCCGCTGCCTCTTCCCCTCTATTGCCAGCTCCTGCCTCTCTATCTCTCTCTCACCAGCCCCTGCATCTCTCTCTCTCTCCAGCCCCGCCTCTCTCTCTCTCTCTCTCTCGCCAGCCCCTGCCTCTCTCTCTCTCTCACCAGCCCCTGCCTCCCTCTCTCTCTGTCACCAACCACTGCTTCACTGTCTCTCTCTCTCTCGCAATACCCTCCCTCTCTCTCACAAGCCCCGGTCTCTCTCTCTCTCTTTCTCTCTCCAGCCCCTTGCCTCTCTCTCTCTTTCTCTTTCTCTCTCTCTCTCGCCAGCCACTGCCTCTCTTTCTCTCTCCAGCCCCTTGCCTCTCTCTCTCTTTCTCTCTCTCTCGCCAGCCCCTGCCTCTCTCTCTCTCTCTCGCCAGCCCCTGCCTCTCTCCCTCTATCACCAGCTCCTGCCTCTCTCTCTCTCTTTCGCCAGCTCCTGCCTCTCTCTCTCTCTTTCGCCAGCTCCTGCCTCTCTCTCTTTCTTTCGCCAGCTCCTGCCTCTCTCTCCCTCTATCGCCAGCACCTGCCTCTCTCTCTCTCTTTCGCCAGCTCCTGCCTCTCTCTCTTTCTTTCACCAGCTCCTGCCTCTCTCTCCCTCTATCGCCAGCACCTGCCTCTCTCTCTCTCTCTTTCGCCAGCTCCTGCCTCTCTCTCTCTCCCAGCCGCCGCCTCTTCCCCTCTATTGCCAGCTCCTGCCTCTCTATCTCTCTATCGCCAGCCCCTGCCTCTCTCCTTCTATCACCAGCTCCTGCCTCTCTCTCTCTCTTTCGCCAGCTCCTGCCTCTCTCTCCCTCTATCGCCAGCACCTGCCTCTCTCTCCCTCTATCGCAGCTCCTGCCTCTCTCTCTCTCTCGCCCCAGCCCCTGCCTCTCTCTCTCTCTCGCCCCAGCCCCTGCCTCTCTCTCTCCCCAGCCCCTGCCTCTCTCTCTCTCCCAGCCCCTGCCTCTCTCTCTCCCAGCCGCTGCCTCTTCCCCTCTATTGCCAGCTCCTCCCTCTCTATCTCTCTATCGCCAGCCCCTGCCTCTCTCTCTCTCTCGCCCCAGCCCCTGCCTCTCTCTCTCCCCAGCCCCTGACTCTCTCTCTCTCCCAGCCCCTGCCTCTCTCTCTCCCAGCCGCTGCCTCTTCCCCTCTATTGCCAGCTCCTGCCTCTCTATCTCTCTCTCGCCAGCCCCTGCATCTCTCTCTCTCTCTCACCAGCCCCTGCCTCCCTCTCTCTCTCTCACCAGCCCCTGCCTCCCTCTCTCTCTCTCCCAGCCCCTGCCTCTCTCTCTCCCAGCCGCTGCCTCTTCCCCTCTATTGCCAGCTCCTGCCTCTCCATCTCTCTCTCGCCAGCCCCTGCATCTCTCTCTCTCTCCAGACCCTGCCTCTCTCTCTCTCTCTCCAGCCCCTGCCTCTCTCTCTCTCTCTCCAGCCCCTGCCTCTCTCTCTCTCTCTCCAGCCCCTGCCTCTCTCTCTCTCTCTCTCCAGCCCCTGCCTCTCTCTCTCTCCAGCCCCTACCTCTCTCTCTCTCTCTCCAGCCCCTGCCTCTCTCTCTCTCTCTCCAGTCCCTGCCTCTCTCTCTCTCTCTCCAGCCCCTGCCTCTCTCTCTCTCTCTCTCGCCAGCCCCTGCCACTCTCTCTCTCTCCAGCCCCTGCCTCTATCTCTATCGCCTGCTTCTCTCTCTCTCACCAGCCCATGCCACTCTCCCTCTCTCTATCTCTCTAGCCAGCTGCTGCCTCTCTCTCTCCCAGTCCCTGCCTCTCTCTCTCTCTCCCAGCCCCTGCCTCTCTCTCTCCCAGCCGCTGCCTCTCTCTCTCCCAGCCGCTGCCTCTTCCCCTCTATTGCCAGCTCCTGCCTCTCTATCTCTCTCTCACCAGCCCCTGCATCTCTCTCTCTCTCCAGCCCCGCCTCTCTCTCTCTCTCTCGCCAGCCCCTGCCTCTCTCTCTCTCTCACCAGCCCCTGCCTCCCTCTCTCTCTGTCACCAACCACTGCTTCACTGTCTCTCTCTCTCTCGCAATACCCTCCCTCTCTCTCACAAGCCCCGGTCTCTCTCTCTCTCTTTCTCTCTCCAGCCCCTTGCCTCTCTCTCTCTTTCTCTTTCTCTCTCTCTCTCGCCAGCCACTGCCTCTCTTTCTCTCTCCAGCCCCTTGCCTCTCTCTCTCTTTCTCTCTCTCTCGCCAGCCCCTGCCTCTCTCTCTCTCTCTCGCCAGCCCCTGCCTCTCTCCCTCTATCACCAGCTCCTGCCTCTCTCTCTCTCTTTCGCCAGCTCCTGCCTCTCTCTCTCTCTTTCGCCAGCTCCTGCCTCTCTCTCTTTCTTTCGCCAGCTCCTGCCTCTCTCTCCCTCTATCGCCAGCACCTGCCTCTCTCTCTCTCTTTCGCCAGCTCCTGCCTCTCTCTCTTTCTTTCACCAGCTCCTGCCTCTCTCTCCCTCTATCGCCAGCACCTGCCTCTCTCTCTCTCTCTTTCGCCAGCTCCTGCCTCTCTCTCTCTCCCAGCCGCCGCCTCTTCCCCTCTATTGCCAGCTCCTGCCTCTCTATCTCTCTATCGCCAGCCCCTGCCTCTCTCCTTCTATCACCAGCTCCTGCCTCTCTCTCTCTCTTTCGCCAGCTCCTGCCTCTCTCTCCCTCTATCGCCAGCACCTGCCTCTCTCTCCCTCTATCGCAGCTCCTGCCTCTCTCTCTCTCTCGCCCCAGCCCCTGCCTCTCTCTCTCTCTCGCCCCAGCCCCTGCCTCTCTCTCTCCCCAGCCCCTGCCTCTCTCTCTCTCCCAGCCCCTGCCTCTCTCTCTCCCAGCCGCTGCCTCTTCCCCTCTATTGCCAGCTCCTCCCTCTCTATCTCTCTATCGCCAGCCCCTGCCTCTCTCTCTCTCTCGCCCCAGCCCCTGCCTCTCTCTCTCCCCAGCCCCTGACTCTCTCTCTCTCCCAGCCCCTGCCTCTCTCTCTCCCAGCCGCTGCCTCTTCCCCTCTATTGCCAGCTCCTGCCTCTCTATCTCTCTCTCGCCAGCCCCTGCATCTCTCTCTCTCTCTCACCAGCCCCTGCCTCCCTCTCTCTCTCTCACCAGCCCCTGCCTCCCTCTCTCTCTCTCCCAGCCCCTGCCTCTCTCTCTCCCAGCCGCTGCCTCTTCCCCTCTATTGCCAGCTCCTGCCTCTCCATCTCTCTCTCGCCAGCCCCTGCATCTCTCTCTCTCTCCAGACCCTGCCTCTCTCTCTCTCTCTCCAGCCCCTGCCTCTCTCTCTCTCTCTCCAGCCCCTGCCTCTCTCTCTCTCTCTCCAGCCCCTGCCTCTCTCTCTCTCTCTCTCCAGCCCCTGCCTCTCTCTCTCTCCAGCCCCTGCCTCTCTCTCTCTCTCTCCAGCCCCTGCCTCTCTCTCTCTCTCTCCAGCCCCTGCCTCTCTCTCTCTCTCTCCAGCCCCTGCCTCTCTCTCTCTCTCTCTCGCCAGCCCCTGCCACTCTCTCTCTCTCCAGCCCCTGCCTCTATCTCTATCGCCTGCTTCTCTCTCTCTCACCAGCCCATGCCACTCTCCCTCTCTCTATCTCTCTAGCCAGCTGCTGCCTCTCTCTCTCCCAGTCCCTGCCTCTCTCTCTCTCTCCCAGCCCCTGCCTCTCTCTCTCCCAGCCGCTGCCTCTCTCTCTCCCAGCCGCTGCCTCTTCCCCTCTATTGCCAGCTCCTGCCTCTCTATCTCTCTCTCACCAGCCCCTGCATCTCTCTCTCTCTCCAGCCCCGCCTCTCTCTCTCTCTCTCGCAGCCCCTGCCTCTCTCTCTCTCTCACCAGCCCCTGCCTCCCTCTCTCTCTGTCACCAACCACTGCTTCACTGTCTCTCTCTCTCTCGCAATACCCTCCCTCTCTCTCACAAGCCCCGGTCTCTCTCTCTCTCTTTCTCTCTCCAGCCCCTTGCCTCTCTCTCTCTTTCTCTTTCTCTCTCTCTCTCGCCAGCCACTGCCTCTCTTTCTCTCTCCAGCCCCTTGCCTCTCTCTCTCTTTCTCTCTCTCTCGCCAGCCCCTGCCTCTCTCTCTCTCTCTCGCCAGCCCCTGCCTCTCTCCCTCTATCACCAGCTCCTGCCTCTCTCTCTCTCTTTCGCCAGCTCCTGCCTCTCTCTCTCTCTTTCGCCAGCTCCTGCCTCTCTCTCTTTCTTTCGCCAGCTCCTGCCTCTCTCTCCCTCTATCGCCAGCACCTGCCTCTCTCTCTCTCTTTCGCCAGCTCCTGCCTCTCTCTCTTTCTTTCACCAGCTCCTGCCTCTCTCTCCCTCTATCGCCAGCACCTGCCTCTCTCTCTCTCTTTCGCCAGCTCCTGCCTCTCTCTCTCTCCCAGCCGCCGCCTCTTCCCCTCTATTGCCAGCTCCTGCCTCTCTATCTCTCTATCGCCAGCCCCTGCCTCTCTCTCTCTCTCGCCCCAGCCCCTGCCTCTCTCTCTCCCCAGCCCCTGACTCTCTCTCTCTCCTAGCCCCTGCCTCTCTCTCTCCCAGCCGCTGCCTCTTCCCCTCTATTGCCAGCTCCTGCCTCTCTATCTCTCTCTCGCCAGCCCCTGCATCTCTCTCTCTCTCTCACCAGCCCCTGCCTCCCTCTCTCTCTCTCACCAGCCCCTGCCTCCCTCTCTCTCTCTCCCAGCCCCTGCCTCTCTCTCTCCCAGCCGCTGCCTCTTCCCCTTTATTGCCAGCTCCTGCCTCTCCATCTCTCTCGCCAGCCCCTGCATCTCTCTCTCTCTCCAGACCCTGCCTCTCTCTCTCTCTCTCCAGCCCCTGCCTCTCTCTCTCTCTCTCTCCAGCCCCTGCCTCTCTCTCTCTCTCTCCAGCCCCTGCCTCTCTCTCTCTCTCTCCAGCCCCTGCCTCTCTCTCTCTCTCTCCAGCCCCTGCCTCTCTCTCTCTCTCTCCAGCCCCTGCCTCTCTCTCTCTCTCTCCAGCCCCTGCCTCTCTCTCTCTCTCTCTCGCCAGCCCCTGCCACTCTCTCTCTCTCCAGCCCCTGCCTCTATCTCTATCGCCTGCTTCTCTCTCTCTCACCAGCCCATGCCACTCTCCCTCTCTCTATCTCTCTAGCCAGCCGCTGCCTCTCTCTCTCCCAGTCCCTGCCTCTCTCTCTCTCTCCCAGCCCCTGCCTCTCTCTCTCCCAGCCGCTGCCTTTCTCTCTCCCAGCCGCTGCCTCTTCCCCTCTATTGCCAGCTCCTGCCTCTCTATCTCTCTCTCGCCAGCCCCTGCATCTCTCTCTCTCTCCAGCCCCGCCTCTCTCTCTCTCTCGCCAGCCCCTGCCTCTCTCTCTCTCTCTCACCAGCCCCTGCCTCCCTCTCTCTCTGTCACCAACCACTGCTTCACTGTCTCTCTCTCTCTCACAATACCCTCCCTCTCTCTCACAAGCCCCGGTCTCTCTCTCTCTCTTTCTCTCTCCAGCCCCTGCCTCTCTCCCTCTATCACCAGCTCCTGCCTCTCTCTCTCTTTCGCCAGCTCCTGCCTCTCTCTCTCTCTTTCGCCAGCTCCTGCCTCTCTCTCTTTCTTTCGCCAGCTCCTGCCTCTCTCTCCCTCTATCGCCAGCACCTGCCTCTCTCTCTCTCTTTCGCCAGCTCCTGCCTCTCTCTCTTTCTTTCACCAGCTCCTGCCTCTCTCTCCCTCTATCGCCAGCACCTGCCTCTCTCTCTCTCTTTCGCCAGCTCCTGCCTCTCTCTCTCTCCCAGCCGCTGCCTCTTCCCCTCTATTGCCAGCTCCTGCCTCTCTATCTCTCTCTCGCCAGCCCCTGCCTCTCTCTCTCTCTCTCCAGCCCCTGCATCTCTCTCTCTCTCTCTCCCAGCCCCTGCCTCTCTCTCTCTCCCAGCCCCTGCCTCTCTCTCTCCCAGCCGCTGCCTCTTCCCCTCTATTGCCAGCTCCTGCCTCTCTATCTCTCTCTCTCGCCAGCCCCTGCATCTCTCTCACTCTCCAGCCCCTGTCTCTCTCTCTCTCTCTCTCGCCAGCCCCTGCCTCTCTCTCTCTCCCAGCCGCTGCCTCTCTCTCTCTCCCTCCCAGCTGCTGCCTCTCTCTCTCTCACCAGCCCCTGCCTCTCTCTCCCTCTCCAGCCCCTGCCCCCTCACTCTCTCTCCCTCTCTCGCCAGCCCCTGCCTCTCTCTCTCTCTCTCGCCAGCCCCAGCCTCTCTCTCTCTCTCTCTCTCTCCAACTCTTGCCTCTCTCTCTCTCTCCAGCGCTTGCCTCTCTCTCTCTCCAGCCCCTGCCCCTTTCTCTCTCTCTCGCCAGCCCCAGCCTCTCTCTCTCTCTCCAAGGCTTGCCTCTCTCTCTCTCTCTCCAGCGCTTGCCTCTCTCTCTCTCTCTCCAGCGCATGCCTCTCTCTCTCTCTCTCCAGCGCTTGCCTCTCTCTCTCTCTCTCCAGCCCCTGCCTCTCTCTCTCTCTCTCTCTCTCTCCCAGCTGCTGCCTCTCTCCCTCTATCGCCAGCCCCTGCCTCTCTCTCTTTCTCTCTCCAGCCCCTGCCTCTCTCTCTCTCTCGCCAGCCTCAGCCTCTCTCTCTCTCCGTCTTCAGACCCTGCCTCCTTGTCTCTCTCCCTAGCCCCTGCCTCTCTCTCTCTCTCTCCCTAGCATCTACCTCTCTCTTTCTCACTCCCAGCAACTGCCTCTCTCTCTCTCTCTCTCTCGCCAGCCCCTGCCTCTCTCTCTCTCCCTCTCAGTAACCTGCCTCTCTCTCTCTCGCCAGCCCCAGCCTCTCTCTCTCTCCAGCGCTTGCCTCTCTCTCTCTCTCTCTCTCTCTCCCAGCTGCTGCCTCTCTCCCTCTATCGCCAGCCCCTGCCTCTCTCTTTCTCTCTCCAGCCCCTGCCTCTCTCTCTCTCTCGCCAGCCTCAGCCTCTCTCTCTCCGTCCCCAGACCCTGCCTCCGTCTCTCTCTCCCTAGCCCCTGCCTCTCTCTCTCTCTCTCTCTCTCTCTCTCTCCCTAGCCTCTACCTCACTCTTTCTCACTCCCAGCCCCTGCCTCTCTCTCTCTCTCGCCAGCCCCTGACTCTCTCTCTCTCTCGCCAGCCCCTGCCTCTCTCTCTCTCGCCAGCCCCAGCCTCTCTCTCTCTCGCCAGCCCCAGCCTCTCTCTCTCTCCAGCCGCTGCCACCCTCCCTCTCTCTCTCTCTCTCACCAACAACTGCTTCACTCTTTCTCTCTTTCGCAATACGCTCTCTCTCTCTCACCAGCCCCTGCTTCTCTCTCTCGCCAGCCCCTGCCTCGCTCTCTCTCTCTCCCTCTCAACACGCTGCCTCTATCTCTCTCTCTCCCTACCTCTCGCCAGCCGCTGCCCCTCTCTCTCTCTCACAAGCCCCTGTCTCTCTCTCTCTCTCTCACCAACCACTGCTTCACTGTCTCTCTCTCTCTCACGCAATACCCTCCCTCTCTCACATCAGCCCCTGCCACTTTCTCCAGCCCTTGCCTCTGTCTCCAGCTCCTGCCTCGCTCTCCCTCTCTCCCTCTCAATACGCTGCCTCTATCTCTCTCTCTCCCTACCTCTCGCCAGCCGCTGCCTCTCTCTCTCTCTCTCACTCTCCAGCCCCTGCCTCTCCCTCTCCCTCTCCCTCTCCCTCTCCAGCCCCTGTCTCCCTCTCTCTCTCTCTCTCTCCAGCCCCTGCATCCCTCTCTCTCTCTCTCCAGCCCCTGCCTCTCTCTCTCTCTCTCTCTCCAGCCCCTGCCTCTCTCTCTCTCTCTCTCTCCAGCCCCTGCCTCCCCCTCTCTCTCTCTCCAGTTCCTGCCTCTCTCTCTCTCTCTCCAGCCCCTGCCTCTCTCTCTTTCTCTCTCTCTCCCAGCCGCTGCCTCTCTCTCTCTTTCTCTCTCTCTCCCAGCTGCTGCCTCTCTCTCTCTCTCTCGCCAGCCCCTGCCTCTCTCTCTCTCCAGCCCATGCCTCTCTCTTTCTCTCTCTCTCGCCAGCCCCTGCCTCTCTCTCTCTCACTCTCAGTAACCTGCCTCTCTCTCTCTCGCCAGCCCCAGCCTCTCTCTCTCTCCAGCGCTTGCCTCTCTCTCTCTCTCTCTCTCTCTCCCAGCTGCTGCCTCTCTCCCTCTATCGCCAGCCCCTGCCTCTCTCTTTCTCTCTCCAGCCCCTGCCTCTCTCTCTCTCTCGCCAGCCTCAGCCTCTCTCTCTCCGTCTCCAGACCCTGCCTCCGTCTCTCTCTCCCTAGCCCCTGCCTCTCTCTCTCTCTCTCTCTCTCTCCCTAGCCTCTACCTCACTCTTTCTCACTCCCAGCCCCTGCCTCTCTCTCTCTCTCGCCAGCCCCTGACTCTCTCTCTCTCTCGCCAGCCCCTGCCTCTCTCTCTCTCGCCAGCCCCAGCCTCTCTCTCTCTCGCCAGTCCCAGCCTCTCTCTCTCTCCAGCCGCTGCCACCCTCCCTCTCTCTCTCTCTCTCTCACCAACCACTGCTTCACTCTTTCTCTCTTTCGCAATACCCTCTCTCTCTCTCACCAGCCCCTGCTTCTCTCTCTCTCCCTCGCCAGCCCCTGCCTTTCTCTCTCTCTCCAGCCCCTGCCTCTCTTTCCCTCTCTCTCATGCCAGCCACTGCTCCTATCTCTCTCTCTCAATACCCTGCCTCTCTCCCTCTTGCGCCACTGCTTCACTCTCTCCCTCTCCAGCTCCTGCCTCCCTCTCACTCGCCAGCCCCAGCATCTCTCTCGTACTCGCTCAATACCCTGCCTCGCTCTCTCTCTCTCCCTCTCAACACGCTGCCTCTATCTCTCTCTCTCCCTACCTCTCGCCAGCCGCTGCCCCTCTCTCTCTCTCACAAGCCCCTGTCTCTCTCTCTCTCTCTCACTAACCACTGCTTCACTGTCTCTCTCTCTCTCACGCAATACCCTCCCTCTCTCACATCAGCCCCTGCCACTTTCTCCAGCCCTTGCCTCTGTCTCCAGCTCCTGCCTCGCTCTCCCTCTCTCCCTCTCAATACGCTGCCTCTATCTCTCTCTCTCCCTACCTCTCGCCAGCCGCTGCCTCTCTCTCTCTCTCTCTCACTCTCCAGCCCCTGCCTCTCTCTCTCCCTCTCCCTCTCCAGCCCCTGTCTCCCTCTCTCTCTCTCTCTCTCCAGCCCCTGCATCCCTCTCTCTCTCTCTCCAGCCCCTGCCTCTCTCTCTCTCTCTCTCTCTCTCTCCAGCCCCTGCCTCTCTCTCTCTCTCTCTCTCCAGCCCCTGCCTCCCCCTCTCTCTCTCTCCAGTTCCTGCCTCTCTCTCTCTCTCTCCAGCCCCTGCCTCTCTCTCTTTCTCTCTCTCTCCCAGCCGCTGCCTCTCTCTCTCTTTCTCTCTCTCTCCCAGCTGCTGCCTCTCTCTCTCTCTCTCGCCAGCCCCTGCCTCTCTCTCTCTCCAGCCCATGCCTCTCTCTTTCTCTCTCTCTCCCAGCCGCTGCCTCTCTCTCTCTCTCTCTCTCGCCAGCCCCTGCTTCTCTCTCTCTCTCTTGCCAGCCCCTGCCTCTCTCTCTCTCTCCAGACCCTGCCTCTCTCTCTCTCTCCAGACCCTGCCTCTCTCTCCCTCTCTCTCATGCCATCCACTGCTCCTATCTCTCTCTCTCTCTCAATAGCTTGCCTCTCTCCCTCTTGTGCCAGCTCCTGCCTCCCTCACTCTCTCACCAACCACTGCTTCACTCTCTCCGTCTCCAGCTCCTGCCTCCCTCTCTCTCGCCAGCCCCAGCATCTCTCTCGTACTCGCTCAATACCCTGCCTCGCTCGTTCTCTCCCTCTTAACACGCTTCCTCTATCTTTCTCTCTCCCTACCTCTCGCCAGCTACTGCCTCTCTCTCTCTCTCACCAGCCGCAGCCTCTCTCACCCTCTCTCTCTCTCCAGCCCTTGCCTCTCTCTCTCTTTCTCTCTCTCTCTCCAGCCCCAGCATCTCTCTCTCTCTCTCGCCAGCCCCAGTCTCTCTCTCTCTCTCTCTCCAGTCCTTGCCTCTCTCTCTCTTTCTCTCTCTCTCCCAGCCGCTGCCTCTCTCTCTCTCTCGCCAGCCCCTGCCTCTCTCTCTCTCACCAGCCCCTGCCTCTCTCTCTCTCACCAGCCCCTGCCTCTCTCTCTCTCACCAGCCCCTGCCTCTCTCTCTCTCACCAGCCCCTGCCTCTCTCTCTCTTTCTCTCTCTCTCCCAGCCGCTGCCTCTCTCTCTCTCTCGCCAGCCCCTGCCTCTCTCTCTCTCGCCAGCCCCTGCCTCTCTCTCTCTCACCAGCCCATGCCTCTCTCTCTCTCACCAGCCCATGCCTCTCTCTCTCTTTCTCTCTCTCTCCCAACTGTTGCCTCTCTCTCTCTCTCGCCAGCCCCTGCTTCTCTCTCTCTCTCTCGCCAGCCCCTGCCTCTCTCTCTCTCTCTCCAGCCCCTGCCCTTCTCTCTCTCTCTCACCACCCCCAGCCCCTCTCTCTCTCTCTCCAGCCCCAGCCTCTCTCTCTCTCTCGCCAGCCTTAGCCTCTCTCTCTCCGTCTCCAGTCCCTGCCTCCATCTCTCTCTCTCCCTAGCCCCTGCCTCTCTCTCTCTCTCTCTCTCTCTCCCTAGCCTCTACCTCTTTCTCACTCCCAGCCCCTGCCTCTCTCTTTCTCCCCAACCCCTGCCTCTCTCTCTCTCACCAGCCCCTGCCTCTCTCTCTCTCTCACCAGCCCCTGCCTCTCTATCTCTCTCACCAGCCCCTGCCTCTCTATCTCTCTCTCCAGCCCTTGCCTCTCTCTCTCTCTCGTGCCAGCCCCTGCCTCTCTCTCTCTCTAGCCGCTGCCTCTCTCTCTCTCTCACCAGCCCCTGCCTCTCTCGCCAGCCCCTGCCTCTCTCTCTCTCCATCCCCTGCCTCTCTCTCTCGCCAGCCCCTGCCTCTCTCTCTCGCCAGCTCCTGCCTCTCTCTCTCGCCAGCCCCTGCCTCTGTCTCTCGCCAGCCCCTGCCTCCCTCTCTCTCCAACCCCTGCCTCTCTCTCTCTCTCCAGCCCCTGCCTCTCTCTCTCGCCAGCCCCTGCCTCCCTCTCTCTCCAGCCCCTGCCTCTCTCTCTCTCTCCAGCCCCTGTCCCCTCACTCTCTCTCTCTCTCTCACCAGCCCCTGCCTCTCTCTCGCCAGCCCCTGCCTCTCTCTCTCTCTCTCTCTCTATCTCTCAATCTCCAGCCCCTGCCTCTCTCTCTCTCGCCAGCCCCTGCCTCCCTCTCTCTCCAGCCCCTGCCTCTCTCTCCCTCTCCAGCCCCTGCCCCTCACTCTCTCTCTTTCACTCACCAGCTCCTGCCTCTTTCTCTCCAGCCCCTGCCTCTCTCTCTCTCTCTCTCTTTATCTCTCTCTCCAACCCCTGCCTCTCTCTCTCTCTCCAGCCCCTGCCTCTCTCTCTCTCGCCAGCCCCTGCCTCTCTCTCTCTCTCTTTATCTCTCTCTCTCCAACCCCTGCCTCTCTCTCTCTTTCTCTTTATCTCTCTCTCTCCAGCCTCTGCCTCTCTCTCTCTCTCTAGCCCCTGCCTCTCTCTCTCTTTCTCTTTCTCTCTCTCTCTCCAGCCCCTGCCCCTCTCTCTCTCTCTCTCCAGCCCCAGCCTCTCTCTCTCTCTCACTCTGTCAATACCATCTCTCTAACTCTCTCAATGACCTGCCTCTCTCTCTTGCCAGCTCCTGCCTCTTTCTCTGTCTCAATACCCCTGCCCCTCTCTCTCTTTCTCCCTCTCTCTCACTTCAATATGCTGCCTCTCTCTCGGCAACCCCTGCTTCTCTCTCTCTCTCTCTCTCCCTCTCGCCAGATGCTGCCCCTCTCTCTCTCTCTCTCCAGCCCCTGCCTCGCTCTCTCTCTCACCAGCCCCTGCCTCTCTCTCTATCGCCTGCTTCTCTCTCTCTCTCTCACCAACCCCTGCCTCTCTCTCTCTCCCCAGAAACTGCCTCTCTCTCTCCCAGCCCCTGCCTCTCTCTCTCCCAGCCCCTGCCTCTCTCTCTCCCAGCCCCTGCCTCTCTCTCACTCTCTCCCAGCCGCTGCCTCTCTCTCTCTCTTGCCAGCCCCTGCCCCTCTCCCTCTATCACCAGCTCCTGCCTCTCTCTCTCTCTCCCAGCCGCAGCCTCTCTCTCTCTTTCTCTTTATCTCTCTCTCTCCAGCCCCTGCCTCTCTCTCTCTCTCTCCAGCCCATGCCTCTCTCTCTCTTTCTCTTTCTCTCTCTCTCTCCAGCCCCTGCCTCTCTCTCTCTCTCGCTCGCCTTCCCCTGCCTCTCTCTCTCTCTCTCCAGCCCCTGCCTCTCTCTCTCTTCTCTTTCTCTCTCTCTCTCCAGCCCCTGCCTCTCTCTCTCTCTCTCTCTCTCTCCAGCCCCTGCCTCTCTCTCTCTCTTAATCTCTCAATACCATCTCTCTTACTCTCTCAATGACCTGCCTCTCTCTCGCCAGCTCCTGCCTCTTTCTCTCTCTCAATACCCTGCCCCTCTCTCACTTTCTCCCTCTCTCTCACTCTCAATATGCTGCCTCTCTCTCGGCAACCCCTGCTTCTCTCTCTTTCTCTCTCCCTCTCGCCAGATGCTGCCCCTCTCTCTCTCTCTCCAGCCCCTGCCTCGCTCGCTCTCTCTCTCTCTCCAGCCCCTGCCTCTCTCTCTCTTTCTCTCTCTTTCGCCAGCCAGTGCCACTCTCTCTCTCTCTCTCTCCCTCTCGCCAGCCCCTGCCTCACTCTCTATCACCTGCCTCTCTCTCTCTCTCGCCAGCCCCTGCCTCACTCTCTCTCTCTCTCTCCAGCCCCTGCCTCTCTCTCTCTCTCCAGCCCCTGCCTCTCTCTCTCTCTCTCTCCAGCCCCTGCCTCTCTCTCTCTCTCTCCAGCCGCTGTCTCTCTCTCTCTCTCACTCTCCCAGCCCCTGCCTTTCTCTACCTCTCTCCCCAGCCCCTGCCTCTTTCTCTCTCCCAGCCGCTGTCTCTCTCTCTCTCTCCCAGCCGCTGCCTCTCTCTCTCTTTCTCTTTATCTCTCTCTCTCCAGCCCCTGCCTCTCTCTCTCTTTCTTTCTCTCTCCAGCCCCTGCCTCTCTCTCTCTTTCTCTTTCTCTCTCTCTCTCCAGAACCTGCCTCTCTCTCTCTCTCTCTCTCTCTCCAGCCCCTGCCTCTCTCTCTCTCTCCAGCCCCTGCCTCTCTCTCTCTCTCTCTCTCCAGCCGCTGTCTCTCTCTCTCTCTCTCTCTCCAGCCCCTGCCTCTCTCTCACTCCAGCCCCTGCCTCCCCCCCTCTCTCTCTCCAGCCCCTGCCTCTCTCTCTCTCTCTCTCCAGCTCCTGCCACTCTCCCTCTCTCTCTCTCTCTCCCAGCCCCTGCCTCTCTCTCTCTCCCAGCCGCTGCCTCTCTCTCTCTCCCAGCCCCTGCCCCTCTCTCTCTCTCCCCAGCCCCTGCCTCTCTCTCTCTCTCTCTCCCCAGCCCCTGCCTCTCTCTCTCTCCCAGCCGCTGTCTCTCTCTCTCTCTCTCCCAGCCGCTGCCTCTCTCTCTCTTTCTCTTTATCTCTCTCTCTCCAGCCCCTGCCTCTCTCTCTCTTTCTCTTTCTCTCTCTCTCTCCAGCCCCTGCCTCTCTCTCTCTCTCCAGCCCCTGCCTCTCTCTCTCTCTTACTCTCTCAATGACCTGCCTCTCTCTCGCCAGCTCCTGCCTCTTTCTCTCTCTCAATACCCTGCCCCTCTCTCACTTTCTCCCTCTCTCTCACTCTCAATATGCTGCCTCTCTCTCGGCAACCCCTGCTTCTCTCTCTTTCTCTCTCCCTCTCACCAGATGCTGCCCCTCTCTCTCTCTCTCCAGCCCCTGCCTCTCTCTCTCTTTCTCTCTCTTTCGCCAGCCAGTGCCACTCTCACTCTCTCTCTCCCTCTCGCCAGCCCCTGCCTCACTCTCTCTCTCTTTTTCTCCAGCCACTGCCTCTCTCTCTCTTTCTCTCTCTCGCCAGCCCCTGCTTCTCTCTCTCTCTCTCTCTCTCGCCAGCCCCTGCCTCTCTCTCTCTCTCTCCAGCCCCTGCCTCCCCCTCTCTCTCTGTCCAACCCCTGACTCCCTCTCTCTCTGTCTCTCCAGCCCCTGCCTCTCTCTCTCTCCAGCCCCTGCCTCTCTCTCTCTCTCTCTCCAGCCCCTGCCTCTCTTTCTCTCTCCCAGCCGCTGTCTCTCTCTCTCTCTCTCCCAGCCCCTGCCTCTCTCTCTCTCCAGCCCCTGCCTCTCTTTCTCTCTCCCAGCCCCTGCCTCTCTCTCTCTCTCTCTCTCTCAATACACTCACTTTCTCGCTAGCCTCAGGCTCTCTCTCTCTTTCAATACAGTGACCCTCCCTCTCTAAATGCCCTGCCCCCCTCTCTCTCTCTCTCTCCCTCTCAGTACCCTGCCTCTCTCTCTATCGCCAGCCGCAGCCTCTCTCTCGCCAGTCCCAGCCTCTCTCTCTTTCTCGCCAGCCCCTGCCTCACTCTCTCTCTCTCGCCAGCTCCTGCCTCTCTCTCTCTCCAGCCCCTGCCTCTCTCTCTCTCCAGCGCCTGCCTCTCTCTCTCTCTCTCTCTCTACAGCCCCTGCTTCTCTCTCTCTCTCCAGACCCTGCCTCTCTCTACAGCCCCTGCTTCTCTCTCTCTCTCCAGCCCCTGCCTCTCTCTCCAGCCCCTGCCTCTCTCACTCTCTCCCTCTCCAGCCCCTGCCTCTCTCTCTCTCTCTCTCCAGCCCCTGCCTCTCTCTCTCTCTCTTTCCAGCCCCTGCCACTCTCCCTCTCTCTCTCTCTCCCAGCCCCTGCCTCTCTCTACCTCTCTCCCCAGCCCCTGCCTCTCTCTACCTCTCTCCCCAGCCCCTGCCTCTCTCTCTCTCCCCAGCCCCTGACTCCCTCTCTCTCTGTCTCTCCAGCCCCTGCTTCTCTCTCTCTCCAGCCCCTGCCTCTCTCTCTCTCTCTCTCCAGCCCCTGCCTCTCTCTCTCTCTCTCTCCAGCCCCTGCCTCTCTCTCTCTCCAGCCCCTGCCTCTCTCTCTCTCCAGCCCCTGCCTCTCTCTCTCTCTCTCTCCAGCCCCTGCCTCTCTTTCTCTCTCCAGCCCCTGATTCCCTCTCTCTCTCTCTCCAGCCACTGCCTCTGTCTCTCTCTCTCTCTCAATACACTCACTTTCTCGCTAGCCTCAGGCTCTCTCTCTCTTTCAATACAGTCACCCTCCCTCTCTAAATGCCCTGCCCCTCTCTCTCTCTCTCCCTCTCAGTACCCTGCCTCTCTCTGTATCGCCAGCCGCAGCCTCTCTCGCCAGTCCCTGCCTCTCTCTCTTTCTCGCCAGTCCCTGCCTCTCTCTCCAGCCCCTGCCTCTCTCACTCTCTCCCTCTCCAGCCCCTGCCTCTCTCTCTCTCTCTCTCTCCAGCCCCTGACTCTCTCTCCAGCCCCTGCCTCCCTCTCTCTCTCTCCAGCCCCTGTCTCTCTCTCCAGCCCCTGCCTCTCTCTCCAGCCCCTGCCTCTCTCTCTCTCTCTCTCCAGCCCCTGCCTCTCTCACTCTTTTCCTCTCCAGCCCCTGCCTCTCTCACTCTCTCCCTCTCCAGCCCCTGCCTCTCTCTCTCTCTCTCTCTCCAGCCCCTGACTCTCTCTCCAGCCCCTGCCTCCCTCTCTCTCTCTCCAGCCCCTGTCTCTCTCTCCAGCCCCTGCCTCTCTCTCCAGCCCCTGCCTCTCTCTCTCTCTCTCTCCAGCCCCTGCCTCTCTCACTCTTTTCCTCTCCAGCCCCTGCCTCTCTCTCTCTTTCTCCAGCCCCTGCCTCTCTCACTCTTTTCCTCTCCAGCCCCTGCCTCTCTCTCTCTCTCTCTCTCTACAGCCACTGCTTCTCTCTCTCTCTCCAGCCCCTGCCTCTCTCTCCAGCCCCTGCCTCTCTCTCTCTCTCTCCAGACCCTGCCTCTCTCACTCTCTCCCTCTCCAGCCCCTGCCCCTCTCTCTCTCTCTCTCTCTCTCCAGCCCCTGCCTCTCTCTCCAGCCCCTGCCTCTCTCTCCAGCCCCTGCCTCTCTCTCTCTCTCTCCAGACCCTGCCTCTCTCTCTCTCTCTCTCTCCAGCCCCTGCCTCTCTCACTCTCTCCCTCTCCAGCCCCTGCCTCTCTCTCTCTCTCTCTCTCTCCAGCCCCTGCCTCTCTCACTCTCTCTCTCTCCAGCCCCTGCCTCTCTCTCTCTCCAGCCCCTGCCTCCCCCTCTCTCTCTCTCCAGCCCCTGCCTCTCTCTCTCTCTCTCTCCAGCCCCTGCCACTCTCCCTCTCTCTCTCTCTCTCTCTCCCAGCCCCTGCCTCTCTCTCTCTCTCTCTCTCTCCAGCCGCTGCCTCTCTCTCTCTCTCTCCAGCCCCTGCCTCTCTCTCACTCCAGCCCCTGCCTCCCCCTCTCTCTCTCTCCAGCCCCTGCCTCTCTCTCTCTCTCTCCAGCCGCTGCCTCTCTCTCTCTCTCTCCAGCCCCTGCCTCTCTCTCACTCCAGCCCCTGCCTCTCTCTCTCTCTCTCTCCAGCCCCTGCCTCTCTCTACCTCTCTCTCCAGCCCCTGCCTCTCTCTACCTCTCTCCCCAGCCCCTGCCTCTCTCTCTCTCTCCCCAGACCCTGCCTCTCTCTACCTCTCTCCCCAGCCCCTGCCTCTCTCTACCTCTCTCCCCAGCCCCTGCCTCTCTCTCTCTCCCAGCCGCTGCCTCTCTCTCTCCCAGCCGCTGCTTCTCTCTCTCTCCCAGCCGCTGCTTCTCTCTCTCACTCCAGCCCCTGCCTCTCTCTCTCTCTCCCCAGCCCCTGCCTCTCTCTCTCTCTCTCTCCAGCCCCTGCCTCTCTCACTCTCTCCCTCTCCAGCCCCTGCCTCCCTCTCTCTCTCTCTCTTCAGCCCCTGCCTCTCTCTCTCTCTCTCTCTTCAGCCCCTGCCTCTCTCTCTCTCTCTCTTCAGCCCCTGCCTCTCTCTCTCTCTCTCCAGCCCCTGCCTCTATCTCCAGCCCCTGCCTATCTCTCTCTCTCCAGCCCCTACCTCTCTCTCTCTCTCCAGCCCCTGCTTCTCTCTCTCTCTTTCTCTCCAGCCCCTTCTTCTCTCTCTCTCTCTCACCAGCCCCTGCCCCTCTTCCTCTCTCACCAGCTCCTTCCTCTCTCTCTCTCTCGCCAGCCCCTACCTCTCTCTCTTTCTCTCCACCTCTTGCCCCTCTCTCTCTCTCCAGCCCCTGCGTCTCTCTCTCTCTCTCTCTCTCCAGCTCCTGCCTCTCTCTCTCTTTCTCTCTCTCGCCTGCCGCTGCCCGTCTCCCTCTCTCTCACCAGCCCCTGCCTCTCTCTCCAGCCCCTGCTTCTCTCTCCAGCCCATGCCTCTCTCTCTCTCTCTCTCTCTCTCTTCAGCCCCTGCATCTCTCTCTCTCTCCAGCCCCTGCCTCTCTCTCTCTCTCCAGCCCCTGCCTCTCTCTCTCTCTCCAGCCCCTGCCTCTCTCTCTCTCTCCAGCCGCTGCCTCTCTCTCTCTCTCCAGCCCCTGCCTCTCTCTCTCTCTCCAGCCCCTGCCTCTCTCTCTCTCTCCAGCCCCTGCCTCTCTCTCTCTCTCCAGCCCCTGCCTCTCTCTCTCTCTCCAGCCCCTGCCTCTCTCTCTCTCTCCAGCCCCTGCCTCTCTCTCTCTTTTTCTCTCTCTCTCCAGCCCCTGCCTCTCTCTCCAGCCCCTGCCTCCCTCTCTCTCTCTCTCTCTCCAGCCCCTGCCGCTCTCTCTCTTTCTCTCTCTCGCCCGCCGCTCCCTGTCTCCCTCTCTCTCACCAACCTCTGCCTCTCTCTCCAGCCCCTGCCTCTCTCTCCAGCCCCTGCATCTCTCTCTCTCCATCTCCTGCATCTCTCTCTCTCCATCCCCTGCCTCTCTCTCTCTCCATCCCCTGCCTCTCTCTCTCTCCATCCCCTGCCTCTCTCTCTCTTTCTCTCTCTCGCCCACCACTGCCCGTCTCCCTCTCTCTCACCAGCCCCTGCCTCTCTCTCCAGCCTCTGCTTCTCTCTCCAGACCCTGCCTCTCTCTCTCTCTCTCTCTCTCCAGCCCCTGCCTCTCTCTTTTTCTCTCTCTCACCAGCCCCTGCCTCTCTCTCCAGCCCCTGCCTCTCTCTCTCCCAAACCCATGCCTCCCTCTCTCTCTCGCTCTCTCTCTCTCTCCAGCCCCTGCCTCTCTCTCTTTCTCCATCCCCTGCCTCTCTCTCTCTCACCAGCCCCTGCCTCTCTCTCTCTCACCAGCCCCTGCCTCTCTCTCTCTCACCAGCCCCTGCCTCTCTCTCTCTTTCTCTCTCTCTCCCAGCCGCTGCCTCTCTCTCTCTCTCGCCAGCCCCTGCCTCTCTCTCTCCCGCCAGCCCCTGCCTCTCTCTCTCTCACCAGCCCCTGCCTCTCTCTCCAGCCCCTGCTTCTCTCTCCAGCCCCTGCTTCTCTCTCTCTCTCTCTCTCTCTTCAGCCCCTGCCTCTCTCTCTCTCTCTCTCTCTTCAGCCCCTGCCTCTCTCTCTCTCTCCAGCCCCTGCCTCTCTCTCTCTCTCCAGCCCCTGCCTCTCTCTCTCTCTCCAGCCCCTGCCTCTCTCTCCCTTTTTCTCTCTCTCTCCAGCCCCTGCCTCTCTCTCCAGCCCCTGCCTCCCTCTCTCTCTCTCTCTCTCCAGCCCCTGCCGCACTCTCTCTTTCTCTCTCTCGCCCGCCGCTCCCTGTCTCCCTCTCTCTCACCAGCCACTGCCTCTCTCTCTCACCCGCCCCTGCCTCTCTCTCCAGCCCCTGCCTCTCTCTCTCTCCATCCCCTGCCTCTCTCTCTGTCAATCCCCTGCCTCTCTCTCTGTCAATCCCCTGCCTCTCTCTCTCTCCATCCCCTGCCTCTCTCTCTCTTTCTCTCTCTCGCCCACCACTGCCCGTCTCCCTCTCTCTCACCAGCCCCTGCTTCTCTCTCCAGACCCTGCCTCTCTCTCTCTCTCTCTCTCTCTCCAGCCCCTGCCTCTCTCTTTTTCTCTCTCTCACCAGCCCCTGCCTCTCTCTCCAGCCCCTGCCTCTCTCTCTCCCAAACCCGTGCCTCCCTCTCTCTCTCGCTCTCTCTCTCTCTCCAGCCCCTGCCTCTCTCTCTCTCACCAGCCCCTGCCTCTCTCTCTCTCACCAGCCCCTGCCTCTCTCTCTCTTTCTCTCTCTCTCCCAGCCGCTGCCTCTCTCTCTCTCTCGCCAGCCCCTGCCTCTCTCTCTCTCGCCAGCCCCTGCCTCTCTCTCTCTCTCGCCAGCCCCTGCCCCTCTCTCTCTCACCAGCCCATGCCTCTCTCTCTCTTTCTCTCTCTCTCCCAGCCGCTGCCTCTCTCTCTCTCTCGCCAGCCCCTGCTTCTCTCTCTCTGTCTCGCCAGCCCCTGCCTCTCTCTCTCTCTCTCTCTCTCCAGCCCCTGCCCTTCTCTCTCTCTCTCGCCACCCCCAGCCTCTCTTTCTCCCTCTCCAGCCCCTGCCTCTCTCTCTCTCTCTCTCTCTCCCAGCCGCTGCCTCTCTCCTTCTCTCTCCAGCCCCTGCCTCTCTCTCTCTCTCGCCAGCCTCACCCTCTCTCTCTCTGTCTCCAGACCCTGCCTCCATCTCTCTCTCTCCCTAGCCCCTGCCTCTCTCTCTCTCTCTCTCTCTCTCTCCCTAGCCTCTACCTCTTTCTCACTCCCAGCCCCTGCCTCTCTCTTTCTCCCCAACCCCTGCCTCTCTCTCTCTCTCACCAGCCCCTGCCTCTCTCTCTCTCTCACCAGCCCCTGCCTCTCTATCTCTCTCACCAGCCCCTGCCTCTCTATCTCTCTCACCAGCCCCTGCCTCTCTATCTCTCTCACCAGCCCCTGCCTCTCTCTTTCTCTCTCTCTCCAGCCCTTGCCTCTCTCTCTCTCTCTCGCGCCAGCCCCTGCCTCTCTCTCTCTCTAGCCCCTGCCTCTCTCTCTCTCTCGCCAGCCCCTGCCTCTCTCTCTCGCCAGCTCCTGCCTCTCTCTCTCGCCAGCTCCTGCCTCTCTCTCTCACCAGCCCCTGCCTCTCTCTCTCTCTCCAGCCCCTGCCTCTCTCTCTCTCTCCAGCCCCTGCCTCTCTCTCTCTCTCCAGCCCCTGCCTCTCTCTCTCTCTCCAGCCCCTGCCTCTCTCTCTCTTTTTCTCTCTCTCTCCAGCCCCTGCCTCTCTCTCCAGCCCCTGCCTCCCTCTCTCTCTCTCTCTCTCCAGCCCCTGCCGCTCTCTCTCTTTCTCTCTCTCGCCCGCCGATCCCTGTCTCCCTCTCTCTCACCAACCTCTGCCTCTCTCTCCAGCCCCTGCCTCTCTCTCCAGCCCCTGCATCTCTCTCTCTCCATCTCCTGCATCTCTCTCTCTCCATCCCCTGCCTCTCTCTCTCTCCATCCCCTGCCTCTCTCTCTCTCCATCCCCTGCCTCTCTCTCTCTTTCTCTCTCTCGCCCACCACTGCCCGTCTCCCTCTCTCTCACCAGCCCCTGCCTCTCTCTCCAGCCCCTGCTTCTCTCTCCAGCCCCTGCCTCTCTCTCTCTCTCTCTCTCTCCAGCCCCAGCCTCCCTCTCTCTCTCTCTCTCTCACCAGCCCCTGCCTCTCTCTCCAGCCCCTGCCTCTCTCTCTCCCAAACCCATGCCTCCCTCTCTCTCTCGCTCTCTCTCTCTCTCCAGCCCCTGCCTCTCTCTCTTTCTCCATCCCCTGCCTCTCTCTCTCTCACCAGCCCCTGCCTCTCTCTCTCTCACCAGCCCCTGCCTCTCTCTCTCTCACCAGCCCCTGCCTCTCTCTCTCTTTCTCTCTCTCTCCCAGCCGCTGCCTCTCTCTCTCTCTCGCCAGCCCCTGCCTCTCTCTCTCTCGCCAGCCCCTGCCTCTCTCTCTCTCACCAGCCCCTGCCTCTCTCTCCAGCCCCTGCTTCTCTCTCCAGCCCATGCCTCTCTCTCTCTCTCTCTCTCTCTTCAGCCCCTGCCTCTCTCTCTCTCTCCAGCCCCTGCCTCTCTCTCTCTCTCCAGCCCCTGCCTCTCTCTCTCTCTCCAGCCCCTGCCTCTCTCTCTCTCTCCAGCCCCTGCCTCTCTCTCCCTTTTTCTCTCTCTCTCCAGCCCCTGCCTCTCTCTCCAGCCCCTGCCTCCCTCTCTCTCTCTCTCTCTCCAGCCCCTGCCGCACTCTCTCTTTCTCTCTCTCGCCCGCCGCTCCCTGTCTCCCTCTCTCTCACCAACCTCTGCCTCTCTCTCCAGCCCCTGCCTCTCTCTCCAGCCCCTGCCTCTCTCTCTCTCCATCCCCTGCCTCTCTCTCCCTCCATCCCCTGCCTCTCTCTCTCTCCATCCCCTGCCTCTCTCTCTCTCCATCCCCTGCCTCTCTCTCTCTTTCTCTCTCTCGCCCACCACTGCCCGTCTCCCTCTCTCTCACCAGCCCCTGCTTCTCTCTCCAGACCCTGCCTCTCTCTCTCTCTCTCTCTCTCTCCAGCCCCTGCCTCTCTCTTTTTCTCTCTCTCACCAGCCCCTGCCTCTCTCTCCAGCCCCTGCCTCTCTCTCTCCCAAACCCGTGCCTCCCTCTCTCTCTCGCTCTTTCTCTCTCTCCAGCCCCTGCCTCTCTCTCTCTCACCAGCCCCTGCCTCTCTCTCTCTCACCAGCCCCTGCCTCTCTCTCTCTTTCTCTCTCTCTCCCAGCCGCTGCCTCTCTCTCTCTCTCGCCAGCCCCTGCCTCTCTCTCTCTCGCCAGCCCCTGCCTCTCTCTCTCTCTCCAGCCCATGCCTCTCTCTCTCTCACCAGCCCATGCCTCTCTCTCTCTTTCTCTCTCTCTCCCAACCGTTGCCTCTCTCTCTCTCTCGCCAGCCCCTGCTTCTCTCTCTCTCTCTCGCCAGCCCCTGCCTCTCTCTCTCTCTCTCCAGCCCCTGCCCTTCTCTCTCTCTCTCACCACCCCCAGCCTCTCTCTCTCTCTCTCCAGCCCCTGCCTCTCTCTCTCTCTCTCTCTCTCCCAGCCGCTGCCTCTCTCCTTCTCTCTCCAGCCCCTGCCTCTCTCTCTCTCTCGCCAGCCTTAGCCTCTCTCTCTCTGTCTCCAGACCCTGCCTCCATCTCTCTCTCTCCCTAGCCCCTGCCTCTCTCTCTCTCTCTCTCTCTCTCTCCCTAGCCTCTACCTCTTTCTCACTCCCAGCCCCTGCCTCTCTCTTTCTCCCCAACCCCTGCCTCTCTCTCTCTCTCACCAGCCCCTGCCTCTCTCTCTCTCTCACCAGCCCCTGCCTCTCTATCTCTCTCACCAGCCCCTGCCTCTCTATCTCTCTCACCAGC